>NC_026007.2:11224206-11402913 GCF_000442705.2 Elaeis guineensis | reverse complement strand
GTTTTGCTAGCTTGCCGATATCCTTCTGGGGATATGCACTCGAATCGACCTGTTATTTGTTAAATAGGATTCCAAGTAAGTGTGTAATTAAGACTCCATATGAGATATGGATGGGACGTAAGCCAGCACTTTTACACCTTAGGGTCTGGGGGTGCCCGGCCTATGTCAAACGATTAGTCACAGACAAACTTGGACCTAGGTCTGACAAATGCTCATTCATAGGGTATCCCAAAGAGACAAAAGGATATTTTTTCTACCATGCTGATGAACAAAAGGTGTTCGTCGGCCTTAAGGTAATCTTTTTAGAAAAGGAGTTCCTTGGTGAAGGAACCGTTGCCTCTAAGGTTGAACTTGATGAAGTTCAACAGGTAGAAAGACCGACACCAATAGCTGAACCTGAGTCAGATATGATTAGATTAGATCCGGAGCCCAATGAACCTGCACCATTAAGGCGATCTGGTAGAGTACCACGTCAGTCGGACAGATACTACGGTTTCTTGGTCCGGGATGGTGATCCTATCGAACTTGATGAGAATAATGAGGATCCGATCACCTATATGGATGCAATGCAGAGACCTGATTTCGAGAAATGGCTTGAAGCCATAAAATTCGAAATGGAGTCCATGAAGGTCAACAATGTATGGACATTGGTTGACCCACCTGAAGGGGTTAAACCCATTGGGTGTAAATGGGTCTTCAAAAGGAAGAGGGGCGCAGACGGAAAGGTGGAGACCTATAAAGCCCATCTGGTTGCCAAGGGGTATTGTCAATGTTATGGTATTGACTATGACGAGACATTTTTTCCTATGGCAATGCTCAAATCCATTCGGATAATGCTTGCAATAGTTGTCCATCTAGATTATGAGATCTGGCAGATGGATGTAAAGACAGCTTTCCTGAATGGAGAGCTGACCAAAGAGATGTATATGATACAACCTGAGGGGTTTACATCCACAGATGAGTCCAAGGTGTGCAAGCTTCAGAGATCCATTTATGGATTGAAGCAAGCTTCTCGGAGTTGGAACATGCATTTTGATAAGGTGATCAAAATGTATGGCTTCATTAAGAATGGAGAAGAGCCCTGCATCTATAAATGGGCAAATGGTCCAGTTGTGTTATTCCTTGTCTTGTACGTGGATGACATTCTCTTAATCGAGAATGACATCCCCGCACTACAGAGAATAAAAGTTTGGTTGTCATCACAGTTCTCCATGAAGGATTTGAGTGAAGCATCCTACATCCTAGGGATGAAGATCTATAGGGATAGATCTAAAAGGATGCTTGGGTTATCCCAGTCCATGTATATGATACTGTGCTGAAGAGGTTTAGCATGGAGAATTCCAAGAAGGGCTATCTACCGATAGTCCAAGGAATTTCTCTCTCTAAGAAGGATTGTCTGACAACTCCTGAAGAGAGAGAGCGTATGAGTAGAGTCCCATATGCTTCAGCCGTGGGATCTATCATGTACGCCATGACATGTACAAAACCAGATATGGCATACTCACTAGGAGTAGTGAGTAGATACCAATCTGGTCCTGGAGAAAATCACTGAAAAGTGGTTAAAGCCATCCTTAAGTATTTGAGAAATACTAAGGACCAATGGTTGGTTTATGGCGAGTCAGATCTGAAACTTATGGGGTTCACAGACTCTAGCTTTCAATCTGACCATGATGGCAGTAGGAGCGTGTCAGGTTATATCTTTACTCTGAATGATGGAGCCGTCTGCTGGAAGAGTTCCAAGCAGCATACTGTGGCAGACTCTGTTTGTGAAGCAGAGTACATCGCAACATCGGATGCCGCGAAGAAAGCTGTGTGGCTGAGGAAATCCATCACTAAGCTCGGAGTAGCACCCTCCCTCGATGGTCCAGTCCTGCTCTACTACGACAGTATTGGTGCCATAGCTCAGGCAAAGGAACCCAAAGCACATCAGCAGATGAAGCACATCTTGCGCCGCTTCCACCTGGTCCGAGAGATCATGGATCGAGGTGATGTCGACCTTCAGAAGATCGACGGAAAGGAGAACCTGACCGACCCCTTCACTAAAGCCATGGCAATAAAGGAGTTTGACAACCACAAGTCGAAGATGGGTATTAGATACTGTGCCGAGTGGCTTTAGGACAAGTGGGAGTTGTTGGGAAATGTGTCCAAAAAGCCAATCGTCAAGCTGTTGACGGTTGAGCAACCAAGTATTGTAATTGATTTATTAATAAATAAAATATATTTGGCATCTTCATCATAAGCTTTCATCTTCTAATGAACTCCGTTGTTATGATGAAGTCCTTAGGACTATTTAAGTTCGATAAAGAGAGGATTTATCGATTAGTCCTTAAAACTGTTCACGACCAAATGATAGACTGTTAATAAGGACGACAGCTTCTATTGAGCATAGGTCGCTGTAGGCCATATGGGTTGGTTGTCCTCTTAACCAAGGAGTGTGGAGACACTGGTATGGCATACAGGTGAGATGTAAGGGTACATCATCGTTGAACGTGACCAACTCCAAAGCATTCTGCTATCGAGAATGTCTCTGATGGGATATAGGTATAAGTGTCCCTTAGACTTGAGATCGCCTCAGTGACTTGCAAGCAACTCATTGTGCTTTGGTATTGGACTAACTGAATTTCTAATTCAGGAACGAAAGACTTCTGGGCATAGTCAAGTACTTGCGAAGTCAGAGTGTGATCGAGATGGGATTGACCACTCTAAGAGTTGGAGAAGAATGAGTCGCTGTATTTCAATTTAGCAAAACCTTGGCCAGGATAATCCATCAGATGGATTTGATATTTTGAAATACAATGTGGACAACCTGATCAGAGTTGACAGTTGAACTCTGGGGTGTCCTATGATCATTTTGGTCAAGGGGATGAATTATATGAAAACTATATCCGCATGGGTTCTAAGGATGTTGTTCTACACATTCGACCTATCCGATCGTCGGGTACCATTGCGAGATGGTCACTTTGATTGGTACAAGAATTTGTTCTTGTGCTATTGGCTTAGGTTCAGACCTATGAGGTCACACACATTAGAGTTCATGATCTGATCGGATGGTTGATCAACGATTAAGAATCGTTCTAGGGTTAAATGATCAATACGATTGACATTTAACCCAGTGCAAGTATTGCAGGAGGATCGATTAGTAATTCAATTGCTAATTGGCTTAATTTGATTAAGCCAATGGACTGAGATTAAGTCTAATTAAATATAATTTAATTAGATTTAGTTTGGGGTTGATTGGATCAAGTTCAATTGGTTTACTGGATAAGTCAAGTACAATGAAAAACTAGTCCTAGTTTAACTAGGACTTGGGTCAATCTAATTTCTAATTTGATTAAAAAATTAAATCAGATTTAAATCTAATTTAATCTGATTAAATTAGGTTCTTAATTGGGTTAAGACCTATTTTAATTAGGTTGATCTAATTTTGGTTTGATTTGGTTTGGGAAACCAAATTAAAACAAGTCATAAGATAGAATCCTAGTAAGACTAGGATTCCACCTTGCGCCACATAAGCCTTCCCCACGCCCTCTCTCTTATTCAATGCCAATCTCCACTTATTTTGTGCAACAAAAGCCCTCTCTCAGGTCTCTCCCACATTCACAAAAGGTTTCCTCTCTTCTTTCTTACATAGAAGGTGGTTTGGATTAAATCAAAAAGGAATAAGTTTGGATTTCGAATTCTATGAGATAGAGTTTTAGAAATCCAAAACTCTTTCAATTTTGCATCAAATTTATCCAAATTTTTTTTGAAAATTTCATGGATTTTAGGGTATACATTGTGCATCCTTTTCTAGTGATCCATGCATGAAAATATGGAGGAGGTGCTCAAGAGTTGGGCGCCCCTTAACTTGCCATGTTTGGATAAGCCTTGACTAGGTATTTGACCTAGACAAGGACTCTATCATATCTCTCTGTATAAAATGAGTTTCTTCATGAAAGTTTAGTAAAAGATAGAGACTTGAGATACTTTGTACCATCCAAAAATCAGAGAGAAAGACCTTTGGGTCGTGGAGATATAAAAGATGCAAGTTAGGGTGTGTAGAGAGAAAAACGTGAAGAAGAAGAAGGTCTTCTTCTAGGATTTTTTGTTTTCATATCTTTCCTCCCTCCATCTTGAGTTTCCTGAGAGTGTCTCAGATTTGAAACTCCTCCTTTTACTTTCCATCTTTGGAAGAGTCCAAATCAAAAGGAAGGAGGCACCTGATCAACCATCAAAGAAGGATCAGCGCAGTACTAGCATACTGTGCTGATTTCCTGAAGCAGGACTTCTGATCGAGATTCGTGGGCTCGTGTGGATGACTCCTAGAGGTCGGATGCATGTGTGGCTTGCAACATCATCCTTAAGCCTGGATCAGCGAGGTTAGAGCATCTAACTTGCAAGGTAATAGATCTGATATATTGTTTAATACATACATTAGATGTGGTATAGAAAGATGTTGATATGATCAACATGTAGTTCATGCTATATTTATATATTTTAATTTTTAATTTAATGCTATATAATAATCATGTAATAAGATCTTAGATTTAGAGATTCTCTGGTTTTAGAAAATAAATTTTAATTTATTTTAGTCTTCCGCTGTATGATCTTGAAAAAGTTTCAAGATCTAACCCTGAAACCTAGATCTGGTTCCTTCACCATATTCCATGTAAGAGAGAAAGAGTGGAAAGCTTTGGGCATGTGTGAAGGACTGGGAGAGAATGTTTTATCGCATAAAGTAAGAGAGAGTGGGTGTGAGGGGCTAAGGTGGCGCAAGGTAGAATCCTAATCTTACTAGGATTCAATATATGACTTGTTCAAATTTGATTTCTCAAACTAAGTTAAACCAAAATCAAATCAATCCAATTAAAATATGTCTTAACCCAATTAAGAATCTAGTTTAATCAGATTAAATTAGATTTAAATCTAATTTAATTTTCTAATCGAATTAGAAATTAGGTTGACCCAAGTCCTAATTGAACTAGGACTAGTTTTTTCTTGCACTTGGCTTATCCAATAAACCAATTAGATTTGATCCAATCAAGTCCAAATCAAATCTAATTAAATCATATTCAATTATACTTAATCTCAGCCCATTGGCTTAATCAAATTAAGCTAATTAGCAATCGAATTGCTAATCAATTCTCCTGCAACACTTGCACTAGGTTAAATATCAATCGTATTGATCGTTTAACCCAAGAACGATTCTTAATCATTGATCAACCATCTGATCGGATCATGAACTCTAATGTGTATGACCTCATAGGTTCGAACCTAAGTCGGTAGTATAGAAATAAATTTTTGTACCAATTGAAGTGACCATCTAGCAATGGTACCCGACAGTCGGATAGGTCGAATGTGTAGAACAACATCTTTAGAACCCATGCGGATATAGTTTCCATATAATTCATCCCCTTGACCAAAATGGTCATAGGACACCTCATAGTTCAACTGTCAACTCTAATCAGGTTGTCCACATTGTATTTCAAAATATCAAATCCATTTGATGGATTACCTTGGCCAAGGTTTTGCTAAATTAAAATACAGTGACTCATTCTTCTCCAACTCTTGGAGTGATCAATCTCATCTTGATCACACTCTAACTTCGTAAGTACTTGACTGTGCCCAGAAGCCTTCCATCACTGAATTAAAAATTTAGTTAGTCCAGTATCAAAGTACGGTGAGTTGCTTGCAAGTCACTGAGGCGATCTTAAGTCTAAGGGATACTTATACTTATATCCCATCAAAGATATTCTCGACAATAGAATGCTATGGAGTTGGTCACGTTCAATGATGATGTACCTTTATATTTCACCTATATGCCATACCAGTGTCTCCACACTCCTTGGTTAAGAGGATAACCAACCCATATGGCCTACAGTGACCTATGCTCGATAGAAGCTGTTGTCCTTATTAACAGTCCATCATTTGGTTGTGAGCTGTTTTAATGACTAATCGATAAATCCTTTCTTTATCGAACCTAAATAGTCCTAAGGACTTCATCATAACAATGGAGTTCATTAGAAGATGGAAACTTATGATAAAAATATCAAAAATATATTTTATTTATTAACAAATCATTACAATACAAGGTTGCTCAACCGTCAATAGATTGACAATTAGCTTTTGGGATATATTTTTTAACAAAAAGAGATAAGTTTAGAACTTAAACAGTTTTCTTTGAGCATTTCTAAATTTTTCTACCAGTGTTAAAGAAGAGTTTACTTTCTATGGGCTTGTGTAAAGTAACTATACGTTTCTTCATATATTTTTTTTTTTAAAAAAGAAGAGTTTTCAAGTACTTCATGCTGAGTAACCAGGCCTCTTTGCCTAAGTAAGCATTGAGTTTTACGTCAAAAAAGGTATGAAGGACAAAAAAGCTTTGTTGTAAAGCTAGTTTTAACTTGTAGCATATTTGATTCGAGCAAGTAGGTCCGAGGGATATTCTATACCTGTGCCCTAAAACCATCTGGTTTAGGAGTCATTGATTGAAAACTCGCTACATGAGTCAAACAGAAAGCTTAAAGGGTTAAGACATTCAATAGCAGTACAATGTTAAAAAAAAAATTAATCAATAAATAAAGAACGAAAATAACAATATACTTGTCCATATGAAGGTTAATGATTTGGAGATAAAGATAGGAATAATTTGGAGAAGTTCAGAAAAAATTTAGTATTCTTAGTTTAACTCACATATTGATTAGTATTAATACTTCAATGATATATCTCACTCACGCTCTACTAAACATCAATGATCTTTTGAAAATTATTTGATAAAATTTGAAAGTTTAAGTTAAACGATACTTAATTCTAAATTCTTTCTTTACTCAAGGACGAGTAAAGTTCAAGTTGGGAGGTATGATAAATGATATATTTTTATATTTATTAAAGATATTTTTGATAATTTATGGTGCTAATATCTTCTTAAAAACCTAATTTCATGAATAAATTAATTTTTTTATAAAAATAAATAATTTAAAAAATATAAAATTAAAAATATTTATGAAAAATAGATGTTAATTCAATTAAGTAATTTAAGCATCAAAATGATAAAAAATTTTGAAAAAATTAATGCATATTTCTTTTAATTTTTTAGGCAAAAATCGAAGCAAAAATTGAGCCAAAATATCCTAAAAAATAAAAAATATTACTTTCGATTCCTGGTGGACCAGTTGCTCGGTCCACAGAGTCAAGGGCGCGATCCACAGAATAGTTTCACGGTCCATAGGCACGGTTCATAGGTGAGGCAGAACGTTTTACGTGATCCAATGGTTGGAAATCAATATGGACTTCGATCCAATGGCCAGCATAATTTTTGACTTTGAATAAGATTCCTGGGTGCGATTCGACGGCCCAGATTCCATCCATCACAAGATCCGACGGCTGTCATCATTCTTGTTTTTGTTAAGGAGTGATTTTGTGCCATCCGACAGCCAGAATTCAATCTGGAGCACGATCAGCCAGCTGTGGTGGAATCCGGCCCTGATAAGGATTTAAACATCAAATTTTGGGCAGATCTGGACGGTCTAAGCTCCATCCGATGGTCAGAAAAATTTCTAAGTGTTTAATACATTTTCTAAGAGTTTTAGGACTTCTTTTCCTACCAAAAAAATATAAAAAAATTTATCTAAAAATAGGAGGTCTGGGAATAAGCTTTGAGAGAAGAAAAATTGAGTGAAAAGTTAGGAAAAAAATAGAAAAAAATATTAGAGCTTTAGAGACCCAAGGAGAAGAAGGAGAAAAGTCAGTTCGCTCTATGGAGTACAATAGAAGAAGGAGAGTTTATCAACCATCTTTTCGATGAGACTGAGCTGATCAACTTCAGATTCTTATTACAGTTTTATTTTTATTTTATTTTATTACTCTTTTTAAATTCTCTATACTTGAATTTCAATTTTAATTAATACAAAATTTATTTTTTTACACTTTAAATTTTTGTCTTTTATTTTTTTAAAATTAGATGCTAGGATCTAGTTAGTAGATCTTAGTACCAATTTATTTTATACTTTTTAAATTCTTATTATTTATTTTTATTGCAAGTAGATGCTAGGATCTAGTTAGTAGATCTTAGTACCTGATTTATTTTTTATATTTTTAATTTTTATTTTCCAACTTAAATTATTTTTTCAAAATTTTATTTTTTTTGCAAAATCAAAGATTTCAAATCAAAATCCTATCTTCTTTATGGATTCGACCCGATTCACTACTTTCTATGTATTTTTAATTTTTATTGAAGTCAGAATTTGATTGATAATTATAGTGTCCTAACGACAACATCGCGATCATATTGGGTGCTCATCAAGACAGGATCTATCGACCTTGATAGAGAGGAGTAGTTTTATGGGATTTGAAATGCTAAGTCCAAAAATCTATAGCTATAGTAGTATGATTAATGGAAAGAAGTATCTATAGAAGTCATAATTAGACTTGAGCTGATTGAATCTATCACATGACTGATGTTGCGGTTTGACGATTTATCCATGATCTGCCATCTAGTCGGGACTCACGATAGAGGACTGAATCATATGTTAACTACACCTAGAGGTTCATTTTAGTTTCACTAGATTGTGACTACATACTGCTAGGTGTCACTGGTGAATTGTGAGAGCTTACTAGGATTGTTCTGGATCGACAATTCTTGCTGAATTAGAGTGGAATTATTCTGACTCATTGAAAAAAGTTTCAATAATACAATGATAGAGATAATTGTATATCTCACTATCAGATATAATTAAATCTATGGGGTCATACAATAAAGAGATTAGATTTGGAATAAGTAATTAAGCTTATGAAGTGTTAATGGGATTTAGAGAAACCCATTGGGTTCATGATAACCTTGCTAGCACATGGTTGAACTCAATTTCTCTTTCCATTGGGATTACTTATTTGATAAGATAATTCTAACTTAATTATCTGCCAATAATCTATATGAATAAGATTCATGAGACTCCAATTATTGGGTGTCTAAGGTTATGGATCAAATTAATTAAGGGTGCAAGTTCCTAATTAATTTCTTTGATAGTTATTTTTGGGTGCCACCTTGATTTGATCCCGTTGGACGTGTCCATTGATTAGAGGGCTTTTAGTTCTCTTATGAAATATCTCTTGGCATATTTTGGGGTGTCTAATTGTGAGTGCAAGGGCCCCAATTGTTGGTGCCTAAAGGATTTTCTAAAATAAGTTGGATAACGTAAGTTAATAAGAAACCCAATACAAGTTGGACTTGTATTATGTGATTGAATAGGATCCAATCCTCATGCCTATTTAAAAGGACCTCCCTAAGGTCTCTAGAGTATCCAAATCAACAGCTCCTCATGCCTAAAGGCTCTCCCCACACCCTCTCTTCCTCTCCTTTTCTCTTCTCTTGGGCGTTCTACATGCCCATCCCTTGAGATGCAAGTCCCAAGGAGTTCCACGCCCAAGGTGTTGGGCGTCCCATAATTTATTGGTTGCTGGTGTTTTGTAGTAGTATAAAATAAGGAGAAACTCTAAAGAAGAGGAGAAGAAGGAGATCAAGGAGAAAGATCAAGCGTTGATCGCGATCCAGGCTTCGTTCAGATTCAGCAGGCTGAATTTTGAGAGAATCAAAATTTAGATTATAGAGGACTATTTTAGACTGATCCTGAGTGATACTCATTGAGATCGGACACTTGTACAGCTAAGAGAGAATCTCTTCTATTCCAGATCCAGATTCGAAGAAAAAGATTACGAAATAGGTATGATCACAATCTAAATTCAGCATATATCAATTTCAGCATATGAATAGATCCATGTGGTTTTATGTTTTCATGTATGTATAATTTAGATTAAAAATATTTTAATTTTATTTTCTACTGTGGTGTTTAGAAAATAAAATTTTTAAAATACACATGCATACACCAAACTCCAAATTCCAACACTCACAATCTTCATACATATTCCATCATATTCAGAACACCCCGTACATATCTTAATACCATACCTGGGTATGAATCAAAATATGGATTCATGTGCACAAGATTTTATGGTGGTCTCAGATCTAAGGATCACTTGTACAACTCTCACTTAGAGAACCATCTTTGACATACAAGTAAAGCTTCCATAAGATGTTCTTTTTCATTGAGTCAATTCAGTGGACTCATTTTTCAAATAAGCATCCACATCCTTATATTAGTATCCAATACACAAGTGGCTAGTGAGATCTACCACCTTCTCTATGGAGCATATATAGGATATGTCAGTCTATCTGGAACATTGATCTTCAACTCAATGCTCCTATGATCAGGAATATTTAAGATAAGAATTTTAGGATTTTAGATCTCACTAGCATGGTCCATTCATGTCTCCTAAAATTATTGCTCTAATCTTTGGGTTCATCATAATCTTAGACATAATAAGATGTAGCTAAAATGATGAATAAATATCTCATTTTATTATCAAATAATAAATATTATTACATTAGTTGGAAAATTATAAAGAAAAGTTTCATCGCAATACACTTGCGATTGGTTTATAGGACATTCTTCTTTCAATCTCCCACATATACTAAAGCAATCGCCTTTGCATCCTATACAATCGTGATGGTGATTGTATAGCTGCTGTCGTATGGCCTTAGTGAATAGATCTGCTATATTGTTCTTTGTGTCTACTCTTTCAAAGATAATTTTTTGAATGAGGTGGAAGCTTCTAAGAATGTGCTTGGATCTTTGATAAGACTAGGTTCCTTAGATTGAATAACGGCTCTAGTATTATAACAATAGAGTGGCACTGGTCCTTCAATCTTAGGAATGACTCCTAAATTGATGATATTTTTTTTTCTTCCAGACAGTTTTCTTAGCGGCTTCACTAGCAGTGATATACTCTACTTCAGTAGCTGAGTCAGCTACTGTTGCTACTTGAAACTTTTCCAACTCACTGCCTCACTATTTAGGATAAACACGTACTCCAATATTGACTTGCTATCATCTAGATCAGATTAAAAACTAGAATCGATATATCCCTCTAGTTTTAACTCTAATTCTCCTTCATATATGAGAAAAATATCTTTAGTCTTTCTTAGGTACTTCAGAATATTTTTTACAACTTTCTAATAATCCTTTCCTGGATCAGCTTGAAATCTATTAGCTACACCTAAAGCACAAGCTATATCAGGCTTAGTACATAGCATGGCATACATAATTGATCCCACAGTCGAAGCATAAGAGATTTCATTTATCCTCTTCCTCTCTTTGATATCTTAGGACGTATTTTCTTAGAGAGATGTATACCATGACTTGTAGGCAAGTAACCTCTCTTACTTGCCTCCATATTAAATCTCTTTAATATGAGATCTATGTACCACGACTGGGATAAGTCTAACATCATTTTAGATCTATCTCTATAATCTTTATACCCAGTATATAGGATACTTCGCCCAGTCTTTCATAAAAAACTTATTCGATAGCCAAGTCTTGACTGATTGCATCATTGGGATATCATTCCTAATGAGCAGTATGTCATGGACATACAAAACCAAGAAATAATAGCACTCTCACTTGTCTTCTTATACACATATGGTTCATCTTTATTTTTGATAAAACAAACTCTTTGACTGTCATATAAAATCGGATGTTCCAGCTCCTCGAAGCCTGCTTCAATCCATAAATAGATTTTTTTAACTTATATACTTGATTTTTGCTCCCACTTGAGTTAAATCTCTCTAGCTAAGTCATATAGACCTCTTCCTCTAGATTATTATTAAAGAAAGCAGTCTTGACATCAGATCTCATAGTCGTAGTATACTGCTATAGCAAGCAAAATCCTGATGGACTTGAGCAAAGCCACCGGTGAGAAGGTTTCATCATAGTTAATTCCTTTTCTTTGTCTAAAATCTTTATCACCAATCTAGCTTTGAAGGTTTTTACTTAGCCATCTGCTTCGATCTTCTTCTTGAAGATCCACTTGCACCCTATTGGGGTCACACCCTCAGGCGCATCAACTAAAGTCCATACTTGATAGGTGTATATCGAGTCCATCTCAGATTTCATGGCTTCCAGCCATCTGTCTGAGTCTCTACTCATAACAGCTTTCAAATAGGTCAGTGGATCATCATCTTGAATGATGTTGATTGAATTGTCATTTTCAATGACAGAATCATATCTCAAAGGTGTTTGACGCACTCTATTTGACCTTCGAAGAGCTGTGTATTTGGATGTACCTTATCTTTGGGTACTTCTGATTGAGGATCTTCTTGTGGTTCAATCACAGGATTTCTGGATCAGTTTGTAGATTCTGAACTTTCGTAAGTTCAATATTTCTCTCATTGCCTCCTTCTTGGATGAATTCATTTTTAAAAAAATGGCATGCCTACTAATAAATTTTTTTGTTCAGTAGGATGGTAGAAGTAGTATCCATGAGTTTCCTTAGGATCCCTGCAAACCTATATTTATCTGATCTAGCACTAAGCTTACGTACAAAAATATTTTTAACATAAGAAGATAGCCCCAAATCTTAAGATGTTTAAGATTAGGCTTCCTTCCCTTCTATATCTTATATGGTATGCTTGCAACAGACTTTGAAGGCATTTTGTTTAAAATATATGTAGCAGTCTTTAGGGCATTGTTGGGAATAGTGTCCCAAAGTCAATCATCAGCCTGTTGACGGTTGTGCTTATTTTTGTATATGTACATAAATTATGAATTAATAAAAATTATTTTGACATTATTCATCAAAAATATTTCATCTTCTAATAAACTCCTATGTTGTGGTGAAGTCCTTAGGACTATTTAGACTCGACAAAGGAGGATTTGTCGTTTAGTCCTTAAATCTGTTTGCGACCAAATGATACGTTGTTACCAAGGACAACAATATTTATCAAGCATAGGTCATTGTGTGCCATATAGGTTGGTTGTCCTCTTAATCAATGAGTGTGGAGACACTAGTATGGCATACAGGTGAGATGTAAGGATACATCTGCACTGAACGTGACCGACTCCGGAGCTATTTCTGCTGTCAAGATTTGCTCTGATGGAATATGGGTATAAATTCCCTCCGACCTGAGACCGCCATGGTGACTTGCAAGCAACTCACTGCATTAGGCACTGGACTACCTGAATTTCTAATTCAGTGACGGAAGGCTGCTGGGTGTAGTCAAGTACTTGACTTGTCAGTGCGTGTGTTAGATGGGATTGACCACTCCAGTTTAGGAACTATGTACAGTCGTGTTTCAATTTAGCAAAATTTTGGCCAGGGTAGTCCTTGTGAGGAGTCACAGGACTGTTTGAGTTGAGCATGATTCGGATGATCTAATCAGGTTGATAGTTTAACCCTGAGTCATCCTAAACACAGAGGTCAAAAGGATGAATTATACAGTAACCATATTCATGTAGGTTTTGAGTGGTGCGATTGTAACTATTCGATCTATCGGTTATCGGGTACCATTGCTAGATGGTCACTTCGATTAGTACAGGAATTGGTTCTTGTGCTACCGGCTTAGGTTCGAACCTGCGGGGTCACACACATTAGAGGTTCCTATCTGATCTGATGGCTGATGAAGAGTCTAATACTCGTGGACTATGAGTCTTACGTGTCTGGACTCTTGATCAAGAATCAAGATTCTCTGATCATGAGTCCCACACATTTTGGGTACTGGGGTCAAGAGTCCCACTGGTTTGGGACTCTTCGATCAGGGTTACATATGATAATTCTGATGCCGATTACCATTGGATTTGGACTCAATATTTATGAGAAGTTTAATTAATAATTTGATTATTAATTAACTCAATTTAATTGAGTAATTATTTTTAGATCAAGTCAATTGAATTGGATTCAATTGAGTTTGACCCGATTAGGTTAAGAGTTGACTAATCGTCGAGATGGTTTGGTCCCTGATTTGATCAGGGGTTGGCTTAATCAATTTTTGATTTGATTAGGATTTTATTGAGCCTAATTAAGCTAATTTAGTTGGATTTAAATTAGTCTAATTGGCCTTACTTATTTGGTTCAATTAGGTTGGTTTAAATAATGAAACCACCTTGACTCATTCTCCCTGCGCCACCTCACTTCACTACGCCCATTTGAATTCATGATAAGGAAATTCTCATGAATTTTTTCTCACGCAAAGCCCTCCTCACACCCCTACTTTAATGCACCAAATGAGTGGATAAGGATGATTGGTTGGCCATTCAAATTCAAAACAAAGTTTGAATTTGAATGAGCAACCAATCATAGCGCCTTGACCTTATCCTCTTTTAACGCCCCATTATTACATGAGAAAATATTTCTCCTGAAATCACTCACACACAATTAAGCCACACCCTCCTCTTCTCATGCCCTTAGAGGATAGGAATAAATTAGTTTTATTTAAATTTAAAATTTATTTGAATTCAAATATGCAATTACTCATCTTTATCCTCTCACGTGGATAAGATGTTTGACATTGTTTTAAAAGGAGGAGAAGAGTGGGGCATATGCAAGAAAAATTTTGGAGAGAAAATCTGGGCGTGAGGAATCCTTGTGTGCAAGGTGAAGGTCTATATCCTTTCGAGAGAAAAAGAAAGAAAAAAAGAAAAAGTATGCGCAAGGTTTCAATGAGTTCTTCAGGGTTTCAGCCTGGAGTTCGGGAAGTGAGAAGGTAGCTACGAGTGTTGTGAGCCCACCAAATTTTAGAGAGATCTTCAACATCCTCTCAACCATGTCTACTGATGATCCAAAGCATCCAAAGAATGACAAACATTATCGAAGGAGTTTGATTAGCATCAGCCATCGAAAGGGCTCTACAACGAGCTAGCACTCGTGAGGAGTCGATCAGATTGGAAGCTTCGTGTGGATGATCCCAGAGGTCAGACACATTGTGTGGCTGCATCACGATGATCAGACTCTTCCAACGGTGATCAGATTGCGGCGATCTACTATCCGCACAAAGGTATTTGTTCTGAACACATTACAGTAAAGTATTTACTATTTAAATTTAAATTTTAAATTTAAATGCATGCATGCTATATATCATATTTAGATCCTAGTATAGGGTAATTTTTATTAATTAATTAGATTAATTAATAATTTTTACTGTAAAATAGTGATTTTGAAAAAGTTTTAAAATTATCATTTTACCCCTAAACTGAATTTCTCCTCAAATGGTATTAGAAAAGGTTTTAGATATGATATATATATTTGCATGCATAGATTAAGTTATAATCTAAAAGTTTAAAATTTAAAATTTAATTTTGAAAGTTGTTCAAAATTTAAAATTCAAAAATTTGAAATTCAAAATTTGAAATTTAAATTTTGAAAGTTTTCAAAATTTAAAATTCAAAAAAATTCAAAATTTGAAATTAAATTTTGAAATTAAAATTCAAAATTCAAAATTCAAAAATTTAAAATTTGAAATTCAAAATTTGAAATTTAAAATTTGGTTGAAATTTCATATTTGAAATTCAAAATTTAAAATTTAAAATTTAAAATTTGAAATTCAAAATTGAAATTCAAAAATTTAAAATTTGAAATTTAAATTTTGAAATTGGTATATTTAGATATACTTGATCCAAGTTGCAAGTAATCGAATTGGGTTGGTTGCCATGGCCGTCCGATCATAGGAGAAAAGTAGGGTTTAAAGGCCCTCTCTTCTCATTCGATGGGGTCTCCTATGGCGGTAGGGTGCCGATGCAATTATATCCCATGCAGATGAAGTAGCGAAAGAAATATTTATGATTTATTTTGATTAAGTTATTTTCTGTTATGTAATTAGCAATAGGATTGCTATTTATGAAATGAGTCAACATATTTGGTGAACAGAAAATAAAACCTTTCAAATTTGAAAATTATTTTCGAAATGCCAAACCTTGACCCATCAGCCCAAATACTTAATTAAAAGAATTAAGTATTGTCTAGTAGGTCTAAAATTGTGAATTAAGACCTAAAAATTGCATAAACTTATAGGTCAATGGGTTAGATGGATTAGGTCTATAATTGGGTTAGACCTAAGGTTAGCTTAAAGAAATGGACTAAATTAGAGTAATTGGTCAAATCTAATCAAAAGTTGAATTAGATTAGGTCAAGGATACTCTAGACTAACTCTAATAGTTGTATTGAATGGGTCCATATCTTTAACTAGATCAAGATGGACTTAATTCATGGCTACGCAGTGGAACTCAATTTACTAAGTTGATCAAATTAAAACTAATGAACCGGTTGGTGTCTAAGGTAAGTTTGGTAGTTTGACCAGTGATTTTTAAGCGGGAGCTACTCGCAGTGATTCGATCTCCGACGAGTTAATGGCATATCCCCACCACTGATCTCACTTACCTGGCCAACCTGGTGAATTAGGTTTTGATTAGATCACTTGGTGATTAGGGCTCACCCATGTCATTAGGTAAATAGTTTGACTGATTTAGGTGCTCCTAATGCTGGCTTAATTAAATCTTTTTAATCTGACTTGGTGAAGTCAGTGGGAGGATTGAAATTGACTGGTAATTTATCTTCTCATCTATTCTTTAATAAAATCCTCAAAAATTATTAGATCCTAAAAATGATTAAGTTATATTGATAACTAAGTCATAGCCTCCCATTAAGTGAGTGATAATGAGTCATTAGTTTAATAATCATTGGAGGCCCAAAGGCTTAGTGCTTATTAACTAATGGAATTATCATTCATAATATGATAATTTGGTTTGAGTCTTTCTGATGGTGGTCAGGTTGGTTGGCCAAAGTCGGGCCTGATTATTTATTGGTCTGATTCACCAAATCAAATCATGTTAATGGTTGGATCTAACCAGATCTTTTCAGTGGAGGCCAAAGCCTACTGATTAGGTTCTGGGGCAAAATCAATCATCAAAATTATTTAGAGAAACAACTGGTTATGAACCTACCCATAGATACACATGGGTTGACCAACCAAAGTTGGGCTCGTGTGTAGTTTGTGTGGATTCTAGTACCCACTAAGGAATTAAAGTAATTCCTCGAATTGGAGGTTGATGCTATCAATTCGTAAAAATACTGGGAGAAACTTTAGACTAAAGTTCAAGTCTTTAGTATTAATAATTTATGTACTAATATAGGTCTGATTTTCCTTTATACAGCTATGGCCACTACCCTGTCGCTTCGGTCATTATTAGATAATGACAAGCTCATGGGATCTAATTTTGATAGCTGGTATCAAAAATTAAAAATTATTCTTGAGCATGAGTGGATCCTTTATGTAGTAACAGATCCGACACCTGAGGAGCCAGCCCTAAACGCTAGAGGGACGGTCCAAGATACTTACCAGAAGTGGCTCAATGACCGCACCACCATTCGGTGCATAATGCTGACGGCAATGAATGATGAGTTCAACCGCAGGTTCGAGAACGCCCAACCACAGGAGATGCTTCAAATGTTGAATGACTCTTTTAGCACGCCTGACGAGTTGAAAGGCACAAAACTAGTTGTGCCATTTTCAATGCTCGGATGAGCGATGGAGCCTTAGTCACTGATCATGTACTGTACATGATCGAAATGATTGAGCGCCTAAGTAAACTGGGTTTTCCCCTGCACGAGCAGCTCGGTAAGGATGCAATCCTTAATTCTTTGCCCAAGTCCTTCCTTCCCTTCCTTACTCATTTTCAAATGACAAAGCCTGCAGTGAACTACCACGGCTTGTTGGGGTTGCTGCAAAACTTTGAGAAGGATCACCAGCTCCATAAGGAGTCAGTGAATGTTGTGGGAGGGTCTTCTTCTAGTCGTCGACCCTTTAAGAAAGGGAAAAGAACAAGAGAAGAAGAATAAGAAGGTGCAGCTGCATACTGGGATGTCTGCACAGGGTCAGACCAAGAAGCTCAAGCCCGATCAGAGCCAGGCGGAGTGCTTCTTTTGCAAGAAGCAGGGGCACTAGAAGAGGAATTATCCTCTATACATTGCCTCACTGGACCCAAATAGGCCAAAGAAGAAGCAAGGTACTTATATGATAACACCTTGCAACTTTTCCATTTGTGATACTACTGCCTGGGTATTGGATACCGGAAGCCCTTATCATATTTGCAATTCGATGCAGGGTCTACAGGTCAGTAGGAGATTTGATGAAGGCAAGAGGTTCCTGAATGTTGGAGATGGAAGTAAAGTCCAGTTCTAGCATTAGGAATCATGAACCTTGTAATCAATTCTCAAAATATAATTCTGAGTGAATGTCACTATTGTCCAAGCTTTTTATTAAATTTATTTTTGTAGACCTTTTGGCCATGTATGGTTATCAATTTTTAATAAAAGAAATATTTGCAATATCATTTTGAATGGTGTTACAATGTTTGTTGGACAACTTAATAATGGAATTTACTTTCTATCACAACCTGTTAATGTGGTTCAAACCTCCGATAAATGCCCTAGAATAGATAATATGTCAGAAGTCTACCTTTGACACTGTAGGCTAGGTCATATCAATAAGAACAGGATAAACAGGTTGGCTCAAGAAGGAATTCTTGAAGTAGGTGATTGTGAATCACTTCCAACCTGTGAGTCCTATCTTCTTAGTAAAATGATCAAGTCACCTTTTACTGGAAAAGGTGAGCGAGCCAGTGAATTCTTGGGTCTGGTATATTCTGATGTATGTGGATCCATGAGCTCAAGTGCAAGAGGTGGATATTTCTACTTCATAACTTCATAGACGACCTATCGAGGTATGGGTATGTCTATTTAATGAAGCATAAGTTGGAGTCATTTGAAATATTCAAATTATTCTGAAATGAGGTAGAAAAACAAACTGGAAAGTATATTAAAACTCTTCGATCTGATCGAGGAGTTGTATACCTTTCCAATGAGTTTCTGACATATCTTGGGAAGAATGGGATTCTCTCTCAATGGACTCCTCCTGGAATACCATAGAATAATATGTTGGAGCACGATCCTGGCTCCACCCACGGACCTTGGGTGCAGCAGAACCAGCAACAAACAAATCTGGAGACTTCTGAACTCGATCGAAGGCCCTTGACGAAATCAGCCTGGTTGCTGTCTTCTTCGTCAGCCTTTCATTCCAGATGAAGAATACCTCTAAGATCACCTCTAAAAAATCCAAGATCTGGTACCCAACTAGATCAGGCATGGATCGAGGTATTCCAATTTGTAGATCTTGAATCGGGGTGTTCCAAATAGGGAAGAAGGTAGATAGAACTAGACCTTGCATATCTGTCCTGCTGCAGCCTTTCTTGTAGATCTGTTGATGGAGATCTCACCTGCACCTCAAACGACCTCAGATCAACTCCAGATCTGAGAATAACTTGTACCAACCTTATAGCAAGAGATTTCAAATCCTTGACCTGATGTTTGGGTGGCTGCAAGAGAGGAAGAGGCAATATGGTTGGCGGCACAAAGGGGGAGGGGCTCAAAACCCCCAGCGCCTCCCATGCTTTTCCTGCCTTCTATGGACCTGGCGGCAAGAAACCCTAGGGTTTCTTGCTCCTGGGCATGGAGAATAGCTGAAGAGAGAGGGAGAAGAGAGAGAGAGACTTGGAAGAAAGGGTTTTCTTATTCTTTGGCTTAATCAAACCTATACAGTGCATGTATATTTAAACACAGGGTCAAGTGACCCAAACCCAAAACACCCTTGACCAACTCTATGGGAGATTAGGTTAACCTAAGCCCATATACACCCATGACTCAACCTAATCTCACCTATCTTGGGCCCAGACCTGGCCCATAAAGAGTTGGTCCCTTGAGGCCCACATAACCTAGACCTCAAGAACCCAAAAGGCCCACAGCCTTTCAACCTAGGGCCCAACTAGCCCTAGAGCCTCCATGCAGCCCTCATGAATGATGGACCTTGGCCTTAGCCTTGGTTCCCTGGGCCTTGGGCATACCACCTGGATCACAACAATCTCCACCTTGGTGTCCCAAGGCCTCAACCAGCTCCACTCTGTCCGTCAGCCAAATCAGCTCAACACATCTCTGAAAGCTGTCCCGTGGAAGTACCTTCGTAAGTGCATCAGCTGGGTTCTCCTTGGTGTGTACCTTTACCAGCTCCACCTCACCATCCTCCATAAGCTTCCTGATCCGATGATACCGAATGTCGATGTGCTTTGTCCTTGCATGATAGACTGAATTCTGTGCTAATAGAAGTGCACTCTGACTGTCACAGTGCACTCTAATGGCCTCTTGAGTAAGGCCCATCTCCGTCAACAAATCCTTCAGCCAAATTGCCTCCTTAGCTACTTCTGTCAGCCCGATGTACTCCGCCTCTGTAGTGGATAGGGCTGTGATAGGCTGCAGACTTGATCTCCAAAAAATAGGACCTCCATACAGGCTAAAGATGAAGCCTATCGTAGACCTCCGGGTATCCACATCTCCACCGAAGTCTGCATCAACATAACTACCAATCAGCCCCTGAGCCTCCCTGGACATGTCAGAGTATCCCACTGCACCTCCTCTCTGTCCGTAGCAGATGCCAACTCTAACTGAACCCGCCAGGTATCTGAATATCCACTTCAGAGCTCTCCAGTGCCCCTGCCAGGCTGTGCTATGAACCTGCTAACCTGACTCACTGCATGAGCGATGTCTGGCCTACAACAGACCATCGCATACATCAAGCTCCCAACTCCTAAAGCATAAGGAACCATCTCCATCTCCTGAGCCTCCACCTCAGTCTGTGGCCCATGGTCTTCGAGAGTTTGAAGTGATCGGCAAGTGGCAGCTCCACCGGCTTTGCTCCCTTCATCCCGAACTTCTCTAAGACCTTCTGTATGTAGCCCCCCTGAGATAGATGCAACACCCTCTGGGCTCGGTCTCTGAAAATCTTCATGCCTAGGATCTTCCTTGCAAGGCCCAAATCCTTCATCTCAAACTCTCGAGATAAGGATGCCTTCAGATCCTACACGACCTTCCTACTCTTGCATGCTATAAGCATGTCATCCACATACAAGAGTAGGAACACCCTAGAACCATCCTCAAGAGACTAAACATAAACACAGGGATCAAACTCGCACCTGGAAAGTCCAATGCTGTGCACATAGGAGTTGAACCGCTTGTACCATTGCCTCGGCGACTGCTTCAGTCCGTACAGCACTTTTGCAACAAACAAACCTTTCTTCTGATCCTGGATCCCTGAAATCGGGTGGCTGCTCCATGTAAATCCTCTCCTCCAAATGCCCATGGAGGAACGCCGTCTTGACATCCATCTGCTCCAGCTCTAAATCTTAGCTGCTACAATGCTCAGCAACACTCTGATGGAAGTATGTCTGACGATGGGAAAGAAGACCTCGCTGAAGTCGATGCCTTCCTTCTGGGAGTATCCCTTGGCCACTAATCTCGCCTTGAATCTGATACCTCCCTGCTCTGAAGGCCCTTCCTTACGACTGTAGACCCATTTGCAGCCAATGAGCCTCTTCCCCTGTGGCAACTCACCAATCGCCACGTCTGGTTCTGGTAGAGAGACTGCATCTCCTCGGACATCACCTGGACACATCACTCTCTGTCCTGGCTCTCAATAGCCTCCTAATACATATATGGGTCTCCATTTGCTGTCACCAGGGCATATGACAGCGTCTCCTCGAAGCCATATCGATCGATTGCCTGATGGTCCTCTTGGGCTTGTGTAGGGCAACACTGATATCAATCCTCGGTCTAGCTCGCTCCTGCTGACCTCTCCGCCTCGATCATCCATCCGAGTCCTCTCCACCTGTGGAGACACCTTAGGTAGGTTCTCCACCTGAATGTCATATCCTCCCGTAGTACTTGCAAGAAGCAAAATCAAAGAGGTAAGCTGTCCAGCAGCGCCCTGCTGGACCTCCTCCTGCTCCTGCTGCTCCTCCATGCCTGCTCACCTTCGTAGACTGACTCCTCATCAAAAGTCACATCCCGACTAATGATGACCTTCTTTTCCAAGGGATCCCATAGCCTGTATCCCTTAACTCCTCGCGGATAGCCTAGAAATACCATCTTGCGTGATCTGGCGTCTAGCTTGCTCCGCTCACCAGCTCCAATGTGCACATAGGCCGTGCAGCCAAATACACATAGATGGCCAGCCCAACTGTCCTCCCAGACCACACCTCTTTGGAAGCTTGCCATCCAACCTGGTGTGAGTGACGATTGACCAAGTAACCGGTCCTGTGTCAACCCAAATGCCTTTGGAAGCCCTGCCTGCAGCCTCATGCATCGTGCCTTTTCCAGAAGTGTTCTGTTCATCCTCTCGGCCACCCCATTCTGCTGTGGAGTCCCCTTAACTGAGAAGTGTCTCCTGATCCCACACTCCTCACAGTAGTCCTGGAACTCTCTGCTGGTATACTCCCCACCATTGTCTAACCTTAGACACTTCACGCTCCTCCCCTGCTCTTCTCCACCTCAGCTCTCCAGATTTTGAACTTGGTGAAGACCTCAGACTTCTCTCTCATGAAGTAAATCCAGAGTTTCTTGAGAAATCATCAATCAGGGTCATGAAGTATCTGGCCCCATTCCTAGCTGAAACTGGGGCTGGTCCCCACACATCCTGTGTACTAACTCCAGAGGGGCTGCACTGCTGGTTGTACTGATGTTGAACTGAACTCTCCTCTGCTTTCTCATCTGGCAAGGCTCACAGATCTTCCCTATAGCACCATCCTCCAGATCAGAGATGAGTCCTCTCCTGCTCAACTCCCTCAGCCCCTTGTCACCCATGTGGCCTAGGCGTAGTGCCACATCCTGTAAGCCCCCTGCTGGTCCTGTGCTGCAACTGCTGCATCAGACTCTTCGGTCACCACAGATCCCTCCATGCGATAGAGATTATTGTCCAACCTCCTGCCTCTCATCACCACCATAGCTCCACTGGAGATGTTTAATACTCCACTTCTAGCCCTACTGCTAAAGCTGTATCCACTACACTCCAAGTAGCCTAGTGACACCAGATTCTTTTTCAGCTCTGGGATGTGCTTTACATTTGTCAATGTCCTCACAATCCCATCAAACATCCTCACCCTGACTGTCCCTATCCTAGCCACCTTGCAAGGATGATTGTGCCTAGAGTCACTGATCCCTCATCTGTCTTGGTGTATGTCGCAAACCAAGACCTGTGTGGTGTGTAGTGATGTGAGCACGTAGAGTCTAGTGTCCACTCCTCTGTGTAATGCCTGTGACCATCTGATACCACAAGTAGATCATCCTCCACCTGCTGCCCAGCAACTGCCCTCACTGATTCTGAGCCACTTCTTTCTCCCTTCTTGCTCTTTCATAGTGGACATTCTCATTGAAGTGCCCGAACTCGTTGCACTTGAAGCATTTCATCTCTTTCTTTCGAATCCTGGACTGGACCACCCCCTGGACTTGCTTTTGCCTCTGCTCTACCTGTTTCTCCCCTACTGCCAAACCCTCCTGGGGAGACCGATCTCTGGTCAACTTTTTCCTTTGCTCATTAGACCTCAGCACCGAGACCATGTCCTCATATTCCAGAGTCTCCTTGCCGTAGAGCAGTGTAGTCACCAAAGAGTCATATGATCCTGGCAATGAACACAAAAGCAAAGGGACTTGTCCTCCTCATCCAGCTTCACCCTGATATCATCAACTCCGTGCACAACTGGTCAAACCTCTGAATGTGGCCAATCACATCAGATCCCTCCTACATCCAAGACTGTACAACCTCTTCTTCAGCATTAGCTTGTTGCACATATTCTTCCCCATATATATGGTGTGCAACTTCGACCAAAGGCCCTTCGGGGTCTTTTCTTCCAGCACCGAATACAACGCCGCATCCGCAAATATCCTCTGATCACCAAGCATGCTTTCTTCTCCAACGATGCCCACTGTCTATCTGTCATTCCTCAGGCTTCTCATCCAAAGCCTGATCCAGATCTGCTTGCACCAGAAGATCCTCCACCCGGATTTTCACATAAAAAATTTACCTTGCCATCAAACTTCTCAAAATCGACCTTCATATTACTTCCCATGACTGGATCCAAGCCAAACAAGTAGTATAAAATCAAAAGTGTAGAATATACCTTGATGGTACCTTGCTGAAAATTTTCAGCACTTGGGATCTTTAACTTCTCATGCTTGGAACTACTTCCTCACCACCGTGGCTCTGATACAATTGTTAGAGCATGATCTCAGATCCTCCAAGGGCCTTGGGTGTAGCAGAACCAAAATGAATAAATCTGGAGACTTCTGGACTCGATCGAAGGCCCTTGACGAAATCAGCCTATTGCTGTCTTCTTCGTCAACCTTTCGTTCAGATGAAAAACACCTCTAAGATACCTCTAAAAAATCCAAGATCTGGTACCCAACCAGATCAGGCCTGGACCGAGGTTGTCAATTTATAGATTATAATCAGGGTATTCTAGATAGGAAGAAGTAGATAGAACCAGACCTTGCAGATCTGTCCTGCTGTAGCCTTTCCTGTAGATCTGTTGATGGAGATCTCACCCGTGCCTCAAACGACCTCAGATCAACTCCAGATCTGAGAGAACTTGTACCAACCTCATAGCAAAAGATTTAAGTCTTAGACTGATGTTTGGGTGGCTGCAAGAGAGGGAGAGGCAATATGGTTGGCGCACAAAGGGGGAGGGGCTCAAAACCCCTAGCCCTCCCCTACTTTTCCTGCCTTCTATGGACCTGGCGGCAAGAAACCCTAGGGTTTCTTGCTCTTAGGGCATGGAGAATAGCTGAAGAGAGAGGGAGAAGAGAGAGAGAGACTTGGGAGAAAGGGTTTTCGTATTCCTTGGCTTAATCAAACCTATACAGTGCATGTATATATAAACACAGGGTCAAGTGACCCAAACCCAATACTCCCTTGACAAACTCTATGGGAGATTAGGTTAACTCAAGCCATGTACACCCATGACTCGACCTAATCTCACCTATCCTGAGCCCAAACCTGGCCCATAAAGAGTTGGTCCCTTGAGGCCCACATAACCTAGACCTCAAGAATCCGAAAGGCCCACAGCCTTTCAACCTAGGGCCCAACTAGCCTTAGAGCCTCCATGAAGCCCTCATGAATGATAGACCTTGGCCTTAGCCTTGGTCCCCTAGGCTTGGGCACACCACCTGGATCACAACATAATGGTGTATCTAAAAGAGAATCAGACCTTGTTGGACATGGTTCGATCCATGATGGGGTTTGCTGGTCTGCCGATCTCCCTCTGGGGATATGGTCTCGAATCGGCTTGTTACCTTCTAAATAGAGTTTCGAGTAAGTCTATAACCAAAACACCATATGAGATATGGATAGGATGTAAGCCAGTACTCTCGCACCTTAGGGTTTGGGGGTGTCCGGCTTATGTTAAATGTTTAGTTACGGACAAGCTAGGACCTAGGTCTGACAAGTGTAATTTTATAGGATACCCAAAAGAGACCAAAGGGTATTATTTCTACCTGGCTGATGAGCAAAAGGTGTTTGTCAGCCTTAAGGCAATCTTTTTGAAAAAGAGTTCTTGGTGAAGGGACTGTTGCCTCTAAGGTCGAACTTGATGAAGTTCGACAGGTGAAAAACTGACACAAGTTGCTGAACCTGAACCAGATTTGATTAGATTAAATCTGGAGCCCATTGTTCAAGCACCCTTAAGGCGATCTGGTAGAGTACCAATCAACCGGACAGATACTATGGTTTCTTGGTCCGGAATGATGATCCTATCGAACTTGATGAAAACGATGAGGATCCGATCACCTACATGGATGCAATGCAGAGACCCGACTCTAAGAAATGGCTAGAGGCCATGAAATCTGAAATGGAGTCCATGAAGGTCAACGATGTGTGGACATTGGTTGACCCACCCGAAAGAGTAAAATCCATAGGGTGTAAGTGGGTCTTCAAGAGGAAGAGGGGCGCAGATGGAAAGGTGAAAACCTATAAAGCCCGTCTGATTACCAAGGGATATCATCAATGTTATGGTATAGACTATGATGAGATATTTTCTCCTGTGACAATGCTTAAATCTATTCGGATTATGTTTGCGATAGCTACCCATCTGGACTATGAAATCTGGCAGATAGATGTGAAGACAGCTTTTCTAAATGGAGAGCTGGATGAAGAGGTATATATGATACAACCTGAAAGATTCACATCCATTGATGAGTCTAAGGTGTGCAGACTACAGAGGTCCATTTAGGGACTTAAGCAGGCATCCCGGAGTTGGAACATATATTTTGATAGGATGATCAAGATGTATGGCTTCATTAAGAACAGAGAATAGCCCTGCATTTATAAGTGGGCTAATGGTCCAGTAGTGGTATTTCTTGTATTATATGTGGATGATATTCTCTTAATCAGGAATGATGTCCCTGCATTACAGGGAATAAAGATTTGGCTATCGTCACAGTTCTCTATGAAGGATTTGGGAGAAGCTTCCTACATCCTAGGGATGAGGATCTATAGGGATAGATCTAAAAGGTTGCTTGGTTTATCCCAGTCTACGTATATAGATACTATGCTGAAGAGGTTCAGCATGGAGAATTCCAAGAAAGGCTATCTACCGATAGGCCATGGAATTTTTCTCTCGAAGAGGGATTGTCCGACAATACCTCAAGAGAGAGAGCGTATGGGTAGGATTCCATATGCTTTGACAGTGGGATCTATCATGTACGCCATGACATGTACACGACCAGATGTGGCATACTCACTAGGGGTAGTGAGTAGATACCAATCTGATCCAGGGGAGAATCACTGGAAGGTTGTTAAAACCATCCTGAAGTATTTAAGAAATACTAAGGACCAGTGGCTTGTTTATGGTGAATCGGACTTGAGACTTATAGGGTTTACAGACTCTAGTTTCCAGTCTGATCACGATAACAGCAAAAGTATGTCGAGTTTTATTTTTATCCTTAATGGTGGAGCTATCTGCTGGAAGAGTTTCAAGCAACATACAGTGGCTGATTCAGTTTACGAGGTAGAGTATGTCGTTGCATCAGACGCTGCCAAAGAAGCGATGTGGCTGAGAAAATTCATCACCGAGCTCGGAGTAGCACCCTCCCTTGTTGGTCCAGTTCTGCTCTACTGTGACAGCTCTAGAGTCATTGCTCAGGCGAAAGAACCCAAGGCACACCAGCGGACGAAGCATATTCTGCACTGCTACCATCTCATCCGAGAAATTATGGATCGAGGTGATGTCGACCTTCAGAAGATCGACGAAAAGGAGAACCTGGCTGATCCATTCACTAAAGCCATTGCGGTGAAGGAGTTCGACGACTACAAGTCGAAGATGGGTATTAGATAATGCACCGATTGGCTTTAGGCCAAGTGGAAGATTGTTGGAAATAGTATCTCAAAGTCAATCGTCAGCCTGTTGACGGTTGTACTTATTTTTATATATATACATGAATTATGAATTAATAAAAATTATTTTGGTATTATTCATCACAAAATGTTTCATCTTCTAATGAACTCCTATGTTGTGGTGAAGTCCTTAGGACTATTTAGACTCGACAAAGGAAGATTTGTCGTTTAGTCCTTAAATCTATTTGCGACCAAATGATATGTTGTTACCAAAGATGATAATGTTTATCAAGCATAGGTCGTTGTGTGCCATATAGGTTGGTTGTCCTCTTAACCAATGAGTGTGGAGACACTGGCATGGCATACAGATGAGATGTAAGGGTACATCTGCACTGAACGTGACCGACTTTGGAGCTATTTCTGCTATCCAGATTTGCTCCGATGGAATATGGGTATAAATATCCCTCCGACTTGAGACTGCCATGGTGGCTTGCAAGCAACTCACTGCACTTAGGCACTGGACTACCTGAATTTCTAATTCAGTGATGGAAGGCTGTTGGGTGTAGTCAAGTACTTGACTTGTCAGTGCGTGTGTCAAGTGTAGGAACCAGATCTAGGGTTTCAGGGTTAGATCTTGAAAAAGAGGGTTAGATCTTGAAACTTTTTCAAGATCATACAACAGAAGACTAAAATAAATCAAAATTTATTTTCTAAGATCAAAAAATCCCTAGATCTAAGATCCTATTACATGATTATTATATGGTATTAAATCAAAAATTAAAATATATAAATATAGCATGAACTACATGTTGATCATATCAACATGTTTCTATACTACATCTAATGTATGTATTAAACAATAGATCAGATCTATTACCTTGCAAGTTAGACATTCTAACCTTGCTGATCTGGGCTTGAGGATGATGTTGCAAGCCGCACATGCATCCGACCTCTAGGAGTCATCCACACGAGCCCACGAATCTCGATCAGAAGTCCTGCTTCAGGAAATCAGCACAGTATGCTAGTACTGCGCTGATCCTTCTTTGATGGTTGATCAGGTTTCTCCTTCTTCTTGATTTGGACTCTTCCAAAGATGGAAAGTAGAAGGAGAAGTTTCAGATCTGAGACGCTCTCAAGAAACTCAAGATGGAAGGAGGAAAGATATGAAAATAAAAACCCTAGAAGAAGACCCTCTTCTTCTTCACATTTTTCTCTCTAGACACCCAAACTTGCATCTTTTATATCTCCACGACCCAAAGGTATTTCTCTCTAATTTTTGGATGGAACAAAGGTCTCTCAAATTTCTAATGTCTCTTAAAATTTTATGAGAAAACTCATCTTATATAAAGAGATATGATAGAGTCCTTGTCTAGGTCAAACACCTAGTCAAGGCTTATCCAAACATGGCAATTTAAGGGACGCCCAACTCTTGAGCACCTCCTCCATATTTTCATACATGGATCACCAGCAAAGGGTTTACAATGTAAACCCTAAAAGCCACGAAAATTCTAAAAAAAAATTTGGATAAATTCGGTGCAAAATTGAAAGAGTTTTGGATTTCTAAAACTCTATCTCATAGAATTCAAAATCCAAACTTATTCCTTTTAGATTTGATCCAAACCACCTTCCATGTAAGAAAGAAGAGAAGAGACCTTTTGTGAATGTGGGAGAGATCTAGGAGAGGGCTTTTGTCGCACAGAATAAGTGGAGATTGGCGTTGAATAAGAGAGAGGGCATGGAGAAGGTTTATGTGGCGCAAGGTGGAATCCTAGTCCTACTAGGATTCTGTCTCATAACTTGTTTTAATTTGGTTTTCCAAACCAAATCAAATCAAAATTAGATCAACCCAATTAAAATAGGTCTTAACCCAATTAAGAACCTAATTTAATTAGATTAAATTAGATTTAAATCTGATTTAATTTTTTAATCAAATTAGAAATTAGATTGACCCAAGTCCTAGTTGAACTAGGACTAGTTTTTTCTTGCACTTGGCTTATCCAATAAACCAATTGGACTTGATCCAATCAAGCCCAAACTAAATCTAATTAAATCATATTTAATTAGACTTAATCTCATCCCATTGGATTAATCAAATTAAATCAATTAGCAATCAACTTGCTAATCGATCCTCCTACAACACTTGCACTGGGTTAAATATCAATCGTATTGATCATCAACCCTAGAACGATTCTTAATCGTTGATCAACCATCCGATCGGATCATGAACTCTAATATGTGTGACCTCATAGGTCCGAACCTAAGCCGGTAGCATAGGAACAAATTCCTATACCAATCGAAGTGACCATCTAGCAATGGTACCCGACGACCGGATAGGTCGAATGTGTAGAACAACATCCTTAGAACCCATGCGGATATAGTTTTCATATAATTCATCCCCTTGACCAAAATGATCATAGGACACCCCAGAGTTTAACTGTCAACTCTGATCAGGTTGTCCATATTGTATTTCAAAATATCAAATCCATCTGATGGATTATCCTGGCCAAGGTTTTGCTAAATTGAAATACAGCGACTCATTCTTCTCCAACTCTTGGAGTGGTCAATCCCATCTCGATCACACTCTGACTTCACAAGTACTTGACTGTGCCCAGAAGCCTTCCGTCCCTGAATTAGAAATTCAGTTAGTCCAGTACCAAAGCACAGTGAGTTGCTTGCAAGTCACTGAGGCGATCTCAGGTCTAAGGGACACTTATACCTATATCCCATCAGAGACATTCTCGACAGCAGAATGCTCTGGAGTTGGTCACGTTCAATGACGATGTACCCTTATATCTCACCTGTATGCCATACCAGTGTCTCCACACTCTTTGGTTAAGAGGACAACCAACCCATATGGCCTACAGCGACCTATGCTCGATAGAAGCTGTCGTCCTTATTAACAGCCTATCATTTGGTCGTGAATAGTTTTACGGACTAATCGATAAATCCTCTCTTTATCGAACCTAAATAGTCATAAGGACTTCATCATAACAATGGAGTTCATTAGAAGATGAAAGCTTATGATGAAGATGCCAAATATATTTTATTTATTAACAAATCAATTACAATACTTGGTTGCTCAACCGTCAACAGCTTGACGATTGGCTTTTTGGGACACATTTCCCAACAACTCCCACTTGTCCTAAAGCCACTCGGCACAGTATCTAATACCCATCTTTGACTTGTGGTTGTCGAACTCCTTTATTGTCAGGGCTTTAATGAAGGGGTCGGCTAGGTTCTCCTTTCCGTCGATCTTCTGAAGGTCGACGTCACCTCGATCCATGATCTCTAGGATCAGGTGGAAGCGGCGCAAGATGTGCTTCGTCCGCTAATGTGCTTTGGGTTCCTTCACCTGAGCTATGGCACCAGTGCTGTCGCAGTAGAGCAGGACTGGACCATCGAGAGAGGGTGCTACTCCGAGCTCGTTGATGAATTTTCTCAGCCACACAGCTTCCTTCGCGGCATCTGATGCTGCGATATACTCTGCTTCACAAACAGAGTCTGCCACAGTATGCTGCTTGGAATTCTTCCAGCAGATGACTCCACCATTCAGAGTAAAGATATAACCCGACACGCTCCTGCTGTCATCATGGTCAGATTGAAAGCTAGAGTCTGTGAACCCCACAAGTTTCAGATCTGACTTGCCATAAACCAACCATTGGTCCTTAGTATTTCTCAAATACTTAAGGATGGCTTTAAACACTTTTCAGTGATTCTCTCCAGGATCAGATTGGTATCTACTCACTACTCCTAGTGAGTATGCCACATCTGGTCTTGTACATGTCATGGCGTACATGATAGATCCCACGGCTGAAGCATATGGGACTCTACTCATACGCTCTCTCTCTTCAGGAGTTGTCGGACAATCCTTCTTAGAGAGAGAAATTCCATGGCCTATCGGTAGATAGCCCTTCATGGAATTCTCCATGCTGAACCTCTTTAGCACAGTGTCTATGTACATGGACTGGGATAACCCAAGCATCCTTTTAGATCTATCCCTATAGATCTTCATCCCTAGGATGTAGGATGCTTCACCCAAGTCCTTCATGGAGAACTGTGATGACAACCAAATTTTTATTCCCTATAGTGCGGGGATGTCATTCCCGATTAAGAGAATGTCATCCACGTACAAGACAAGGAATACCACAACTGGACCATTTGCCCATTTATAGATGCAGGGCTCTTCTCCATTCTTAATGAAGGCATACGTTTTGATCACCTTATCAAAATGCATGTTCCAACTCCGAGAAGCTTGCTTCAGTCCATAAATGGATCTCTGAAGCTTGCACACCTTGGACTCATCTGTGGATGTAAACCCTTCAGGTTGTATCATATACACCTCTTCAGTCAGCTCTCCATTCAGGAAAGCTATCTTTACATCCATCTGCCAGATCTCATAATCCAGATGGGCAGCTATTGCAAGCATTATCCGAATAGATTTGAGCATTGCCACAGGAGAAAATATCTCGTCATAGTCAATACCATAACGTTGACGATACCCCTTGGCAACCAGACGGGTTTTATAGGTCTCCACCTTTCCGTCTGCGCCCCTCTTCCTTTTGAAGACCCATTTACACCCAATGGGTTTAACCCCTTCAGGTGGGTCAACCAATGTCCATACATCGTTGACCTTCATGGACTCCATTTCAGATTTCATGGCTTCAAGCCATTTCTCGGAATCAGGTCTCTGCATTGCATCCATATAGGTGATCGGATCTTCATTATTCTCATCAAGTTCGATGGGATCATCGTCCCGGACCAAAAAACCGTAGTATCTGTCCGGTTGATGTGGTACTCTACCGGATCGCCTTAATGGTGCAGGTATATTGGGCTCCAGATGTGATCTAATCATATCCGACTCAGGTTCAGCTATTGGTATCGGTCCTTCTACCTATTGAACTTCATCAAGTTCAACCTTAGAGGCAACGGTTCCTTCACCAAAAAACTCCTTTTCTAAAAAGATTGCCTTAAGGCTGACGAACACCTTTTGTTCATCAGCATGGTAGAAAAAATATCCTTTTGTCTCTTTGGGGTACCCTATGAATGAGCATTTGTCAGACCTAGGTCCAAGTTTGTCTGTGACTAATCGTTTGACATAGGCCGGGCACCCCCAGACCCTAAGGTGTGAAAGTACTGGCTTACGCCCTGTCCATATCACATATGGAATCTTAATTACAGACTTACTTGGAATCCTATTTAACAGATAACAGGCCGATTCGAGTGCATATCCCCAGAAGGATATCAGCAAGCTAGCAAAAACCCATCATGGATCGGACCATGTCTAACAAAGTCCGATTCCTCCTTTCAAACACACCATTATGCTGTGGTGTTCCTGGAGGAGTCCATTGGGAGAGAATCCCATTCTCTCCTAGATATGTGAGAAACTCACTAGAAAGGTATTCTCCTCCTCGATCAGATCGAAGAGTTTTAATACTCTTCCCAGTTTATTTTTCTACTTCACTTCAGAATCGTTTGAACATTTCAAATGAATCCGACTTATGTTTCATCAGATAGACATATCCATATCGGGATAGGTCATCCGTGAAAGTTATGAAGTAGAAATATCCACCTCTAGCACTGGTGCTCATGGGCCCACATACATCAGTATGTACTAGGATCAAGAGCTCAGTAGCTCTCTCACCTTTTTCATTTAAAGGTGACTTGGTCATTTTACCAAGAAGACAGGACTCACAGGTTGGAAGTGATTCACAATCACTGACTTCGAGGATTCCCTCTTGAGTCAACCTGTTTCTTCTGTTCTTGTTTATATGACCTAGCCTAAAGTGCCATAAGTAGATATCTGACACACTATCTAATCTAGGGTGCTTGCCAGTAGAATAGACTCTTATCAGGCTTGACCTTTTTGGTCTGGCTCTGCACTGATGTCCTAGCCTGAACTTGCACCTTCTTTACTTTCTTCTTCTTGTTCTTCTTCCCTTTCTTAAAAGGTCGAGAACCAGAAGATGAACCTCCCACTAAATTCACCGACTCCTTGTGAAGTTGGTGATCCTTCTTAAAGTTCTGAAGCAACCCCAGTAACTCATGGTAGTTCTCTTCAGGCTTTGTCATTCTATAATGAGTGAGGAATGGGAGATAAGACTTGGGCAGCAAGTTCAGTATTGCATCTTTCCCAAGCTGCTCGTGCAAGGAAAAGTCGAGCTTGCTCAATCATTCCATCAGCTCGATCATGTACAATACATGATCAGTGACAGAGGCACCATCCCGCATTTTGGCGTTGAAGATGGCACAACTAGTCTTGTGCCTCTCCACGTCATCGGGTGTGCCAAAGGCATCCTCCAACACTTGAAGCTTGTCCTTTGGTTGAGCCGTCTCGAATCTGCGACTGAACTCGTCGCTTATGATAGCCAGCATGATACAGCGCACCGTGGTCCAATCACTGAGCCACTTCTGATAAGTATCCTTGATTGTTCCATGTGCATTGACAGCTGGCTCCTCAGGTGCAGGATCTATTATCACATATAGGATCCGTTCATGCTCCAGGACTATCTTCAACTTTCGGTACCAGCTACCGAAGTTGGGTCCCACCAACTTATCATTATCCAACAATGATCGGAGCGATAGAGAAGTGGCCATATTTGCACAAAGGAGAACCATAACCTAATTAGTAATTGATTCATTAAACCTAAAGATTTGGACTTTAATCAAAAGGTTTCTCCCACTATTTTATTCGAATTGGTAGCCTCTACCTCTAATTCGAGGAATTACCCTAATTCCTTAGCGGGTACTAGAATCCACTTAGACTGCACACAAGCCCAACTTTGGTTGGCCAACCCATGTACATCTAAGGGTAGGTTCATAACCAATTATTTCTCTAAATAATTTCTAGTAATTTTAATTTTGCCCCAGAAACCTAATCAGTAGGCTTTGGCCTCCACTGTAAGGATCCAGTTAGGTCCAACCATTAACATGATCATACTTGGTGTATCTAACCAATGAATGATTAAGCCCAACTTTGGTTGGCTCACCTAACCACCATTAGAGAGATACTTCCAAGTCGTCATATGATGAGTGATAATTCCATTAGTCAACAAGCACCAGGCCTTTGGGTCTGCAATGATTATTGAGTTCATGGACTCATTATCAAACACCTTAATGGGAGGCTATGACTCAGTTATCTTCATAACTTTATCATTTTAAGGACCTAATAATTTTAGAAGATTTAAATAATATAGAGGATGAGGTCAGATGAACCAGCTTATCATGATCCTCCCACTGGCTTCACCAAGTCAGCTTAAGGGAGACCAGGGCTGGTCTAGGAGCACCTAAATCAGTCACACTGATTTACCTAGCTGACATGGGTCAGCTCGAATAGTCAAGTGATCCGATCAAAACATAATTTCACCAAGAGGCCAGGTAAGTTTGATCAGTGGGAGGGTCTGCCAAAGCTTGCCTTAGACACCATCAGAAATGGCCAGGTAAGCGGGCTCCCAATTAAAAATCACCGGTCTGGTTTATCTTAGACACCAACTGGTTTAATTAGTTTCGATTAGATCAACCTAACAGTTCATGCTAGACTGCTTAGCCAAGAATCAAATCCATTTGGTTCTCATTAAAGACATGGACTTGACCAACTACAACTATTGTAATTGATCTAGAGAATCCTTGACCTAATCTAAGACAACAATTGATTAGATTTAGTCAATTCTCTAATTAAGTCCATCTTTAATCTAACCATAGGTCTAACCCAATTAATGGACCTAATTTCTACTAACCCATTAACCCAATGTGTTATGATTTGTGTCTTAGGTTCTTCAATTCACAATCCTAGAACCTAATCAAACAACTTCTTAATTCTTAATTAAGTTTTGGGCTGAGGGTTGGGTTCGGCTTTTCAAAAAATAATTTTCATATTTGTAAAATAATTTTACAATATGATTCTACCAACCATATTGCATGTTTGATTCATAATCAAGATGCAAGTGAAATAAACATGAAACTACTTTAGATCTAATCTAAACAGGTTCATGTAATTGAAACAATTTCAACTTTAAATAATTTCTTTGCACAAAAATTATTAACAAAGAGATTTTATTTCAGATTTAAACATATTTTAAATCTAATAAATCATAAATTTAATCTAGATCATATCTAATAAATTTATGATTAAAGATAGATCTACACAAACTAGGATAACCTTTGCACTGTAAGGGGTAAACCTTACAGCAGGACAACCTTGCAGTTTGTGATTGATCTAAAATTTTAATTTCAGATTTAATAATCAGATTATAAATTAGATCTAATCTAAAAAATAATCTAAACATGTATAAATAATCATGTAATAAAGAACCTAGGCTCTGATACCAATTGTAGGAACCAGATCTAGGGTTTCAGGGTTAGATCTTGAAAAAGAGGGTTAGATCTTGAAACTTTTTCAAGATCATACAGCGGAAGACTAAAATAAATCAAAATTTATTTTTTAAGATCAGAAAATCCCTAGATCTAAGATCCTATTACATGATTATTACATGGTATTAAATCAAAAATTAAAATATATAAATATAGCATGAACTACATGTTGATCATATCAACATGTTTCTATACTACATCTAATGTATGTATTAAACAATAGATCAGATCTATTACCTTGCAAGTTAGACATTCTAACCTTGCTGATCTGGGCTTGAGGATGATGTTGCAAGCCGCACACACATCCGACCTCTAGGAGTCGTCCACACGAGCCCACGAATCTCGATCAGAAGTCCTGCTTCAGGAAATCAGCACAGTATGCTAGTACTGCGCTGATCCTTCTTTGATGGTTGATCAGGTGCCTCCTTCTTCTTGATTTGGACTCTTCCAAAGATGAAAAGTAGAAGGAGAAGTTTCAGATCTGAGACGCTCTCAGGAAACTCAAGATGGAAGGAGGAAAGATATGAAAATAAAAACCCTAGAAGAAGACCCTCTTCTTCTTCACGTTTTTCTCTCTAGATACTCAAACTTGCATCTTTTATATCTCTACGACCCAATGGTATTTCTCTCTTATTTTTGGATGGAACAAAGGTATCTCAAATCTCTAACTTATCCTAAAATTTCATGAGAAAACTCATCTTATATAGAGAGATATGATAGAGTCCTTTTCTAGGTCAAACACCTAGTCAAGGCTTATCCAAACATGACAATTTAAGGGACGCCCAACTCTTGAGCACCTCCTCCATATTTTTGTCCATGGATCACCAGAAAAGGGTTCACAATGTAAACTCTAAAGGTCACAAAAATTCTAAAAAAAAATTTGGATAAATTCGGTGCAAAATTGAAAGAGTTTTGGATTTCTGAAACTCTATCTCATAGAATTCAAAATCCAAACTTATTCCTTTTAGATTTGATCCAAACCACCTTCCATGTAAGAAAGAAGAGAAGAGACCTTTTGTGAACGTGGGAGAGATCTGGGAGAGGGCTTTTGTTGTACAAAATAAGTGGAGATTGGCATTGAATAAGAGAGAGGGCGTGGAGAAGGTTTATGTGGCGCAAGGTGGAATCCTAGTCCTACTAGGATTCTGTCTCATAACTTGTTTTAATTTGGTTTTCCAAACCAAATCAAATCAAAATTAGATCAACTCAATTAAAATAGGTCTTAACCCAATTAAGAACTTAATTTAATCAGATTAAATTAGATTTAAATCTGATTTAATTTTCTAATCAAATTAGAAATTAGATTGACCCAAGTCCTAGTTGAACTAGGACTAGTTTTTCCTTGCACTTGGCTTATCCAATAAATCAATTGGACTTGATCCAATCAAGCCCAAACTAAATCTAATTAAATCATATTTAATTAGACTTAATCTCATCCCATTGGCTTAATCAAATTAAGCCAATTAGCAATCAAATTGCTAATCGATCCTCCTGCAACACTTGCACTGGGTTAAATATCAATCGTATTGATCATCTAACCCTAGAACGATTCTTAATCGTTGATCAACCATCCGATCGGATCATGAACTCTAATGTGTGTGACCTCATAGGTCCGAACCTAAGCCGGTAGCATAGGAATAAATTTCTATACCAATCGAAGTGACCATCTAGCAATGGTACCCGACGACCGGATAGGTCGAATGTGTAGAACAACATCCTTAGAACCCATGCGGATATAGTTTTCATATAATTCATCCCCTTGACCAAAATGATCATAGGAAACCCCAGAGTTTAACTGTCAACTCTGATCAGGTTATCCACATTGTATTTCAAAATATCAAATCCATCTGATGGATTACCCTGGCCAAGGTTTTGCTAAATTGAAATACAGCAACTCATTCTTCTCCAACTCTTGGAGTGGTCAATCCCATCTCGATCACACTCTGACTTTGCAAGTACTTGACTGTGCCCAGAAGCCTTCCATCCCTGAATTAGAAATTTAGTTAGTCCAGTACCAAAGCACAGTGAGTTGCTTGCAAGTCACTGAGGCGATCTCAGGTCTAAGGGACACTTATACCTATATCCCATCAGAGACATTCTTGACAGTAGAATGCTCTGGAGTTGGTCACATTCAATGATGATGTACCCTTATATCTCACCTGTATGTCATACCAGTGTCTCCACACTCTTTGGTTAAGAGGACAACCAACCCATATGGCCTACAGCGACCTATGCTCGATAGAAGCTGTCATCCTTATTAACAGCCTATCATTTGGTCGTGAACAGTTTTAAGGACTAATCGATAAATCCTCTCTTTATCGAACCTAAATAGTCCTAAGGAATAAATTAAGCCACGCCCTCCTCTTCTCACGCCCTTAGTGGATAGGAATAAATTGATTTCCATTTGAATTCAAAATTTGATTTGAATTCAAATATGCAATTACTCATCTTTATCCTCTCACATGGATAAGACGTTTGATATTGTTGTAAAAGGAGGAGAAGAGTGGGGCATGTGCAAGAAAAATTTTGGAAAGAAAATCTAGGTGTGAGGAATCCTTGTGTGCAAGGTGAAGGTCTATATCCTTTCGAGAGAAAAAGAAAGAAAAGAAAGAAAAAGTATGCGCAGGGTTTCAGTGAGTTCTTCAGGGTTTCAGCCTGGAGTTCGGGAAGTGAGAAGGTGAGCTACGAGTGTCATGAGCCCACCAAATTTTAAGAAGATCTTCAACATCCTCTCAAGCACGTCTGCTGATAATCCAGAGTATTCAAAGAATCAACAGACATTGATCGAAGGAGTTCGATCAGCATCAACCATCGAAAGGGCTCTACAACGATCTAGCACTCGTAAGGAGTCGATCAGACCGGGAGCTTCATGTGGATAATCCACAGAGGTCAGACATGCTACGTGGCTGCATCATAATGATCAGACTCTCCCGACGGTAATCAAATTACGGCGATCTACTACTCGCACAAAGGTATTATGTTCTGAACACATTACAGTAAAGTATTTACTATTCAAATTTGAATTTCAAATTTAAATACATGCATGCTATATATCATATTTAGATCCTAATATAGGATAAATTTTTATTAATTAATTAGATTAATTAATAATATCCACTATAAAATAGTAATTTTGAAAAAAAATTAAAATTACCATTTTACCCCTGCACTAAATTTTCCCACAGGCATATCCCCAGAAAGATATTGGAAGATCAGTGAAGCACATCATGGACCGCACCATATCCATCAAAGTGTGATTCTTCCTTTCTGCTACACCATTTAACTAGGGTATATAAGGAAGGATCCATTCAGAAAGAATACCTTTACTTTTAAGATGATCAAAAAATTTACTAGATAAGTATTCTTCTCCTCGATGAAATTGAAGAACCTTAATATTTTTTTTAGTTTATTTCTCAATCATACTTTGATACTCTTTGAACTTATCAAAGGCTTCAAATTTATATTTCATAAAATACACATATCCAAATCTTGATAGATTATCTGTAAAGGTGATAAAATAGGAGTATCCTTCTCTGACCTGAGTTGTCATCAATCCATATACATCTGTATGTACCAGGGCTAACAACTCATTCGTCCACTCTCCATGTCTAAAAAATAGAGTCTTGATCATCTTATCCATAGGACAAGATTCACAAATTCCCAATGATTCATAATTACAGGAGTCAAAGAATTCTTCTTTGTATAACTTGTTTATCCTTGACTCACTAATATAATCAAGGCGGCAATGTCAAAGTTATGTGATATTCACATCTTTTCTCTTTCTTTTCATATTTCTTTTAATATAAAAAATATTTTCATTGAGTGCAAGAATTAAAAGATCATTATCAATATAATTACTACCATAAAATTTATTAGAAAAAAAAATGAAACATCTATTTTCCATTAGCCTTATTTTATAATCTTATTTTAATAACAAAGGTATAGAAATAATATTTCTAATAACCTTTGGCATGTAATAATAGTCTTTCAATTCTAAAGTTTTGTCCAAAGGTAAATCAAGTATACAGATTCCCACAATCTCTATGCTAATGGACTCTCCACTTGCACCATAAAGCTTAAGGTCACTTCTTTTCAGACCTTTGATGTCCTGTAGTCGCTATAATGAATTACAAATATACGATCCACAGCGGTATCCAATATCCAAGTATCAGAGTCTGAGTCACTTAATAAAAATAGGTCTATATCATATACATATCTTTTGGTACTATACTTGCATTCTGCTTCAATCTTGCAAGATAATTCTTATAATTATTCTCTCAATATCTAAATCTGCCACAAAATGAATCGATAATATCCATAGGGACATCTTTTGCCTTCTCATTATTACTGATCAATCCAAGGTTAGAAATATCTAGAGCATCAGAGTTCTTCTCTGATACGAATCTAATTTGCAAGTGTCTCAATCAATCCACATAGTTAGGATCGATCAACATATTTCATGCAATGAAAATAAAGAAGTTATAATATAGAATAATAATATAAGCAGATCACTCATGTTTGATATGCATAACTAGATGAAGTCTTTTAAACTAGTTATGTCTCTCACTATTTTATCGGACACCATAATCCTCTCCTATGGTAAACAAAAAATCCTAATTTGATTTCTTAATGGGGTTGAGATCTTAATCCCTCAATGAAGCCTTGTGGATATTACAATAAATCTCAATGAGTTCAAAAGTAAAAAAATCTATCGATGTAATTCTCAACATAATCCTTATCTCTAAAAATATTCACAGCCTTATGGATATCATAATAAACTATAGTATTTTTATTTAAGTCGGATCCTTCATTTTCATACAGCCATATCTGAAAAATGCTGCCCTTATGGATATCATAACAAAGCAATATATCCAAAATATGCTGTAAAGCACTAATATGCACCAAGACAAATCCGCATCAATTTCCATAGCAAACCTTATGAATATCATAATAAATCTACTATGATTTTTGACAGGATATTGACTAGACATGAAAGAAGACATATGTAGTGTTTAAAATACTGAGCTACCTTCATTCAAGATTTGAACTAATCCAATTGATCAGAAAAGTGTTAAAATTGGTGGGGGTCCCCCTGTTGCTTTTCTTAAACACCAATAAAAATTAGCCAGGCCAGTAAATGGAACCAATTAAATAACTACCATACTTGAAACACTCTTTAGACACCAAATGATTAATTGATTCAAGAAATAGGTCAGCTACTGGTTCACAACACTACGATTTAATATAATTTTTATGAGGTCTTTAATGGTCTCATGCACATCCTAATACAATCAATCATAATGATGTACTATTATAGTTGTATCTTAGCAATCATAATAACTAATCATGGCATCTAATCATATCTCTAAGATATGAAAACATAATCATACAACATGATTATTTCATAGCATATCATATGCGTGAAAATAAAATACTCTTTTCACGGTTCTTCTTGGGACATCACAATGGCACCCCTACATACCATAAGAGTACCCTATGGAATAAGAAGAGAGGGTCTATGAACCCTACTTGCTCTTATGACCAAACGGTCTGGTGATGAATCTCAATTTGAGTACTAAGCTACTAAGAGATTCTATATATACATCATGTGTTTAACTAAAACATATCTCTAAGACATGCTAGGGTTTGGATGTTCACTTGGGTTCAACCCTTGATCCAACTTGAACCAAACCAAAAACTCATGCTTGATCATAATTAATATAATAGCTTAATCTTTGATTATATAAATTAAGGGTGGCTCTGATATCACTGTTAAATTTTGGTGGTGCAGCGAAAGGGTTAGGTGTTTAAAATTTTTATTCAAAATATTCGATGCACTAGAAACCCTAATACCTAGAAATCCATGACTATAATAATCAAAGTATAATAAATTAAACTTGGATAAGAAGAATACCTATAGTGCTAATCTCAATTTTTATGAGGTATCCAAGTGTCCACCCTCCAATGGTAATCCATACAAAAATTAGATCAAAGACAGTACTCCTCCTTCATCTTGCTTCAAGAGTTCTAGCCCCTAAAACTTGACTAGCCCTATATCGATCAGATTTCTCCAAGAATCTGACTCGACCCTCTTAGATCTTCCCTTAAACTTCTGATTTCCCTTCTTTAGGACCCTCACAACCCTTGTTAGGATCAAATAAGGCTTTGTCTTAAATCCTAAAGCCTTGTCCTAAAACTAAGGTAGGTTGTAAGAAAGAAGGGAGAGCTACAGAGAGAAATTGGAAACCTTTTCTGAATTCATCAGACACTCTGCACCCAAACCCTTTTATAGCCATCAGAGGGGTGCTAAAAAATAAGGGACATGCTTCATCCAAGAGGCTTATCTCATCAGATTATTAGAGATAAGAGTTCCTTCAAGCAGAAGGACTCTTATCACCAATACGCTGATATGCACCTGCACCTACATGCATTACCAGAGAAGGGATGTTTTCGCATCCCTTCTCAAATCCAAAAAATTCACAAAAATCCATGTGGATATGGGACTCATTTTTGATTCTAGGAAACCTAACAAGGTGATAAAATTCTTACAAAAGAATGCTATCCTCACACCTCTTCACGTGAGTTTTGATCACCACATGCATGCATGCGAGGAAGTTTCTAGCATCCGTTTGGCCATCCGATAGGTCTGGAAAAATTCTAAAAAAATTATCAAAAATATATTATTAAATATGAAATATTATAAAAGAAATTGTCTTAATTTAAAAGTACTTGATCAGGAGAAGGACTCTCCAAACCATAGAGAGATGCAATGCTTCATCTTGCATGTGTGAGAGACCTTCAATTTTCTAATTTTTTCTCCATCCCAAAAATTTTAGAAAAAATTCTTCTCATCAATTGAGAAGTGAACCAGAGGATGGAGGGTGATATGGACTACCACATGTATCTTAATCTCATGCCAGAAGGACTCCTCCTTTTGCTCACACCAACACGTGCATGCTGAACCTATTTTGCACCAAGAGTCCTTCACAATTTGGACTCTTCATAAATGGTGTAAATTTGAGATACGGTGCCCCACTTTGGGTTGCTTCTAGCTGGCACAATCAGACCCAAATGCCCACCAAATTAGGCTAGCTAATTAGCAATGAATAAGACCAAACTGATCTCCAAAGGAGCAAGGATTTCCATATGTGCTAGCATGCTCATCGGAACCCTGATTGAATCCAAAATTCCAATCAACCTTTTTCATAAGGGTTCATGGCTAATTTTTATATGTGTGTGACTCATTAGATTTCACATCTAGCTAGCAGTAGGTTTAGATGTAAGTTGACCAAATTTGATTAGATTTCAATCTAATCGATTTAGATCCAATCAAGCTAACCCAAGCTCAACAATTAGAATCCTTTTTAATTGACGATCGAACTAAACTCTTTAATTTGATCAAACTTATAAGTCAAGATTGATTTTTAGTAATATATCATGACTATCCAAAAGATATAAAATTTCATAAAAATATCAAATATACCCTTCAGTGGCAAGTTACTGTGCAATTCCATCCTTCGATCATCCCTGCATCCTGAATATATTTATGAGTATGGAACCATATCAAACTCAAACATATATTCATATTGATTTTCAATTAACCAATGATGACTCCAATGAAGAAGCATTAGAAATTTTTTCTAATTTCCTTCCTACTTTTGGCTAAAAAATTTTTTTTAAGTCATCTAATGTTGGTGCAAAAATCCGCTTGCGCCGGAGAAGCTGGAGTCGGGGAAGCCGCGGTCGCCGCCGGGACCTGCAAGGGAAGTCTAAACCGGAGGTGGGGTTGCTCCGGCAAGACCCTCCGATGCTCAAGTCAGTTTTCTGCCTCAACAAGAATGGAGTGCTCGAACGGAGAATTTAGCAGAGTTTTGAGATAAGGAGAATGAGCTTAGAGAATAACGTATCTGGATCCCCCTTTTATAGACGGAGGAGGCAATGGATTTGATGGCGATGTTTGTAACCGCCTGGTAGTGGGCCGCCCGTGGTCAGGAGAATTGATTGCGGAAGATAGTGGAGCAGACATGTGGCCATTACCTCGGCCCGCCACGTGGAATCTGTTATGAGGGGTGGAGCAGCGTCCGTTGTCAGCAGATAGGAGAATCGCATGGTATCCGTCGCAGGAGGTGGAGCAGGTTCGTAGCCGTCACTGTGGCCTGCCAGGGGATAGTGGAGCTGTGCGGAGTCCGCCACAGGAAGTGGAGCAGGGCGGCTATGGTTACTGTGACCTGTCGGGGAATGATGGTACTGCGTGGAGTCTGCCACAGGAAGTGGGGCAGGGTCGTTGCCGTTTTGAGGGCCTGTCAGGGGGCGCAGATCTGTCGATTGAAGCTCGGCAACGGCCGGAGCTCGGTTTCTGTTGGTGTCCGGGTAAGGTCCTCCTGGCGGTAGGGGTCGTGAGCGGAGCCCGACTCTCGGGGGAGACTGGGCGGAACTGTTCTGATGTTGGCGGTGGAGCCCGGCTCCCGTAGGAGTCCGGGCGGAGCTGCGCGGATGTTGTCGGTGGAGCCCGACTCCCGTAGGAGTTCGGGCGGAGCTGCGCTGATGTTGGCGGTGGAGCCCGACTCCCGTAGGAGTCCGGGCGGAGCTGCGCTAATGTCGTCGGTGGAGACCGGCTCCTGTAGGAGTCTGGGCGGAGCTGCGCTGATGTCGTCGGTGGAGCCCGGCTCCCGTAGGAGTCCGGGCGGAGCTGCACTGATGTTGGCGGCGGAGCCCGGCTCCCGTAGGAGTCCGGGCGGAGCTACGCTGATGTCGTCGGTGGAGCCCGACTCCCGTAGGAGTCCGGGCGGAGCTGCGCTGATGTCGTCGGTGGAGCCCGACTCCCGTAGGAGTCCGGGCGGAGCTGTGCTGCAATCAAAGTTAAGGGTGAAGTCCGGCTCTGGTAGGAGTCCGGATGGTGCTTACCAGCAGTGGATACGGAGAGCGGAGCCCGGCTCCCGTGGGAGTCCGGGCGGAGCTGTTCTGATGTTAGCGGCGGAGCCCGGCTCCCGTAGGAGTCCGGGCGGAGCTGCGCTGATGTCGTCGGTGGAGCCCGGCTCCCGTAGGAGTCCGGGCGGAGCTGCACTGGCCGTCGGCAGTGGAGCCCGGCTCCTGTAGGAGTCCGGGCGGAGCTGTGCTGCAATCAAAGTTAAGGGTGAAGTCCGGCTCTGGTAGGAGTCCGGATGGAGCTTACCAGTAGTGGATACGGAGAGCGGAGCCCGGCTCCCGTGGGAGTCCGGGCGGAGCTGTTCTGATGTTGGCGGCGGAGCCCGGCTCTCGTAGGAGTCCAGGCGGAGCTGCGCTGATGTCGTCGGTGGAGCCCGGCTCCCATAGGAGTCCGGGCGGAGCTGCACTGGCCGTCGGTGGTGGAGCCCGGCTCCCGTAGGAGTCCGGGCGGAGCTGTGCTGATGTCGATTCCGTTGAGGGTTCCGGCTGTGGGTATTTTATACCCAACACCAGTCCCGCCACATCTGAGTTTGAATTTCAAATGAAGGAAGTACACAGAGGTACAGTCGGAGCCATCCCTTCGAATCCCGCGCCCTGCTGCTCCCAGATATTTTGGCATTAAATGAGCGCATGCCGGAGTCTTCTCGAATTGGGGCGGTACGAGGGAACGCTTCGAAGACCCCACAGGTACGCTGGCCCAGGTATGGTGCAATTATGGCCCTGCCAACCGCCAGCCGTCTTTAGCTGCCTGCCACGGGGAGTGGGACACGCGTCGGATGCGGACTGGCCTGGGGGGATTCGAGATCATTATGGCGCCGGATCCCAGGGTCTATTTAAACCCGTCCTCCCCCCTTCAGGCGTCCCACTCCATTTCTGATTTTTTGCTGGCGTCTGTCATCTCCCCGAGAGTCTACTCTAGCGAACGCCCTCTCGAGCCGTAGGCGCCTTCCGTTTCTCGCTCCCGGGTCCCCAGAGCAAGATAGGTTAGTGCCAACCTTCTTCTTCTTACCGCCTTGGGGCTTCTCCTCTTTTTATTTCTTTCGTGTCTTCTTCTGAGTTGACCTTCAGTGTCTCGTTCCCTTCTCAGTTTGCCTTTCTAAGGTCTTTTAGGTTCTCCCTCCAAAAAAAAAAAAAAAATGTCTTCCGACTCTTCTGCCCCCGTAAGTTCTGGGAGTACTTCTGCTTCGAACCCCCAGGCCCCCGTTTCTGCGGACGAACCCGCGTTCGGGGCAGGGCCTCGCCCAGTTTTCGCACCGGGCGCCATTCCATGTTCGTCGACTCTGGACGAACTCCTCCTGATAAGGGCTCGGTACGGGATTCCTTCCGAGTACGACCTGGAGCTTCCTGGCCCCTCTGATCGGGCCAGCACTCCCCCTCCTAGTCGCTTTTGTTTGTACCAGGAGGCATTCCGTGCCGGACTCCGACTTCCGCTTCCTGTCTTTGTCGCCGCCTTCTTTCATTTCTTAGACATTTCTCTCGCCTCTGTCGCCCCGAATTCCTTTAGGTTTTTGATAGGGTTTCTCTCTCTCTACCATATAGCCGAGGTCCAGCCATCCCTCTCCCTGTTCAGACATTTCTACACCTTCAAACGCCATCCTTCAGCGAAGGACTGGTGGTACTTCTCCCCCCAGTTCGGTAAGAAGGGGTTGCTAAAGGGCGCCCCTTCTTCGATTCACAACTGGAAGGAAAAATTTCTCTTTGTCTACTGCCCGACCCTGGAACTAGGTCTGCCCCCTTGGGGGTCTCTGAGGGATTCCGTCCGCCGGGCTCCCAGCCTAGGAGAGGACGACCTCCAGGCTGCCCAGAAGCTTCTGAGTTATCCCGCTCCTTCCCTTCCTAACCTTCTGAGGGAGCAGCTTCTCTTCAACATCAGCCTGAGCCCTCAGGATCCAGCAAGTATTTATCCTTCCTTTTCTTGCCTTCTTCTTCTCCCTCTTTCTCTTCTTTTCTCTTTCTCTCTCTCTTTTTCTTTTTTCTTTTTTTTTTTTTTGACTCTGGACTGATCGGTGCTGCTTCTTCTTTCTTCTTTTCTTCTTCTGTTTTGTGTTGTTGTTGTTTGTTTTTTTAGCAATGGACGCCGAAGCCACGCGGATGCTCGCCAAGGCTATGAGAGCCCAGAAGAGGAAGGGCGCGATGAGCTCCGGTTCGGCGAAGAGGGCCAGGGTGGAAGAGACGAGCCTGGCCGCGCCCGTCCAGGCGACCCCGGCCATCGACATTCCTTCGGATGCCGAGCCAGCGGCCCCCCGGGCTTCCCCAAGGAGCCCGCCGACTGGGGTCCCCGTTTCGGAGGTCCGCCCCGTGGAGGCGCCTGCCACGGGGAGGAGGAGGAAATCGGTGGCCCGCAGGGTGAGCAGCCACCGAGCCGCTGTAGACGAGTCCGTCTGCTCCCAGGGGGGACCGGAGAACCCCTTCAACGATAAGGCTCTGATCCAGCGGCTGCTCGATGGCTGTATTCTGTCTGATGTCGTGGAGAGGATCGATCGCGCCGATCCCGAGCAGCGGGCCTGGGACACTTTGGGGTCCTTTCTTGAGGTAAGCGGATTTTTACTTGCACAGTTGCTCGGTCTTTGTTGTAATTCTCTATCTGTCCTTGCAGATCGGGCACCAGCTCTTCGCCTATGTCGAGGCATCGGGCCGCATGAGAAGGGACCTTCTTCGGGCGGAAAAGCACTGCCAAGACGAGGTTGCTCGTCTCCAAGCGAAGACGGCCGAGGTGGCCGCCCTCCGGGAGGCCCTGGAGAGAGAGAGACAAGACCGGGAAGAGGAAAGACGAGCCCGGGAGGAGGAGAGATGAAGCTTGGAGGAGTTGGCGAGGAAGGCGGAGGCCGAGGTCGCCCATCTGGCTGAGCAAACTCCGGTTCTGGTCTCGAAGGCCAGGACCCTTGCGGTGGAGGAGTTCAAGGCCTCCGCGGAGATGAGGGAGCTGAACGTCCAATTCGGCCTGGAGGCATTTACCAAGGGGTTCGAGCTCTGCCGAGAGAGGGTGGCCAGTAGATACCCCGACCTTGATCTCGGCTTTTTGGAGGAATCTGACGACGAGGCCGCCCCTTCGTCCGCTGCCACCGCAGTCGCACCCCCCGCGCCGAGCTCTCCACCCCCTGCCCCCGAGGTCTGAGACCTCCGATCTTGTATCTTTGTTTTGTCGCCCTATTTTCTTTCCGCTTGTCTTCAGAATTAATCAATAAAGTCGAACTTCTTATTGTGGGTGGCCTTTCCTTCCCCCTGCTCCTTCTTTTCTACCTTTTTTTTTCTTGTAGTGAGTTGGTCTTGGACGTTTGCTTCTTCCGATGGCAGTGTCCTGCCGAAGCACTCCCCTTGCCCCTGGGGGTCCCGCTGAAGTCAACCATCCAACGGCTGAAAAAGGAGGTCCTCCACCTGACGAAGAAGTTGAAGAAGTCGGAGGGCGAGCTCCGCCAGGCGAAGAAATGCTATTCCGAGGCCGCCGCTGAGGCCGCCCACTTCAGGAGTCTTCAAGTGAAGGCAATCATGGACTACAGCCGGAGGAAGGCGAACTTCGCAAAGGAGCTCGAGGAATGTAAGAAGAGCGCCAGCGACCGAACCTGGGCTCAAGAAGCCAGGATCAGCGCCCTTAAGGTGGAGCTGTCAGCTGTGAAGAGGAGGATCGGCCAGCTGGAAGGGAACTCATCCCGGCTCACAGCGCAGGATGAGCAGAAATGGTCGCAGAAGGTCTCCGACCTCCAGAAGCAGCTTCAAGATGCTGAGATGAGCCATGATGTGCAGCGGGCCAGCTGGCGCCGGCAGGTAGAAGAGTGTAAAGGGAGATTCCGTCAAGCGGCGGACGAGGTCGTTTGTCTTCAGAGGCAGCTGGTTACTAGGGCGCAGCTTACTAACACCCAAGATACCAAAGAGCTCCACGCCCTGAGAGGCACCGTCGAGGGGATTTCTGTCTCCCTCGGGGAGAAGACAGCCAAGCTGCAACAAGTAAAAATCCAACTGGGGCTTGAGCGGAAGGCCGTCGCGGACGCAGAGGCGGAGTTCGAAGTTTTGCGGAAGTGGCATCGGGAAGCGGAGGCTGAGAGCCGGCGACTTCGTCAGGCGCTCCAGGATATGCTGCAAAAGAAGGAAGAACTAGAGGAAACGGTGGAGAGCCTGAGGCAGTCCTGGTTGGGGGATGGAGGTGATCACCCTAGGTTAGAGGGAGCAGGACCTCCTTAGAGTTTTTTTGTAGTCACCCCCTTTTTGTAGCTGCCCCTTTTTTTTTTTTTTTTTTGTTTTGTCCCTCTTTCTCTGGCCGTCCTGGCCCTGTAGTACATATATCGGAAATGAGGAAAAAGCTCTTTGTGTTACCTTGTCCGCGCGTAGCACCGATATTGCCGTTCGTTGACCCTCTCTCATCGTTTGGCCTGTTTGGCTTAGAGGTCGTCGTGGGAAGGGGCTCTTCCCTTTCTTCTGATCTCGTCACGTGGCCAAGCCTCGCCACCATTTTTGACCCTTGCTGGCGAAGTAGCAGATGGAGCCCGGCTTTCTCAGAAGCCCGGGCGAAGTCTTTCTTGGCGGCGGAACCCGACTCCCGTAGGAGTCCGGGCGAAGCTTCCCTGGCGGTGGAACCCGGCTCCCATAGGAGTCCGGGCGAAGCTTTCCATGGTGGCGGAACCCGGCTCTCGTAGGAGTCCGGGCGAAGCTTTCCTGGGCGGCAGAACCCGGCTCCCGTAGGAGTCTGGGTGAAGCTTACCTTTGCGGAGGAACCCGGCTCCAGTAGGAGTCTGGGTGAAGCTTTCTTGGGCGGCGGAACCCGGCTCCCGTAGGAGTTCGGGTGAAGCTTTCCCGGGCGGTGGAACCCGGCTCCCGTAGGAGTCCGGGTGAAGCTTACCTTTGTGGAGGAACCCGGCTCCCATAGGAGTCCGGGTGAAGCTTTCCTGGGCGGCGGAACCCGGCTCCCGTAGGAGTCCGGGTGAAGCTTACCTTTGCGGAGGAACCCGGCTCCCGTAGGAGTTCGAGTGAAGCTTTTCTTGGCGACGGAACCCGGCTCCCGTAGGAGTCCGGGTCTTCCATTTTGCTTGAGCCAGCGTGAGGTTCTCGTTATCAGCCTGGCCTGTGGGGGCGCGTTAGGGCGCTGTAAGGCCTCTCCCCCCTCCGGTCTAAAAGAACCGGGCCTTCAACTTTGCTCATGTCAGGATGAGGTTATCCTCCTGTTCCTAACATGGCCATGGGGGCACATTAGGGCATTGCAAGGCCTCTCCCCCCATTCGGTCTAAAAGAACCGGACCTTTGACTTTGCTCAAGTTAGGGCGAGGTTTTCCTCCTATCCCTAACAGGGCTGTGGGAGCATATTAGGGCGTTGTAAGGCCTCTCCCCCCATCCGATCTAAAAGAACCGGGCCTTTGACTTTGCTCATGTTAGGGCGAGGTTTTCCTCCTGTCCCTAACAAGGCTGTGGGGGCACATTAGGGCGTTGTGAGGCCTCTCCCCCCATCCGGTCTAAAAGAACCGGGCCTTTGACCTTACTCATGTCAGGACGAGGTTCTCCTCCTGTTCCTGACATGGCCGTGCTTTTGGAGGAATCATATCCGGTCATAATACATCCACGCCAGGTGGGAGGAGCATTTTAGCTAAAAAGAAAGGTAGATTCAAAGTGAAATAGTAAGCGATACATTTACAGTATTCCCGCTCCTTCTTGAGGCCCTCCGGCGATGGAGTCGATAGTCCCGATAGGAGGTCGGTCCCCGGGCTGCTCCTCCCTTTTCTACAGTTCGGGCGGCGGGAGGGCTCTCTACCCTCGAATTCGCCTTCCCAGGAAGGACGGGGGGGCTGGCCCAGGTGGCCCGCCCCACCGTCGGGTTCTGGCATTCCGGGGATGCCCCCTCCAGATGCGCCGACGCCTGCGGCTGCTGCTGCTGTATTGCTTGTACGGCCTCGACGAGGCCCCTGACCTGCTGCGCCAGCAAGTCAAACTGCTCCGCGCCGACCGCCGCCGTCGGAGGGGGAGGAGGAGGAGGCTGAGAAACGGGAGGGGAGGCCGGAGCCTGAGATCTGGCCGCGGAGGCCGTGGACCGCCAGGTGGACGCCCTGTGCGGAGGCATCGGGTGTCGATCTCGCGGGGGAGGATTAGGAGTGGATGACGGAGAGACGGCCGGAAGTGGGTCCGTTGAGCGCTCCTTCAAGAACAAGGGTGCTGCGAAGACACAGCCCTTCCTCTAGCGCCAATCCTGTTGGTGCAAAAATCCGCTTGCGCCGGAGAAGCTGGAGTTGGGGAAGCCACGGTCGCCGTCGGGACCTGCAAGGGAAGTCTAAACCGGAGGTGGGGTTGCTCCGGCAAGACCCTCCGATGCTCAAGTCAGTTTTCTGCCTCAACAAGAATGGAGTGCTCGAACGGAGAATTTAGCAGAGTTTTGAGATAAGGAGAATGAGCTTAGAGAATAACGTATCTGGATCCCCCTTTTATAGACGGAGGAGGCAACGAATTTGATGGCGATGTTTGTAACCGCCTGGTAGTGGGCCGCCCGTGGTCAGGGGAATTGATTATGGAAGATAGTGGAGCGGACACGTGGCCATTACCTCGGCCCGCCACGTGGAATCTGTTATGAGGGGTGGAGCAGCGTCCGTTGTCAGCAGATAGGAGAATCGCATGGTATCCGTCGCAGGAGGTGGAGCAGGTTCGTGGCCGTCACTGTGGCCTGCCAGGGGATAGTGGAGCTGTGCGGAGTCCGCCACAGGTAGTGGAGCAGGGCGGCTATGGTTACTGAGACCTGTCGGGGAATGATGGTACTGTGCGGAGTCTTCCACAGGAAGTGGGGCAGGGTCGTTGCCGTTTTGAGGGCCTGTCAGGGGGCGCGGATCTGTCGATTGAAGCTCGGCAACGGCCGGAGCCCGATTTCTGTTGGTGTCCGGGTAAGGTCCTCCTGGCGGTAGGGGTCGTGAGCGGAGCCCGACTCCCGGGGGAGATCGGGCGGAACTGTTCTGATGTTGGCGGCGGAGCCTGGCTTCCGTAGGAGTCCGGGCGGAGCTGCGCTGATGTCGTCGGTGGAGCCCGGCTCCCGTAGGAGTCCGGGCGGAGCTGCGCTGATGTTGGCGGCGGAGCCCGGCTCCCGTAGGAGTCCGGGCGGAGCTGCGCTGATGTCGTCGGTGGAGCCCGGCTCCCGTAGGAGTCCGGGCGGAGCTGCGCTGATGTCGTCGGTGGAGCCCGGCTCCCATAGGAGTCCGGGTGGAGTTGCGCTGATGTTGGCGGCGGAGCCCGGCTCCCGTAGGAGTCCGGGCAGAGCTGCGCTGATGTCGTCGGTGGAGCCCGGCTCCCGTAGGAGTCCGGGCGGAGCTGCGCTGATGTCGTCGGTGGAGCCCGGCTCCCGTAGGAGTCCGGGCGGAGCTGTGCTGCAATCAAAGTTAAGGGTGAAGTCCGGCTCTGGTAGGAGTCCGGATGGAGCTTACCAGCAGTGGATACGAAGAGCGGAGCCCGGCTCCCGTGGGAGTCCGGGCGGAGCTATTCTGATGTTGGCGGTGGAGCCCGACTCCCGTAGGAGTCCGGGCGGAGCTGCGCTGATGTCGTCGGTGGAGCCCGACTCCCGTAGGAGTCCGGGCGGAGCTGCACTGGCCGTCGGCGGTGGAGCCCGACTCCCGTAGGAGTCCGGGCGGAGCTGTGCTGCAATCAAAGTTAAGGGTGAAGTCCGGCTCTGGTAGGAGTCCGGATGGAGCTTACCAGCAGTGGATACGGAGAGCGGAGCCCGGCTCCCGTGGGAGTCCAGGCGGAGCTGTTCTGATGTTGGCGGCGGAGCCCAGCTCCCGTAGGAGTCCGGGCGGAGCTGTGCTGATGTCGTCGGTGGAGCCCGGCTCCCGTAGGAGTCCAGGCGGAGCTGCACTGGCCGTCGGCGGTGGAGCCCGGCTCCCGTAGGAGTCCGGGCGGAGCTGTGCTGATGTCGATTCCGTTGAGGGTTCCGGCTGTGGGTATTTTATACCCAACATCTAAGATTGAGAATACACAAGATGCAATCTCCTTTTACTAGGGGTGATCGATTCCATATTGACCTACTCATAATTTTCATACACACTCTATCATATCCAGAACACCCCGTACATGTCTTAATGCCATGTCTGGGTATGAACCAAAATATAGATTCATGTGCATAAGATTCTGTGGTGGTCTCAGATCTAAGGATCACTTGAATAACTCTCACTTAGAGAACCATCTTTAACATACAAGTAAGGCTTCCATAAGATGTTCTCTTTTATCGAGTCAATTAAGTGGACTCATTTCTCAAATAAGCACTCACATCCTTATATTAGTGTCCAATACACAAGTGGCTAGTGAGATCTGCCACCTTCTCCATCGAGCATATATAGGATGTGCCAGTCTATCCGAAACATTGATCTCCAACTCAATGCTCCTACGATCAAAAATATTTAAGATTAGAGTTTTAAAATTTTAGGTCTCGCTAGCATGACCCATTCATGTCTCTTAAAATCATTGTTCTAATCTTTAGAGTTCATCATAGTCTTAGACATAATAAGATGTAGCTAAAATGATGAATCAATGCCTAATTTTATTATCAAATAATAAATATCATTACATTAGTTAAAAAATTATAAAGAAAAGTCTCATCGTAACACACTTATGATTGGCCTATAGGGTACTCTTCTTTCACTTCCTTGAACTCTTATACTGTGATGAAGTTCTTAGAACTATGCTAGTGTACGATAAAGAGAGAATTTATCGTATAGTTCTTAAATATGTTCGTAATCAAATGATATGTCATTACAGGATGATAATGTTTATCGAGTGGAGGTCGTTGTATACCATATGGATTGGTTGTCCTCTTAACCAAGGAGTATAGTGGCATTGGTATGGCATACAGGTGAGACGTCGGGGTACATCGTCACTGAACAAGTGACTCACCTATTGAGTGTTCTACTGTCAAGAGCTACTCGTGAAACACATGAGTATAAGTATCCTTCAGACCTGAGATCATCATAGTAACTTGCAAGCAACTCACTATGCTTTGGTGCCAGACAATCTGGATTTCTAATGTAGTAACGGAAAGCTACTAGGTATAGTCAAGTATTTGCGAAGTCTATGTGTGGATCAAGATGGGATTGAACCTTCCAGATTATTTGAGTTAATATATCACTGTATTTTAATTTAGCAAAATCTTGATCAGGATAATCTATGAGATGGACTTAAATGTTGAAATATAATGCGGTGAAGGAATCAGATCTAGGGTTTCAGGGTTAGATCTTGAAACTTTTTTAAGATCAAGCAGTGAAAGACTAAAATAAATCAAAATTTATTTTTTAAAATCAAAGAATCCCTAGATCTAAGGTCCTATTACATGATTATTATATAGCATTAAATCAAAAATTAAAATATATAGAGCATGAACTACATGTTGATCATATCAACATGTTTCTACACTACATCTAATGTATGTATTAAACAATAGATTAGATCTATTACCTTGCAAGTTAGATATTCTAACCTTGCTGATCCAGGCTTGAGGATGATGTTGCAAACCGCACATACATCCGGTCTCTAGGAGTCGTCCACACGAGCTCACGAATCTCGACCAGAAGTCCTGCTTCAGAAAATCAGCACAGTATGCTAGTACTGCACTGATCCTTCTTCAAAGGTTGATTAGGTGCCTCCTTCTTGATTTGGGCTCTTCCAAAGATGAAAAATAGGAGGAGGAGTTTTAGATCTGAGATGCTCTCAGAAAACTCAAGATAGAGGAAGGAAGAGATGAAACTAACAACCCTAGAAGAAGACCCTCTTCTTCTTCTCTTTACTCTCTCCTAGACACCCTGTCTTGTGTCTATTATAACTCCATGATCCAAAGGTCTTTCTCTTTAATTTTTGGATGCCCCAAAGGTCTCTCAAATATCTATAATCCATAAAACTTTTATGAAGAAATTCATTTTATAGAGGGAGATATGATAGAGTCTTTGTCTAGGTCAAATACCTAGTCAAGGCTTATCCAAACATGGCAAGATAAGGGGCGCCCAACTCTTGGGCACCTCTCCTTATTTTCATGCATGGACCACCAGAAAAGGATGCAAAATGTGTACCCTAAAAGTCACAAAAATTTTAAAAAAATTTAGATAAATTCGATGCAAAAAGGAAAGAGTTTTGGATTTCTAAAACTCTATCTCATAGAATTTGAAATCCAAACTTATTCCTACTTTGATTTGATCCACAACCACTTTTCATGTATGAAAGAAGAGAGAAAATATTTTGAATGTGGAAAAGACCTGGGAGAGGGCTTTTGTCACACAAAATAAGAGAGGATTGGCATGGAATAAGAGAGAGGGCATGGGGGGGCTTATGTGGCGCAAGGTGGAATCCTAGTCTTACTAGGATTCTATCTTATGACTTGTTTTAATTTGGTTTCTCAAACTAAATTAAACCAAAATTAGATAAATCTAATTAAAATAGATCTTAACTTAATTAAGAACCTAATTTGATCAAATTAAATTAAATTTAAATCTGATTTAATTTTTTAATCAAATTAGAAATTAGGTTGATCCAAGTCCTAATTGAACTAGGACTAGTTTTTTCCTTGCACTTGGCTTATCCAATAAACCAATTGGACTTGATCCAATCAAGTCCAAACTAAATCTAATTAAATTATATTCAATTAGACTTAATCTCAGCTTATTGCTTAATCAAATTAAGCTAATTAGCAATCAAATATCTAATCGATTTTTCTGCAACACTTGTACAAGGTTAAATGTCAATCGTATTGATCATTTAATCCTAGAATGATTCTTAATCGTTGATCAACCATCCGATCGGATCATGAACTCTAACGTGTGTGACCTTATAGGTTCGAACCTAAGCTGATAGTATAGAAATAAATTTTTGTACCAATCGAAGTGACCATCTAGCAATGATATCCGACGACCGGATAGGTCGAATGTGTAGAACAACATCCTTAGAACCCATGCGGATATAGTTTCCATATAATTCATCCTCTTAACCAAAATGATCATAGGACACCTCAGAGTTTAACTGTCAACTCTGATCAGGTTGTCCACATTATATTTTAAAATATCAAATCCATCTAATGGATTATCCTGGCCAAGATTTTTCTAAATTGAAATATAGTGACTCATTCTTCTCCAACTCTTAGAGTGGCCAATCCCATCTCGATCACACTCTGACTTCGTAAGTACTTGACTATGCCCAGAAGCCTTCCATCACTACATTAGAAATTCAGTTAGTCCAGTACCAAAGCATAGTGAGTTGCTTGCAAGTCACTGAGGTGATCTCAGGTCTAAGGATACTTATACCTATATCCCATCAGAGACATTCTCGATAGCAGAATGCTCTGGAGTTGGTCACGTTCAATAATGATGTACCTTTACATCTCACCTGTATGTCATACTAGTATCTCTATACTCCTTGGTTAAGAGGACAACCAACCCATATGGTCTACAGCGATCTATGCATGATAGAAGCTGTCGTGCTTATTAACAGCCTATCATTTGGTCGTAAACAGTTTTAAGGACTAATCAATAAATCCTTTCTTTATCGAATCTGAAAAGTCCTAAGAACTTCATCATAACAATGGAGTTCGTTAGAAGATGAAAACTTATGATGAAAATGCCAAAAATATATTTTATTTATTTACAAATCAATTATAATACTTGGTTGCTTAACCTTCAACAGCTTGACGATTGGCTTTTGGGACATATTTTCCAACAACTTCCACTTGTCCTAAAGCAACTCGACACAGTATCTAATACCCATCTTTGACTTGTGATTGTCAAACTTCTTTATTGTCAGGGCTTTAGTTAAGAGGTCGGCTAGGTTCTCCTTTCCGTCGATCTTCTAAAGGTCGACGTCACCTTGATCTATGATTTCTCAGATCAGGTGGAAGCGGCACAAAATGTGCTTCATCCGCTGGTGTGCTTTGGGTTTCTTCGCCTGAGCTATGGCACCAGTGTTGTCACAGTAAGGCAGGATCGGACCATCAAGGGAGGGTGTACTCCGAGCTCGATGATGAATTTTCTCAGCCACACAGCTTCCTTCGCGGCATCCAATGCTGCGATGTACTTCGCTTCACAAACAGAGTCTGCCACAGTATGCTGCTTGAAACTCTTCCAGCAGATAGCTCCACCATTCAGAGTAAAGATATAACCTGACACACTTCTGTTGTCATCATGGTCAGATTGAAAGCTAGAGTCTGTGAACCCCACAAATTTCAGATCTGACTCACCATAAACTAACCATTGGTCCTTAGTATTTCTCAAATACTTAAGGATGGCTTTAACCACTTTCCAATGATTTTCTCCAGAATTAGATTGGTATTTACTCATTACTCCTAGTGAGTATGCCACATTTGGTCTTGTACATGTTATGACGTACATGATAGATCCCACAGCTGAAGCATATGGGACTCTACTCATATGCTCTCTCTCTTCAGGAGTTGTCGGACAATCCTTCTTAGAGAGAGAAATTTAATGGCCTATCAGTAGATAGCCCTTCTTGAAATTCTCCATACTGAACCTCTTCAGCACAGTGTCTATGTACGTGGACTGGGATAACCCAAGCATCCTTTTAGATCTATCCCTATAGATCTTCATCCCTAGGATGTAGGATGCTTCACCCAAGTCTTTCATGGAGAACTGCGATAACAACCAAACTTTTATTCTCTGTAGTGCGGGGATGTCATTCCCGATTAAGAGAATGTCATCTACGTACAAGACAAGGAATACTACAACTAGACCATTTGTCCATTTATAGATGCAGGGCTCTTCTCCATTCTTAATGAAGCCATACATTTTGATCACCTTATCAAAATGCATATTCCAACTCTGAGAAGCTTGCTTCAATCCATAAATGGATCTCTGAAGCTTGTACACCTTGGACTCATCTGTGGATGTAAACCCCTCAGGTTGTATCATATACACCTCTTGGGTTAGCTCTCCATTTAGGAAAGCTATCTTTACATCCATTTGCCAGATCTCATAATCCAGATGGGCAGCTATTGCAAGCATTATCCAAATAGATTTGAGCATTGCCACAGAAAAAAATATCTCATCATAGTCAATACCATAATGTTGACGATACCCCTTAGCAACCAGACTGGCTTTATAAGTCTCCACCTTTCTGTCTGTGCCCCTTTTCCTTTTGAACATCTATTTACACCCAATGGGTCTAACCCCTTCAGGTGGATCAACCAATGTCCATACATCGTTGACCTTCATGGACTCCATTTCAGATTTCATAGCTTCAAGCCATTTTTCAAATCAGGTCTCTGCATTGCATCCATATAGGTGATCAGATCCTCATCGTTCTCATCGAGTTCGATGGGATCACCATCTCGAACCAAAAAATCATAATATTTATCGACTGATGCGGTACTCTATCGGATCGCCTTAATGGTGCAGGTACATTGGGCTCTGAATCTGATCTAATCAAATCCGACTCAGGTTCAGCTATTGGTGTCAGTTCTTCTACCTGTTGAACTTCATCAAGTTCAACCTTAGAGGCAACGGTTCCTTCACCAAGAAACTCTTTTTTTAAAAAGATTGTCTTAAGGCTGACGAACACCTTTTGTTCATCAGTATGGTAGAAAAAATATCTTTTGGTCTCTTTGGGATACCTTATGAATGTGCATTTGTCAGACCTAGGTCCAAGTTTGTCTGTGACTAATCGTATGACATAGGCTGAGCACTCCCAGACCCTAAGGTGTGAAAGTGCTGGCTTATGCCCTATCCATATCTCATATGGAGTCTTAATTACAGACTTACTTGAAATCCTATTTAACGAATAACAGACCGATTTGAGTACATATCCCCAGAAGGATATCGACAAGCTGGCAAAACCCATCATGGATCGGACCATGTCTAACAAAGTCTGATTTCTCCTTTCAAACACACTATTATGCTGTGGTATTCCTGGAGGAGTCCATTGGGAGAGAATCTCATTCTCTCCTAGATATGTGAGAAACTCACAAGAAAGATATTCCCCTCCTCGGTCAGATCGAAGAGTTTTAATACTCTTCCCAGTTTGTTTTTCTACTTCACTTCGAAATCGTTTGAATATTTCAAATGAATCTGACTTATATTTTATCGGATGACATATCCATATCTGGATAGATCATCCGTGAAAGTTATGAAGTAAAAATATCTACCTCTAGCACTTGTGCTCATGGGTCTACATACATCAATATGTACTAGGCCCAAGAGCTCAGTAGCTCTCTCACCTTTTTCAGTAAAAGGTGACTTGGTCATTTTACCAAGAAGACATGATTTACAGGTTGGAAGTGATTCACAATCACTGACTTCGAGGATTCTCTCTTGAGTCAACCTATTTATTCTGTTCTTATTTATATGACCTAGCCTATAGTGCCATAAGTAGATATCTGACACACACTATCTAATCTAGGATGCTTGCCATTAGAATAGACTCTTATTGGGCTTGATCTTTCTGGTCTGGCCCTGCACTGATGTCCCAGCCTGAACTTGCACCTTCTTCACTTTCTTCTTCTTGTTCTTCTTCTCTTTTTTAAAGATCGAGAAGCAGAAGACAAACCTCCCACTAAGTTCACCGACTCCTTGTGGAGTTGGTGATCCTTCTCAAAGTTCTGAAGCAACCTCAGTAACCCATGGTAGTTTACTTCAGGCTTTGTCATTCTATAATGAGTGAAGAATGGGAGATAAGACTTGGCAGTGAGTTTAGTATTGCATCTTTCCCAAGCTGCTCATGCAAGAGAAAGTCGAGATTGCTCAATCGTTCCATCAGCTCGATCATGTACAATACATGATCACTGACAGAGGCACCATCCTGCATTTTGGCATTGAAGATGGCACAACTAGTCTTGTACCTCTCCACATCATTGGGTGTGCCAAAAGCATCCTTCAACACTTGAAGCATATCCTTTGGCTGAGCTGTCTCGAATCTATGACTGAACTCATCGCTTATGCAACCAGCATGATACAGCACACCATGGTCCGGTCACTGAGCCACTTCTGGTAAGTATTTCTGACTGTTCCACATGCATTGGTAGCTAGCTCCTCAGGTGCAGGATACATTATCACATATAGGATCCGTTCATGCTCCAGGACTATCTTCAACTTTCGGTACCAGCTACTGAAGTTGGGTCCCACCAACTTATCATTGTCCAATAATGATCGGAGCAATAGGGAAGTGCCATATCTACTCAAAAGAAAATAATAATCTAATTAGTAATTGATTCATTAAACCTAAAGATTTGGACTTTAATCAAAAAGTTTCTCCCACTATTTTATTCGAATTGGTAGCCTCTACCTCCAATTTGAGAAATTATCCTAATTCCTTAGTGGGTACTAGAATCCACTTAGACTACACATAAGTCTAACTTTGGTTGGCCAACCCATGTACATCTAAGGACAAGTTCATAACCAATTATTTCTCTAAACAATTTCTAGTAATTTTAATTTTGCCCTAAAAACTTAATCAGTAGGCTTTGGCCTCTACTGTAAGGATCCGGTTAGGTCCAACCATTAACATGACCATACTTGGTGCATCTAACCAACGAATGATTAAGCCCAACTTTGGTTGGCTCACCTAACCACTATTAGAGAGACACTTCCAAGTCATCATATGATGAGTGATAATTCCATTAGTCAACAAGCACCAGGCCTTTGGGTCTGCAATGATTATTGAGTTAATGGACTCATTATCAAACACTTTAATGGGAGGCTATAACTCAGTTATCTCCATAACTTTATCATTTTAAGGATCAATAATTTTAAAAATTTAAATAATTTAAAGGGTGAAGTCAGATGAACCAGCTTATCATGATCCTCCCACTGGCTTCACCAAGTCAGCTTAAGAGAGACCATTAAAAAGGGCTGGTCTAAGAGCACCTAAATCAGTCACAATGATTTACCTAGCTGACATGGGTCAGCTCGAATAGTTAAGTGATCTGATCAAAACATAATTTCACCAAGAGGCTAGATAAGTTTGATCAGTGGGAGGGTTGGCCAAAGCTTGCCTTAGACACCATCAAAAATGGCCAGGTAAGCAGGCTCCCAATTAAAAACCACCAGTCTGGTTAACCTTAGACACCAACTGATTTAATTAGTTTCGATTAGATCAACCTAAAAGTTCATGCTAGATCGCTTAGCCAAGAATCAAGTTCATTTGGTTCTTGTTAAAGACATGGACTTGACCAACTACAACTATTGTAATTGATCTAGAGAAATCCTTGACCTAATCTAAGACAACAATTGATTAGATTTATCAATTCTCTAATTAAGTCTATCTTTAATCTAACCATAGGTCTAACCCAATTAATGGACCTAATTCCACTAACCCATTAACCCAATGTGTTATGGTTTGTGTCTTAGGTTCTTCAATTCACAATCCTAGAACCTAGTCAAACAACTTCTTAATTCTTAATTAGGTTTTGGGCTGAGGGTTGGGTTCGACTTTTTGAAAATAATTTTTATATTTGTAAAATAATTTTACAATATGGTTCTACCAACTATATTGCATGTTTGATTCATAATAAAGATGCAAATTAAATAAACATTACACTACTTTAGATCTAATCTAAACAGGTTCTTGTAATTGAAATAATTTCAACTTTAAATAATTTTTTTACACAAAAATTATTAACAAAGAGATTTTATTTCAAATTTAAATATTTTTAAATTTAATAAATTATAAATTTAATCTAGATCATATCTAATAAATTTATGATTAAAAATAGATCTACACGAACTAGGACAATCTTTGCACTGTAAGGGATAAACCTTACAGCAGGACAACCTTGCAGTTCGTGATTGATCTAAAATTTTAATTTTAGATTTTATAATCAGATTATAAATTAGATCTAATCTAAGAGATAATCTAAGTATATAAAAATAATCATGTAATAAATAACCAAGCTCTGATACCAATTGAAGGAACCAGATCTAGGGTTTCAGGGTTGATCTTGAAACTTTTTTAAGATCAGACAGCGAAAGACTAAAATAAATCAAAATTTATTTTTTAAAACTAGAAAATTTTTAGATCTAAGATTTTTTACAAGATTATTACATATCATTAAATTAAAAATTAAAATATATAGAGCATAAACTACATGTTGATCATATCAACATGTTTCTATACTACATCTAATGTATGTATTAAACAATAGATCAGATCTATTACCTTGCAAGTTAGACATTCTAACCTTGCTGATCCAGGCTTGAGGATGATGTTGCAAACTACACATACGTTCGGTCTCTAGGAGTCATCCACACGAACCTACGAATCTCGATCAGAAGTCCTACTTCAGGAAATCAGCACAATATGCTAGTACTGCACTGATCCTTCTTCGAAGGTTGATCAGGTGCCTCTTTCTTCTTGATTTGGCCTCTTCCAAAGATGAGAAGTAGGAGGAGGAGTTTTAGATCTGAGACACTCTCAGAAAACTCAAGATGGAGGAAGGAAAGAGATGAAACTAACAACCCTAGAAGAAAACCCTCTTCTTCTCTTTACTCTCTCCTAAATATCCTGTCTTGTGTCTATTATATCTCCACGATCCAAAAGTCTTTCTCTTTGATTTTTAGATGCCCCAAAGGTTAAATCTCTGTAATATTAAAAATTTTATGAAGAAACTCATTTTATAGAGAGAGATATGATAGAGTCCTTGTCTAGGTCAAATACCTAGTCAAGGCTTATCCAAACATGGCAAGATAAGGGGTGCCCAACTCTTGGGTGCCTCCTCCTTATTTTCATGCATGGATTACTAGCAAAGGATGCACAATGTGTGCCCTAAAAAAGTCATAAAAATTTTAAAAAAAATTTAGATAAATTCAGTGCAAAAAGAAAGAGTTTTGGATTTCTAAAACTCTATTTCATAGAATTTGAAATCTAAACTTATTTCTACTTTGATTTGATCCACAATCACTTTCCATGTATGAAAGAAGAGAGGAAATCTTTTGAATGTGGGAATGACCTGGGAGAGGGCTTTTGTCACACAAAATAAGAGGGGATTGGCTAGAATAAGAGAGAGGGCATGGGGGGGGGCTTGTGTGGCGTAAGGTGGAATCCTAGTCTTACTAGGATTCTATCTTATGACTTATTTTAATTTGGTTTCTCAAACCAAATAAACCAAAATTAGATCAACTAATTAAAATAGATCTTAATCTAATTAGAAATCTAATTTAATCAGATTAAATTATATTTAAATTAGATTTAATTTTTTAATCAAATTAGAAATTAGGTTGACCCAATCCTAATTGAACTAGGACTAGTTTTTTCCTTGCACTTGGCTTATCCAATAAATCAATTGAACTTGATTCAATCAAATCCAAACAAATTTAATTAAATCATATTCAATTAGACTTAATCTCAATTCATTGACTTAATCAAATTAAGTCAATTAGCAATCGAATTACTAATCGATCCTCCTGCAACACTTGCACTAGGTTAAATGTCAATCGTATTGATCATTTAACCCTAGAATGATTCTTAATCGTTGATCAACCATCCGATCAAATGATAAACTCTAATGTGTGTGACCTCATATGTCTAAACCTCAGTCGGTAGCATTGAAATAAATTTTTGTACCAATTGAAGTGACCATCTAGTAATGATACCCGACGACCGAATAGGTCGAATGTGTAGAACAACATCCTTAGAATCCATGCGGATATAGTTTCTATATAATTCATCCCCTTGATCAAAATGATCATAGGATATCTCAGAGTTCAACTGTCAACTCTGATCAGGTTGTCCACATTATATTTTAAAATATCAAATCCATCTGATGGATTACCCTGGCCAAGGTTTTGCTAAATTGAAATATAGTGACTCATTCTTCTCCAACTCTTGGAGTGGTCAATCCCATCTCGATCACACTCTGACTTCGCAAGTATTTGACTATACCCAGAAGCCTTCCGTCACTGAATTAAAAATTTAGTTAGTCCGTACCAAAGCACAGTGAGTTGCTTGCAAGTCACTGAGGTGATCTCAGATCTAAGGAACACTTATACCTATATCCCATCAGAGATATTCTCGATAGCAGAATGCTCTGGAGTTGATCACATTCCATGATGATGTATCCTTACATGTCACCTGTATGTCATGCTAATATCTCCATACTCCTTGGTTAAGAGGACAACCAACCCATATGGCCTACAGCGACTATGCTCAATAGAAGCTGTCATCCTTATTAACAGCCTATCATTTAGTTGTAAACAGTTTTAAAGACTAATCGATAAATTCTCTCTTTATCGAATCTGAATAGTCCTAAGGACTTCATCATAACAACGGAGTTCGTTAGAAGATGAAAACTTATGATGAAAATACCAAAAATATATTTATTTATTAACAAATCAATTACAATACTTGATTGCTTAACCATCAACAGCTTGACGATTGGCTTTTGGGATATATTTCCCAACATGCGGATGAAGCAATCTCGGTTGACAGTTAACCTGAGACCATCCTAGAGCATCCAAGGTCAAAAAGATGAATTATGCAGTAACCATGTGTATGAATTTTAAAATATTCCTTTACGATAATTTGACCTATTTGAATGTTGAAAACCATTGCTAAATGGTATCCCGATTAGTGCAAAAATTAGTTTCTATGCTATCAGCTTAGTGTTTGAACCTATGGAGTCACACACACAAGTCAGACAAAGTTGGAAAGAATTGATCTATATTTATATATCCAATATGAAAGTACTTAACGTGATTAAACATGTAAGCTAACTTGATTAATAATTAAATTATGAATCAAATGGGATTGAAGAGTTAATTATGTCTAGCTAGCACTACACATGAGGTTTAGATTCGATCCCAGGGATGAACAGTTTCTGATCTATGATCCATGGAGATATGAAAGATTGAATTTAAGTGCTGATTAATTTTAGATTAGATCTAAATTAATTAGGCTTAATTGGATCCAAAATTCAAGTTAGATTTGATACAAAAGTTCTAAAAAATTTATGATTGACAGTCTTTCGAAATTATTTCAAACCAGCTTCGAATTGGATTTGAATCAGAACTGTTTTAGTGAGATATGAGAATTTCCACTTGCACTAGGATTCTCCTTTCATGTAGGTTGATGAACACCTGAAATGATGCTAATTTAGGGCATCCCATGTGGGTGAGGGAGTGGATGCAAATTGGTTATCATATGTGATGGCAATTTCTCATGTAGGAATCCTTCTTTCATGAGTATTGGATTAATTCAAATCAGATTTGAGTTAGGACTCCTATACTTATTGAGTCATGAGATTCATCTATAAATAGAGAGGGTCTCTACCTATAAATGCATAGAAAATAAATCAGATTGAGAGAAGAGAGAAAGAGAGAGAGAGGCGTCAGAAGAGAAGAGCCTTCTTCTTCCCTTGGTCTCTTCCCTTTTGGTGCCGCCCCTGTTTCCTTGGGTGTGGATCCTTCTTGGGCATCCCACCTACTGGTGTGAGGTGTCACACCAGCACATCTTCTCACTCATTTGATTGGGTTGCAAAGGCAATTGGATTGGAGTTCATCCCACTTTCCTGCGGTGTCCGGTGTGCATGCGAAGTAGAGGGACTGCACATCCAGGCCTCTGCAAAGATTTATGTCAGATTATTTGAGATTTGATCTTTGATTCTATTACTATTTAGGTAAAAATTTGATCTTAATCATGTAGATAAATAAAAAAATTTTTAGATGCAACTTGGGCCTTTCGAAGAGAAAAGTTTCCCTTCCCTTCAACTGGTATTAGAGCAGATTTGAAATACATACATGCATAACTGAATTTTGTGGGATTAATTACATAAGATATAATTAAATTTTTTGTAAGATATTAAATCTAATTTAATCTATTTATATGAGATTTTTGATCTAATTTTGATCGGATTAGAGGTGCCTAATCAATGGTTGATTGAGGTTATTATAAGTTTGTTATAACAGAATTCTACTGCTACTAAATTTTTGATGGAATAACAATGTGAATTAAAATTTATTTTAAATTTATTTTAATAAAATTTTAACATTATTTATTTTTATGAAGTGAGATTATTTTAGATCTAAATTAGATCCATTTCGATGGATATTTAGATCTGAATCCTATTTAAATTTAGTACTGCATGAAAATAAATTTTATCAAAAATTTATTCCTTATGCATTCATGTTTGTATCTAATTAATTTTTTATATGATATAAAATCTGAAATTAATATTTTATAATCAGTATAAGATGTGTTTTAGATCTGATATGATGTATATGATGTATCAAATCTAATTAGATTAGATGAAGAACATAATTGATAAGATCAAAGATATGTTCATGACAGAAAATAGTTTTGTCAATAATTTTATGTAGATGTAATTATATATAAAATTAGATTTTAGATTTTAGTAGCCTAGTACTCATATCGATGAGATCATCAGACCATTCGGTCATAGGAGATTGAAGAGATTAATCTCTCTTTTACTTATTCGATGGGTTCTCTTATGATGTGTAGGATTGTCATTGTGATCTGATTTTATGAAAAAAAAAGTGAATAGATTTTTATGTATTATTTTGATCTTAAATATATTTAGATTGAGCTAAAGTAATTTATAATTCATTACAATAAGATGAAATTTAGATATAAAATTATTTTAGATCTGAATTATATGTTACATAAGATGTAATCGGTATAGATCTAAAAGGTGTCATGATGCATGAGATGTATGTATGAAGTTTAGATCATACCTATTATATTTAATTGTTAAACATATTATAAAAATTTATTTTCATAGATTGAAACATATAGTATGCTTCACCTAAAATTCTTGTAGAATAGTTTTACAGACTGAAATACATGTTTCACACACTTAATTTTGAATGATCTAGATTTGAAAATTGAAGATCATTAAGACATCACATAAAATGATGGACAAAGGGTTAGCATGAATCAGATCCTTCTAATGGGTTAGACCTAGGGTTAGAAATACATATAGACCATGTAGAGAAATTGATTAAATCTAATCAAGTGTTGAATTAGATTAGGTCAGTATTTCTCTAAATCAATCTCAATAGTTGAAGTTTGATCAAGTCCATGTGTTTGACCCTAATAAATGGACCATGATCATGGCTCTGTGGTTGAGCCTGAATCATCTGGTGGACCAAATTGAAACTAATTAACCAATTGGTGTCTAAGGTAAGTTTGACAGATTCGATCAAGTAGTTTCTAATTGGAAGCTATTCACCTAAATACGTCTACAGTGAGTTAAGGGCATATTCCTCCCACTGATCTCACTTCCCTGGCCAACATGGTAGATTATATTTTGATTAGGTCACTAGTCGATTCATACAGACCCATGCCATTAAGGTAAATCAGTGTGACTGATTTAGGTGTCTTTAGACCAGCTTGTGTCTAATCCTTTACATGACTTGATGAAGTCAGTGGGAGGATTTGCAGCTTGCAGGTTGACTTCTTATCTTATTCTCAGATCAATGAAATTAAATCTTCTAAATTATTAAGTCCATAAAATGATAAAGTTATGAGATAACTTGGTCATAGCCTCCTATTAAGGTGCGTGATAATCAGTCCAATATTTCAAATAGGCATTGGAGGCACCACACGCCTGGTGTCTGTTATATATTAGAATTATCATTTATCATATGACTATCATGATATACCTTCATATCAATACTCAGGTTCATCGAGCCACACTCGGATCTGGACATCCGTTTGTTAGATACACTTGGTATGCCATGTTAATGGTTGGACCTAATCGAGATTTTCAATGAAGGTGCCACATGCTTGCTGAAAGGATGCCTAGGGTAAAACCTAATTGCTAGAAGTTATTTGGAGAAATAATAGGTTATGAAGCTACCCATGGATGCACTAGGGTTGGTCGAGCCACACTCGGATCTGAATACAGTCCATGTGAATTTTAGTACCCACTAAAAAATTAATGTAATTTCTTGAGTTGGAGGTAGAGGCTACCAATTTATAAAAATAAGTGGAAAGACCTTTAGACTAAAGTTCATATCTTCAAGATTAAAAATAATTCATATACTAATAGGCTAATATTTTTTCTTTCAATTATGGCAACACACTATCCCTCCATATGCTGTTGGACAGTGACAAGCTCACCAGACCCAACTTTGATAGTTGGTATCAAAAGTTGAAGATCATCTTGGAGTACGAGAGGATTTTGTATATCCTTATGGATGAGGTACCTAAAGAACCTACAGTCAATGCTCCTTATGCCACGAGAGATACTTATATGAAGTGGCTCAATGACTGCATGACCGTACATTGTGTGATGAGGGCAGCTATGAACGATGAACTTAATCATAAGTTCGAGGATGTGTAGCTAGAGGAGATCATTCAAATATTGAATAAGTACTTCAGCACCTCTAAGGATGCAGAGAGACACAAAACCTCCTATACAGTGTTCAATACCCGTATGCGAGAGGGAGCTTCAATCATCGATCATGTATTGTACATGATTGAGTAGATTGAATGTCTTAGCAAACTTGGCTTTTCGTTGCATGAACAGTTAAGCAAAGATGCTATTCTCAATTCGCTATTGAAATCTTACCTATCCTTTCTCAGTCATTATAGAATGACAAACACTGTGGTAAACTACCATGATTTGCTAGGATTACTGCAGATTTTTGAGAAGGATCACCAGCTCCAGAAGGAGCCAGTGAATTTAGTGAAAGGTTCATCTGCAGGACGTCGATCTTGTAGGAGAGGAAAGAAGAAAAAGGTACAAAAATCCCATGCCACCGATCTTAAACAGAGCAAACTATCAAAAGTTGATAAGAGCCATGCAGAGTACTTCTTCTGTAAGAAGCTGGATCATTAAAAAAGAAATTGTCCTACTTATATAGCTATCCTTGACCCAAACAGGCCTAAGAATAAGAAAAAGAAACAATCGGTTGCTTCATAAGGTACTTATATGATAACACCTTGTAATTTTTCTGTTTATGATACTACTACCTGGGTATTGGATATCAAAAGTCTTATTAATATATACAATTCGTTGTAGGGACTATAGATAAGTAGGAAGTTTCGAGAGAGCGAGCGGTTCCTTAACGTTGGAGATGGAAGTCTTTATCTAGTTCTGACCTTAGAAACTTTAAAACTTGTCTTCGAGTCCAGTAGTGTCATGTTAGATGATTGTCATTATTGTCCCTCCTTTATGATGAATGTTATCTCTATAGATCTTTTGATCAAACTTGGTTACAAGTTTATAATAAAGGATGATTTTTGTGATATCATTATGAATGATACTACAATTAAAATATAGCATATACATAATATCACGGTCTGTTAGTGTAATGTATGCACCCTGTAAACATCCTAAGTTAGATAATATCAGTGAATCCTATCTTTGGCATTATAGCTTTGGTCATGTGAATAAGAATAGGATTGATAGGTTGATCAAAAAATATATCCTTGAGATAGATAATTGTAAATCATTACCTACCTGCGAATCCTATCTACTTGATAAGATGACTAAGTCAACTTTTTAAGAGAAAAAATGAAAGAGCTAGCAATATCCTAGGTCTAATACATACTGATGTATGTGGACCTATGAACATAAGTACCAGAGGAGGATACTTCTACTTTATTATATTTACAGATGATCTATCGAGGTATGGATATGTCTATCTTATGAAGCATAAGTCAGAATCATTTGAAATGTTCAAATAATTTCATGCTGAAATAGAGAAACAAACTGAAAAATGTATTAAGACCCTTCAGTCAGACTGAGGAGGTGAATATCTCACCAGTGAGTTCCTAACATATCTGAAAGAGAATGAGATTCTCTCATAGTGGACCTCTCCTGAAACATCACAACATAACGGGATGTCGGAGAGGAGGAATCGAACTTTGTCAGACATGGTCCGATCCATGATGGGCTTTACAAGTCTACCAATCTCATTTTGGGGATATGCTCTAGAAATTACCTACTATATTTTGAATAAGGTGCCCAGTAAGTCTGTCGATAAAACTCCATATGAGATATGGACTGGACGTAAGTCGATGCTCTCACACCTTAGGGTTTGGAGGTGTCCAGCTTATGTCAAGCGTTTAAAGACAGATAAGGTTGGACTGAAGTCTGACAGATGCTTGTTCGTAGGGTACCCAAAGAAAACTAAAGGATACTACTTCTACCTCACTGTAGAATAAAAGGTATTTGTCAGCAGTCAGGTAGTTTTTTTAAAAAAGAAGTTTCTTGGTGAAGGAGCTAGTGCCTATAAAATTGAACTTGATGAAGTTCATGAGGTAGAAGGACCGACACACACAGAATTAGATTTGATTGGTAAATTAAATTCAGAGCCAGTAGAGGCATCGTTGAGGAGATTTAGTAGAGTACCACATCAGTCGGACAGACACTATGATTTTTGATCCGAAATTGAGATCCCATCGAACTTGATGAGAATGATGAGGATCCGATCACCTATATGAAGGTCATGCAAAAGCTTGACTCTCAGAAATGGCTTGAGGCCATGAAATCCAAGATGGAGTCCATAGAGATCAATGGTGTATGGACACTAGTTGATCTATCCGAAGAGATAAAATTCATAGGGTGTAAATGGATTATCAAGAGGAAAAAAAGAGTGAATGGAAAGGTAGAGATCAATAAAGCCTGTCTAATGTTGAATGTATGCCCTAGAAGCCAATCTTGGCTAACACATATTATAGTTCTAGGATATAATTTTATACTTATTGGGTATTTATATTACCATTCATATTTTATATATCCATAAATCATCTAAAGAATTAACAAGATGATGACACATATTCTTAAAGAGTTGAGAATTTAAGACATGTGTCATTAATGGTTGATTCCTAAATTACTCCTGGTCATAGGATCATCATGGAGATGGTGATTGATCTGGATAGACCAATGCATGGATCACCTTTTTCAGATAGATGGATCTCGAGTCTGCGGTGTAGTGACACTAGAACAAGAATGTAAGTGGTTGTTAAAGAATAACTAGCACTGAGTGTGACCAACATGAAAGTCATATGGATGTCTCCTCACTCGTTAGTGTCTTTCTCGATGCTGCAATTGTATGACTGATCTTTTGACGTATGATGCTACAACTGCTCATAGTGAGGCTACTGAAGTTTGATTATATATAAACATGGGTCTCAGTAAGCCCTTGTAGTGGATGTTGATGATAGTTGATCCACTGTAAGAGTAGGGTGTACATCTAGATGGGATCTATCGATCCTAGCAGAAGAAAGTAGTCCTATAGGATTTATGAAGTTGAGTCTTTAAGTCTATGGCCATAGCAATATGATTATTGGAAAAGAATTTTTATAGGAATCACATATAAATTTGAACTGATTGAATCTATCATATGATCGATGATGAGGTTTGACGATTCATCCATGACCTGCTATGGTCGGAACTCACAATCGAGGAACTGTATCATACGTTAACTGCAACTAGAGGTTCATCACCTTTTATTCTGCTAGATTGCCACTATATACTGCTAGGTGTCACTAGTGGATTATGAGACTCACAAGCATCATCTTGATGATCGATGATCCTTAGTGGATAGAGTTGGAATGATTTCAATCCATTGAAGAGTTTCAATGATATTATGATAGAGATCACAATATATCTCACTATCAGACAGAATAGAACCTATAGGGTCACATACAAAAGAGACTTTAGACTGATCAGATAGTTGAATTATGATTATGAATCATGATAGGATTTGATTATCAATTTGATTGATGATTGATCCAATGCAAAAGTTGCATTAAGTAACTCGTTAAAGAGTTAGTGAGTTAAAGGAGGATTAATTAGTAATTAAATTACTAGATAGCTTAATTTAATTAAGCTATAGGATTTGAATCAAGTCTAATTAAATTAGATTTAATTTAACTTGACATGGGTTTGATTTGATCAAACCTGATTGGGTCACAAGATAACTTAAATTGCATGAGAGAATCATTCTTATTTGAATTAGAATTTAGGTTTGACTCAATTTTTAATTAGACTAGGATATATGAGTTTCTATTTGGACTAAAAATTCTTATTTTCAAAGGTGCACCAAATCCTAATTGGATTAGGATTAAATTGAGTTTGACTGAAGCACCAAGTGAGAGTCCAAAAAGACTAGGACTCCTTTTGTAATTAGGTGACATCTAATCTAAATAGTTTGGGCTCTAAATCAGACTTAATTTTTTATCTATTTGGGTCTAATCAGATCCTAATATGATAAAAAATTGGTTGAGATTTAAATTGATTTAAATCAACCACCTACAAGGAGTCCTAAGTGGATTGGACTTCACCCTTCCATGTGGCATAAAACCAGCCCCACGCCCACCTTTTATTAGCACCTATATTTTCCGTTTTATCTATGAGGTGTGGTGCGTGAAAGGAGTTCATGCCAACACCTTTTCCCATGAGATATAGGGTGCACAAAAATAAGGTGGTGGGCGGCATCAAGAAACTAGAGTCCGAGGAGAGTTGGACTCTTATCTCGTTCCTAAACTCAAATCCCTTTTCACCTATTTAAACAGCACCATATGGGAGGTGATAAGAAGATTTGCATCAGGTTTTCACATCCAAAAGGGTGAGGAGCATGCGTGAGAAAAATAAGGGGAGAAGGGCGCGGCGTGCATGGGCATGGCGTGAGGTAAGATATCTTTTCTTTCTTACACAACCAAAAGTTGGTTGTTAAGATATCTCCTCTCTTCTCTTTTGTCCTTGTTTGGACATAGGTGTCTCATCTCTTCTTTATCAAAAAGTTGGATAAAATTTTTACATCTCTATTGTAGAGATTTGGTGTATGGGTTTAAGGAAGAAAAGAGAAGAAAGGGTTCTTCTTATGATCTCTAGCATAGAGATCAACATCCTCTTACCTCTTCTTCTTCTCTAAGAGTTTTTTGAGAGAAAAAAAGATTTTCAACCATCAAGATGCGATCTCTGTAAGGGAGCTAGCACTCTGATAAGATCAAAAAGTTTTTGATTAGATCAGAGTCTCGTATGGATACCTGTAGAGGCTGGATATTTGTGCGGCTACAAGAGACCTTCGAAAGACATCCATGATTATCAGCTCGCGATGAAGATTGATCCATGCTAAGGTATGTTCTCTATTTATTTTTCTCTAATTGATTTCTGTATCTGAATTCTATCTCACATATAATGATCCTATTTATGATTTTAAGATTTGATCTTATACATGCTTAGATTAAATTAGATTTAATCTAAAAATTTTAAATTTTGCTTCATACTTGTTTTGAAAAATTTTTGCATGCATAAAATCATAGAACTCCAACAGTGGTATCAGACCCATGTCAAATGTATGAGATTAGAATTTAGATTTGAAATCTGTAGAGAAAAATTTTAGATCTGAAAGGTTTTGATATTATTTTGATATAAAGTTATCCTAGCATAACTTGTTATGCTGTATGATTGTTGTTGGTTCAAAAATTCACTTACGCCAGAGAAGCTAGAGTCACGGTCGCCGCTGGGACCTGCAAAAGAAGTCTAAACTGGAGGTGGAGTTGCTCCAGCAAGACCCTCCGATGCTCAAGTCAGTTCTCTACCTCAACAAGAATGGAGTGCTCGAACGGAAATTTTAGCAGAGTTTCTAAGTAAAAATGAGAGCTTATAGAATAACGTATCTGGGGTTCCCCTTTTATAGACGGAGAGGGAAACAAATTGATAGCAACGCCTGTAACCGTCTGGTAGTGGGCCGCCCAGAGTCAGGAGGAATTTATTGCGGAGGGTAGTGGAGTGGGATCGTGGCTATTGCTGTGGCTCGCCACGTGGAATCAGTTATGGGGAGTGGAGCGGCGTCTGCTGTCGTGACTCATCAGGGAGTGGTGGAATCACACAGGATCCACCGCAGGGAGTGGAGCAGAATCATGGCCGTTAATACGGCCTGCCAGGGAGTAATGGAGCTGCGTAGGGTCCGTCGCAGGAAGTGGAGCAGTGTTGTCCATTACTATGGCCGGCCAAGGGGTCCAGACTTGTCGGCCGAAGTTCGGTAGGAGTCGGTAGCGAGGTCCGGTACCCGTAGGAGTTTGGGTGAGGTCTTCCCGCAGTCGGAATAGAAGATGGAGTCTGGCTTCCGCAGGAGTCCGAACGAAGTCTACTTGCAGTTGGGGTCGTGGGCGGAGTCCGGCTCCCGTAGGAGTCCGGACGAAGTCTGTCTGCAGCCGTTGGAGTCGAGGACGAGGCCCAACTCCCGTAGGAGTCCGGGTGGAGTCTTCCTGTAATTAAAGTCAAAGGCGAAGTTTGGCTCCTGTAGGAGTCCGAACAAGGCTTACCAGCAGTTGAAGTTGAGGACGGAGCCCGGCTCCCGTAGAAATCCGGGCAGAGTCTTCCTGCAACTAAAATCAAAGGTGAAGTCTGGCTCCCGTAGGAGTCCAGACAAGGCTTACCAGCAGTTGAAGTTGAGGATGGAGCCCGGCTCCCTTAGGAGTCCAGGCGGAGTCTACTTGTGGTTGAAGTTGTGGGCAGAGTCTGGCTCCCGTAGGAGTCTGGACGAAGTCTGTCTGTAGCCGTTGGAGTCGAGGATGAGGCCCGGCTCCAGTAGGAGTCCGGGTGGAGTCTTCCTGCAATTAAAGTCAAAGGTGAAGTCCGACACCCGTAGGAGTCCGGACAAGGCTTACCAGCAGTTAAAGTTGAGGATGGAGCCCGGCTCCCGTAGGAATCCGGGTGGAGTCTTCCTGCAACTAAAATTGAAGGCGAAGTTCAGCTCCCGTAGGAGTCCAGACAAGGCTTACCAGCAGTTAAAGTTGAGGACGGAGCCCGGCTCCCTTAGGAGTCCGGGCGGAGTCTACTTGTGGTTGAAGTCGTGGGCAGAGTCTGGCTCCCGTAGGAGTCCGGACGAAGTCTGTCTACAGCCGTTGGAGTCGAGGATGAGGCCCGGCTCCCGTAGGAGTCCGGGTGGAGTCTTCCTGCAATTAAAGTCAAAGGCGAAGTCCGGCTCCCGTAGGAGTCCGGACAAGGCTTACCAGTAGTTGAAGTTGAGGACGGAGCCCGGCTCCCGTAGGAGTCCGGGCGAAGTCTACTTGCTGTTGAAGTCGTGGGCGGAGTCTGACTCCCGTAGGAGTCCGAACGAAGTCTGTCTGCAGCCGTTGGAGTCGAGGACGAGGCCCGACTCCCATAGGAATTCGGGTGGAGTCTTCCTGTATTTGAAGTCAAAGGCGAAGTCCAGCTCCCTTAGGAGTCCGGACAAGGCTTACCAGCAGTTGAAGTTGAGGACGGAGCCCGGCTCCCTTAGGAGTCCGGATGGAGTCTACTCATGGTTGAAGTCATGGGTGGAGTCCGGCTCCCGTAGGAGTCCGGACGAAGTCTGTCTGCAGCCGTTGGAGTCAAGGATGAGGCCCGGTTCTCGTAGGAGTCTGGGTGGAGTCTTCCTGCAATTAAAGTCAAAGATGAAGTCCGGCTCCCATAGGAGTCCGGACAAGGCTTACCAGCAGTTGAAGTTGAGGATGGAGCCCGGCTCCCATAAGAGTCCGGGCGAAGTCTACATGCGGTTGAAGTCGTGGGCGGAGTCTGGCTCCCGTAGGAGTCCAGACGAAGTCTGTCTGCAGCCGTTGGAGTCGAGGACGGAGGCCCGGCTCCCGTAGGAGTCCAGGTGGAGTCTTCCTGCAATTAAAGTCAAAGGCGAAGTCTAGCTCCCGTAGGAGTCCGGACAAGGCTTATCAGCAGTTGAAGTTGAGGACGGAGCCCGGCTCCCTTAGGAGTTCAGGCGGAGTCTACTCGCGGTTGAAGTCGTGGGCGGAGTCCGACTCCCGTAGGAGTCCGGATGAAGTCTGTCTGCAGCCGTTGGAGTCGAGGACGAAGCTCGGCTCCCATAGGAGTCCGGGTGGAGTCTTCCTGCAATTAAAGTCAAAGGCGAAGTCCGGCTCCCGTAGGAGTCCGGACAAGGCTTTCCAACAGTTGAAGTTGAGGATGGAGCCCGGCTCTCGTAGGAGTCCGGGCAAAGTCTACTTGCAGTTGAAGTCGTGGGCGGAGTCCGGCTCCCGTAGGAGTCTGGATGAAGTCTGTCTGCAGCCGTTGGAGTCGAGGATGGAGCCCGACTCCCGTAGGAGTTCGGGCGGAGCGATGGGAGTTCACCAACAGCAGTCGAAAGTCGGAAGAGACTTGCGAGGGTCAATCCCGCCAAGAACTTCGACGAGGGTATTTTATACCCAACACCAGTCCCCCTACTTCCGAGTTTGAATTTCGAATGAAGGAAGTACAGAGAGGTCATCGCAGCCGAAGTTCTCCCCCTGACGCCCGCACGCAACCGTCCTCGGATATGTTGGCATTTAATGCGCATGCCGGAGCCCTTTTTTCGATTAGGGCGACCTGAAGAGTCTTTTCGGAACTCCCATCGGGATGTGATCCCAAGCGTCGTGCCATGAAAGTTTGCGAACAGTTAACCCTCGGTAGCGGCGAATGGGACATGCGGAACACGTGGTGAGCACCGGTTGGCCTAGGGACACTCGCCACCATAATTGTGCTTGGCTCCGTTGCTATTTAAACCCCCCACCCTTCCTCGGGGGGCTTCACTTCGCCTGAGAGATGACATCTTCCTTTTGCCAGAAAGCTTAGCCACTCTGCCACTCCATCGGTGCCCCTTCTGACTCTGAGCATCCTTTACGCTGGTTTTTGCCATCTCCGTCGGCTCTCCGCCATTTCCAGTCCCCGATTCTCTTTAAGGGGTTCCCCCACCAGGACCTCTACCCTGGAGGCCAATCTCAAGAAGATGCCACGGTCTTGGAAGGGTGCAAGGAGGAGAACAACAGTCTGTGAGTTCTCCGGTCGTGTCACCGTGGGTTCCCGTCGCTTTGAAGGGGCTCGAGGGAGAATCCCTTCAACAATAGGGGTTTAATAACGGGGACAACCGATGAAGGTGTTTCGCCTGAGAATTTTGGAGTAGCTGATCGGGGCGACGTCGGTCAAGAGGGCAGAGTCGTCGTCACAAGCCGTGATGGGATCCTTGATGTCATCGAAGCCGAGGGACCAGAAGCGTTGGCACCGACGGTGGGGTAGTAAAACTTGTTGCGGGGACGGTGGAAGTAGCGCATGCTGACCTTGCCGGAATGCCTAGGATGGCGGTTGTCATGGGGCATTCGGTGATGGTGCATATCTCCGACGCCATCGCTGTCCCCAGGGTAACCCCGGTTCTTCTTGAAACAGGTCATCGTCACCGCTGCCGTTGCCTTTGCTGCCTCCTGAACTCTATCCCATTCTTTTCCCCCTAGGGTTGGGATTCCGGAGATGGAGCGGGAGAAAGCCGAGCATGTTTATCACACGCACTGAAAAATGCAGTTGGACAAATCAGGAAGAGAAGTTTACAGCCTGAAGTGGCCTCTGGTGTATCTCTTCCAAGTCGTGTATCCGAGCCTTGTAATAGTGTATTCTTTTCTGGCCTTCGGGTCTTGTAACGTACATCTTGTTGATTGAAAAATGAGAAGAGATTTTATTACCTCGTCCGCACTTTGCGTGAATTGTTGTCTGCCAAACTTCTTTCCTTTGCCATTGTCGTTGTTGTATTCCCTTTCTCCTTTTCTCTTCTTTTCTTTTTCTTCTCTTTTTTTTTTTTTTTGACGTCATCCTTAGGTTACCAGTGGTTGCCACGCCGGCTCGCCTTTTAGTTATCCCTTTCCTTCAACCTCAATGGCTTATAATGCATACGAGAAGGTAATTTTTCACTACCTCTTTTACTTATGTGTTGAATTGTCATTTGCCGAGCTTCTTTTCGACCTTTGTGTCATTCGAAGGTACAGATTGCTATCATATCGACCCATCTTCTTCTCCGTGGCCGCAGAGTCGTCTGGGGCCATTCGGGTTTGGTGCCCCCATCAGGGCTCGAGCTCGAGGTCTGAGCTTCTGTCACCCTGAGGAAGTTGTCTTACCTTGGGCTTGTGTTGAAAGCTTCCTTAAAGCTGAGGTTCTTGATGATAGCCCCAATCCTTCCGAGACAGGGTTCTCTGCATCTTGGATGCTGTTTGTTTTCCATTCGTCGCTGCATGATCCATCGGCTTCCTTTTTCTTTTTCACTTGGAATTTTTCTCCGCTCTTGGTGAGGCTACAGGAGTTTGGCTCCCGTAAGTGAAGTCGAGGTGAAGTCCGACTCCCGTGGAGTCCGGGGGAGTCTTCCTACAGTTGGGGTAGGAGGCGGAGTTCGGTCCCCGTGGGAGTCTGGACGAAGCCTGTAAGTGAAGTTGCGGGCGGAGCTCGGCTCCGTAGGAGTCGGGCGGAGTCCACCTGCAGTCAAGGTTAGGGACAAAGTCCGGCTCCCGTAGGAGTCCGACGGAATTTTATTCGAGGGGGCCGTTGGGGAAAGTCCCCCCTTTTTCTCTTCTGGTCTTTGAACGACCAGACTTTTAATTGATGCCGGGACGAGGTTCTTCCCCCATTCCTGTCGTAACAGGTTTCAGCTCTGGTTAGGATGAGGTCCTCCTCTTATTTCTAATGCGGCCGTGGGCGTACATATGGGCGTTGCTGGGCCCTTCCCACCTCCCGCCTAAAGAGAGCGGGCCTTCGACTTTACTCGAGTTAGGCGAGGTTCTCCTTCTGTCCCTAACAGGGCTGTGGGGGGCATATGGGCATTGCAGGGCCTCTCCCCCCATCTGATCTAAAGAAATCGGGCCTTCGACTTTGCTCAAGTTAGGGCGAGGTTCTCCTCCTGTCCCTAACAGGGCTGTGGGGGCGCATTTGGGCGTTGCAGGGCCTCTCCCCCCATCCGGTCTAAAGGGAATCGGGCCTTCGACTTTACTTAAGTTAGGGCGAGGTTCTCCTCCTGTCCCTAACAGGGCTGTGGGGGGCATATGGGCATTGCAGGGCCTCTCCCCCCATCCGGTCTAAAGGGAACCGGGCCTTCGACTTTGCTCAAGTTAGGACAGGTTCTCCTCCTGTCCCTAACAGGGCTGTGGGGGCCATATGGGGTTGCAGGGCCTCTCCCCCCATCTGGTCTAAAGGAACCGGGACTTCGATTTTGTCGAGATGAGGTTTCCCTCTCGCTTCTGATACAATTTGTTTGGATTGTCCTGTAGATGTAGGATATTGCCAAAGACATGCAGATATACAACTTTTAATTAAAATGAAGTTATTGGTAGTACATCCGTAAGTTGTCCGAGCTCCATGGTCGCGGGAGGTCGGCCCCTCCGAGCTCCTTAAATAATAAGTTCGGGTCGGACTACTTCTTTGACCTCATATGGGCTTCCCAGTTTGGGGCGAGTTTCCCTCGATCCTGAGATTGCGAGACAGCGGCTCGTCGAAGCACTAGATCTCCTGCTCTAAAGACTTTGTTCTTGACTCGGGCATTGTAATACCGAGCGACTTTCTATCTGTAGGCTGCCATTCGAACCTGAGCTATCTCCCGTCTTTCTTCCAGCAGGTCGAGGTTGGCTTTAAGACTTTGCGAATTTTGATGTTCGTCGAATGCCAGACTCGCGCTGATGGGAGTTTAAGCTCAATTGGGATGACGGCCTCGTACCAAGGCCAAAGCAAAGGGGGTCTCCCCTGTGGGCAGCCTCTGGGTAGTTCGATACGCCCACAACACATGATAAAGTTCGTCCGCCCAAGTTCCTTCGCTTTTTCGAGCCTTGTCTTAATCCCCTGCAAAAGGGTTCTGTTAGTCACCTCAGCTTCGCCGTTTGCCTGAGGATGGGCTACCGATGTGAAGTTGTGGGAGATGTTTAGATCTTCACAGAATTCGGTGAATTTCGCTCCGTGAATTGCCGTCCATTATCAGTGATTAGGGTTTTAGGCAGACCGAACCTACACACGATCGACTTCCAGACGAAATCTTACACTTTTGCTTCTGTGATTTTTGCTAGTGGTTCGGCTTCAACCCATTTGGTGAAATAGTCGATCGCTACCAGGAGAACTTCTCTGTCCAGACGCCATGGGAAAGGGGCCAAGGATGTCCATCCCCCATTGCGCAGAAGGCCATGGGGCACTCAAAGGTGTGAGCTCGGTGGCGGGCTGTCTCTGGACGTTAGCATATCTCTGGCATCGATCACACTTTCTGACATATTCAATCGAATCATGATGCATTGTCGGCCAGTAATATCTTTGGCGGAGCAACTTGTGGGATAAAGATCTAGCCCCCAAATGGTTTCCGCAGATTCCTTCATGCACTTCGCACAAGGCGTAGTCAGCTTCCGAACGTCGGAGATATTTTAAGAGGGGCAAGGAGTATGATCTCTTGTACAATTTGCCCTCATAAAGGATGTATCGGGAGGCTTGGTTTTGGAGCTTTCGAGCTTCTTTCACATCCTGGGGGAGAACTCCATCTCTGAGATAGATTATCAGTGGGTCGACCCAGTTGGGCTCGTGGTCAATTTTCATCACGGGCTGCGACTCTTCTGTACTCGGGCATTTTAGAACTTCAAAGAGAACGCCTTTGGGCAGTTCGACCGGAGCTAGCGTTGCCAGCTTGGAGAGAAGGTCAGCCCGGTATTTTCCAACCTTGGGATCTGTCTGATGTTGAAGCTACTAAAGGTGGGGACGAACTCCTTTACCCTTTCAAGGTATTTGGCCATACTGTCCTCCCGCACTTCGTAACTTCCGCTGACTTGTCCCACTACTAGTTGATAGTCGCTGTGGACCCGGAGCTGATCTATTCACAGCTCTTTGGCGATCCTTAGCCCCTCGATCAGAGCTTCATATTCCGCTCCATTATTTATTGCGGGGAACTCAAAATGCAGAGCATACTCCACGACGATTCCCTTCGGACTGACAAAGATCAGGCCTACACCTGCGCCTGACATGTTGGAAGACCCGTCCACATAGAGGGCCCAAAAGCGATCAGAGGGGTCTGCTTCTTCTTCAGGGGAGTTCGGTCGGGATTTCAGGTCGTCAATTTTGCTTTGTTCAGGTTCAGCCTCCTCTGGGAAAGTATACTCCACTATGAAATCTGCCAGTATTTGGGCCTTCACTGCTGGCCTGGGTCGATAGTTGATGTCGAATTCTGTGAGCTCGATCGCCCACCTTGCCATCCTCCCAGAGGCATCTGCCCGGTGCAAAATCATTTTGATCGGTTGATCGGTGAGCAGCGTCACGGTGTGCCCTTGAAAGTAGGGCCGAAGCCTCCGGGCTGCAATCAACAAGGCGTAAGTCAATTTTTCTAATTTGGTGTACCTGGTCTCGGCGTCCCTCAACGTGCGGTTGACGTAGTAGATTGGTCGTTGGACTTTCGCTTCTTCTTTGACAAGGACGGCCGTGAAAGCCATGGGAGAGACCGCCAGGTATAAAAATAGTTCATCCCCAGGCTCCGGCTTTGCCAATAGTGGGGGTGAGCCGAGGTAGCTCCTTAGTTCTTCGAATGTCTGTTGGCACTCAGAGGTCCAACAGAAGTTCTTCGACTGCTTGAGGGTTTGAAAGAAGGGTAAGCACCGTTCGACCGACCTCGCGACGAAGCGATTCAGGACCGCTATCCTCCCCGTGAGGCGCTGATCCTCTTTTATCGACTTTGGGGCGGCCATCTCCTAGATGGCGCGAATTTTCTCTGGATTGGCCTCGATCCCGTGCGCCGACACCATGAAGCCCAGGAACTTTCCCGAGGTTACTCTGAAAGCGTATTTAGTTGGGTTCAGCTTCATTCTATATTTTTGGAGAGCGTGAAGGTCTCCTCGAGGTTGGCGACGTGATCTCTGGAAGATTTGCTTTTTATGAGCATATCGTCCATGTAGACCTCCATGTTACGGCCGATCTGCTCCTTGAAGATTTTGTTCACCAACTGTTGGTAGGTTGCGCCCGCATTTTTTAGGCCAAAAGGCATGACCCTGTAACAGTAAAGGCCACGATTAGTGATGAAAGCTATCTTTTCTTCATCTTCCGGTGCCATTCTGATTTGATTATAGCCGGAGAACGCATCCATGAAGGTGAGGAGCTCATGGCTCGAGGTCGCGTCCACCAGTTGATCGATTCTGGGAAGGGGATAGCTGTCCTTTGGACAGGCCTTATTCAGCTTTGAAAGTCTATGCACATCCTCCACTTACCGTTTGCTTTTTTGACTAGGACAACGTTGGAAATCCAATCAGGATAATTGACTTCCTTAATGAATCCAGCTTTAAGGAGCTTGTCCACTTCCTCGGCTATCGCCTTCTGCCTCTCCGGTGCATGACCTCAGATTTTTTCTTTCATCAGTCGATGCTTTGGATCGATGGCCAGGCGATGCTCCATGACTTCCGTGTCAATCCCTGGCATGTCTGCTGGAACCCAAGCGAAAACATCCACATTCCTTCATAAAAAATCAATGAGACGCGTCCGCACCTCCTCCCCCAGGTTGGAGCCGATCATCGCTACATGCTCTGCGTTTCCGTCATTCAAAGGGATTGGTACCAGATCTTCAATTGGGGTGCCCCTCTCTTCGGTGAGGTCATCGCGAGCATCCAGTCCATCGACGGGACAGGGGTCAAATTGGTCGCTTCTTTGCAAGGCTATGTTGTAGCAGTGTCTGGCCAGGGCTTGGTCTCCCCAGACCTCTCTGATCCCCTGGTTGGTGGGGAATTTTAACTTCAAATGGTAGGTTGATACGACGGCTCGGAGAGCATTGAGGCCAGGTCGGTCGAGGATTGCATTGTAAGCTGATGGTGCCTTCACCACCAAGAAATTCACTAGAGCCCTGGATTGCCTTGGATATCGACCTGCGGCCACAGTCAAAGTTATCATTCCTTCCGTCGGAACAGCATCGTCGGTAAACCCTACCAGAGGGGAGCTAATCGGTCTCAAATGGCCGTCAAGGATGGACATTCTTGAAAAGGTGTCGTAGAACAAGATGTCGGCTGAGCTTCCATTGTCGACAAGAATGCGATGGACGTCGTAATTTGCTATATTCATGGAAACTACGACCACGTCGTTATGAGAGAATTGGATTCCCTGAGCGTCTTCTTCAGTAAAGGTTATGGGCTCTTCAATCTTTTGCCGCTTGGGGGGTACAGCCGGTATGTTGGTTGCTTCCTGCCAGGATCCTCCCGAGATGGTGTTGGCGAAATCCGTCAGAGGCCGATTGTCCGACCACTCCATGCCAGCGACCATTGTCGGAGGATGCAGGCCCGGGAAATCGAAGGCAAGATCGGGGCCCGAGATATGGCTTTGGAGGCCGTGGGTAGCCGTGCGGATGCTTCGTGTGAAGGCATCGGGTGAGGATCCAGTGGGGGAAAGGAGGAGCGGGTGTCGGAGAAGATGACCGGAGGCGGCTCCGTTGAGCGCTCCTTTAAGAATAAGGGTACCGCACGAAGGTGCGACCCTTCTTCTAGCGCCAATCCTGTTGGTGCAAAAATTTGCTTACGTCAGAGAAGCTGGAGTCGAGGTCGCCGCTGGGACCTGCAAAAGAAGTATAAATCAGAGGTAGGGTTGCTCCGGCAAGACCCTCCGATGCTCAAGTCAGTTCTCTGCCTCAACAAGAATGGAGTGCTCGAACGAAAATTTTAGTAGAGTTTCTAGGTAAAAATGAGAGCTTATAGAATAACGTGTCTGGGGTTCCCCTTTTATAGATGGAGGGGGCAACAAATTGATAGCGACGCCTGTAACCGTCTGGTAGTGGGCCACCCAGAGTCAGGAGGAATTTATTACGGAGGGTAGTGGAGTGGGATCGTGGCTATCGCCGTGGCTCACCACGTGGAATCAGTTACGGGGAGTGGAGCGGCGTCCGCTGCCGTGACTCGTCAGGGAGTGGTGGAATCGCATAGGATCTGCTGCAGGGAGTGGAGCAGAGTCGTGGCCGTTAATACGGCCTGGCAGGGGGTAATGGAGCTGCGTAGGGTCCGCCGCAGGGAGTGGAGCAGTGTTGTCAGTTACTGTGGCCTGCCAAGGGGTCCAGACTTGTCGGCCGAAGTTCGGTAGGAGTCGGTAGCAAGGTCCGGTACCCGTAGGAGTTTGGGCAAGGTCTTCCCGCAGTCGGAATAGAAGACGGAGTCTGGCTTCCATAGGAGTCCGGATGAAGTCTACTTGCAGTTGGGGTCGTAGGTGGAGTCCGACTCCTGTAGGAGTTCGGACAAAGTCTGTCTGCAGCCGTTGGAGTCGAGGATGAGGCCCAGCTCCCGTAGGAGTCCGGGTGGAGTCTTCCTGTAATTAAAGTCAAAGGCGAAGTTTGGCTCCTGTAGGAGTCCGGACAAGGCTTACCAACAGTTGAAGTTGAGGATGGAGCCCGGCTCTCGTAGGAATCCGAGCAGAGTCTTCCTGCAACTAAAATCGAAGGTGAAGTCCGACTCCCGTAGGAGTCCAGACAAGGCTTACCAGCAGTTGAAGTTGAGGACGGAGCCTGGCTCCCTTAGGAGTCCGGGCGGAGTCTACTTATGGTTGAAGTCATGGGCAGAGTCCGGCTCCCGTAGGAGTCTGGATGAAGTCTGTCTGCAGCCGTTGGAGTCAAGGATAAGGCCCGACTCTCGTAGGAGTTCGGGTGGAGTCTTCCTGCAATTAAAGTCAAAGGTAAAATCCGGCTCCCGTAGGAGTCCGGACAAGGCTTACCAGCAGTTGAAGTTGAGGACGGAGCTTGGCTCCCATAGGAATCTGGGTGGAGTCTTCCTGCAACTAAAATCGAAGGCGAAGTCTGGCTCTCGTAGGAGTCCAGACAAGGCTTACCAGCAGTTGAAGTTGAGGATGGAGCCCGGCTCCCTTAGGAGTCCGGGCAGAGTCTACTTGTGGTTGAAGTCGTGGGTAGAGTCCGACTCCTGTAGGAGTCCGGACGAAGTCTGTCTGCAGCCGTTGGAGTCGAGGATGAGGCCCGACTCCCGTAGGAGTCCGGGTGGAGTCTTCCTGCAATTGAAGTCAAAGGCAAAGTCCGGCTCCCGTAGGAGTCCAGACAAGGCTTACCAGCAGTTGAAGTTGAGGACAGAGCCTGGCTCCCTTAGGAGTCCATGCGAAGTTTACTTGCGATTGAAGTCATGGGCAGAGTCTGGCTCCCGTAGGAGTCTAGACGAAGTCTGTCTGTAGTTGTTGGAGTCGAGGATGAGGCCCAGCTCCCGTAGGAGTCCGGGTGGAGTCTTCCTGCAATTAAAGTCAAAGGCGAAGTCCAGCTCCCGTAGGAGTCCGGACAAGGCTTACCAGCAGTTGAAGTTGAGGACGGAGCCCGACTCCCTTAGGAGTCTGGGCGGAGTCTACTCGCAGTTAAGTCGTGGGTGGAGTCCGGCTCCCGTAGGAGTCTGCACGAAGTCTGTCTGCAGCTGTTGGAGTCGAGGATGAGGCCCAGCTCCCGTAGGAGTTTGGGTGGAGTCTTCCTACAATTAAAGTCAAAGGCGAAGTCCGGCTCCCGTAGGAGTCCGGACAAGGCTTACCAGCAGTTGAAGTTGAGGACGGAGCCCGGCTCCCATAGGAGTCCGGGCGAAGTCTACTTGCGGTTGAAGTCGTTGGCGGAGTCCAGCTCCTGTAGGAGTCTGGATGAAGTCTGTCTGCAGTCGTTGGAGTCGAGGACGGAGGCCCGACTTCCGTAGGAGTCTGGGTGGAGTCTTCCAACAATTAAAGTCAAAGGCGAAGTCCGACTCCTGTAGGAGTCCGGAGAAGGCTTACCAGCAGTTGAAGTTGAGGATGGAGCCCGACTCCCTTAGGAGTCCGGGCGGAGTCTACTCGCGGTTGAAGTCGTGGGTAGAGTCTTCCTGCAATTAAAGTCAAAGGCGAAGTTCGGCTCCCATAGGAGTCCAGACAAGGCTTACCAGCAGTTGAAGTTGAGGATGGAGCCCGGCTCCCGTAGGAGTCCGGGCGAAGTCTACTTGCGGTTGAAGTTGTGTGTGGAGTCCGGCTCCCGTAGGAGTCCGGACGAAGTCTATCTGCAGCCGTTGGAGTCGAGGATGGAGCCCGGCTCCCATAGGAGTCCGAGCGGAGTGATGGGAGTTCACCAACAGCAGTCGAAAGTCGGAAGAGACTTGCGAGGGTCAATCCCGCCAAGAACTTCGACCGAGGGTATTTTATACCCAACAATTATCCTAGAATGATGTTAAAATTTTTTATTAAATTAAACTTTTAGATTTAATTTTTTCAGTATATATGTGATATATGTTTTGTTGTTTAGATCTGAAATGTATTTTGAGATCTATTTTGATTCATATATGTGATATGAAAGCATATTTAGGGCTAAAATTTATTTCTATGATCTGAATTTGTTTATGTATATGATACATATTTGTATGTATGATCTAAAATTATTTTGAGATCAAAATATATTTTTTATGCAAAGAATTTAGATCTAAAAATTTAGATTTAAAATCTGAAATTAGTGTTTGTGCATGAGAGATTGGTCATGGGTAGATCAAATTAGGTCATGTAATTGGATTACATCATAAGATTTCTGATTTGATCATATTGGGTCTAAATTGATTTAGCAAAATTGAGTCAAGTATTAATTAGGATGAGGTCAATAGATCTTAAGATCATATAATTGTTGGAGATCGAATCGATTGACACCCATATGTAGAATCGATTAACCTAAGGACCTAATTCGGCTCTATGGCTCGAATCTGATTCACCTAAGCTAACTTATTTGGATCAATTATCCAATTTGTGTGTAAGGTAAGTAATTGAAAGGTGGTTATTTAATTGGTTCCGTTCACTGACTTAACCAATTCATTGGTGCCTAAGGAAAGCAATGGGGGGACCGCCACCAATCTCCACTTACCTAGCCAATTTAGAAGATTGAGTCTTAAATATGATTACTTGATGATTTGATTTAGCCCATGTCAATTAGATTAGTCATATGATAACTGATTAGATAAGACCTAAATCTAAATCTCTTCATAAATATTAAGTCCAAGGTCTTCTACCGTTGTAGATATGCGGGTGTGCTACCAGTGTTGATGGTTCTCGGCTAGTCACGGTAGTTCAGTTGCAAGGGGAACATGCAACCACTCTATTAGTAAGGAGTTGCTCTAGGGTAAAGATAGGGTTGGGCTTAATAACTATTAGGTGAGGGACCTAATTATGGCTTTGCACCTGCTTGTGAACGGTGGGTCTGACTTAACTAAAGAGTGCGAGCAATAACTATTAGGTGAGCCCATATGACTTAGAGACCAAGTGGCTGCAACATGCTTAGAGAAGTATTTGGACAAAGAGATATCCATGCATCGGTGTTTGTTCGTGATATCAATAATTGTTAGGTAAGGTGCACGACATTGGTGGGACCGCAGCACCCATTAGAAATTCAGTTATCGCATTAGGATTTTTATTTCTCCACCTGAAGAATGTGGGAGATTTGATAAAATAGTGAGAGTCTTCTTTTTGTATCTAAAAGTTTTCAGAGTAAATTATAAAATAAGTACAAATATCCAATTAGAATCTTTGCTCTCTACTATTTATTATGTTAGATTCCAACCCTCTAGCTCAAATCCTAGATATCAATCGATTAATCGAAATTGATTACATAGACTGACTCACAAATCTAAAAATTATTTTTAATTTTAAAAAATTAAGTAATATTCTCTATCAGGCTATTCTAATATTAATAGCCTGTCCAATCCAAAGTCAACGAGCTATACTTGATGAGTGGATGGACAATAACAATTAAGATAGGTGCTAAATATTGAAGTCCATGTTAGATGAACTCCAACGTATGCATGAGCACATATTCACTGTCAACGACATATTGATTCATCTACAAGTATTATGAAATGATCAGAGTCGCACAGCACATGAGATGCGTGATGGGCAGTTAGTCTATGATCGTTATCTGATAATGATCAAAGACATTAAGGAGCTTAAAAGGCTCGACATGACCATGCATGAGGAATTGCTTGTGGATTTTATCCTACGATCCTTGATTAGTTTATATAGATAGTTTATGATAAACTACCATATGAAAGACTATCTTGGCATCCTATCTGAATTGATCAATGTGTTGCTAACAAAGGAACCTTTAAAGAGTTCAAAGGTAAATACCTGAAGAGCCTAAAGAAACAATGACACACCTAGAGTAGGCATGTCAAAATTACTCAATACAATCTTTATGATTTTCTCTTCTCCTAGTTGAGCTATAGATTCTAGTAATTTTATATAGAGTCAATGGGAAGGTGGAGGGCAGAAGAAGTAATCCTTGAAATTGACAATGGAACAAGAGTTGCTACTGTGGCCATGGGTATCTATCTTTTACGATCATTGTTTGGATTTAGTTCTTAGAGATAATCTCTATCAATTATACAGTGATGCATCTGTAAACTTAATTGAGCAAGCAGTGAATGCCATTGGATCTGAGAGATCCAAAGTTGAGATAAAATTTAAGTATATGTAAAACCTTAGGCTAAGTCATATTGGAGAAGAAATAATTAATAAATTAAAAAAATATCGATCTTTGGACTCATTAACTGTTGAGTCATATCTAGTTTGTGTATCATCTCTTTGAGAAAATATGATCAAGCTACTTTTGTAGGATAAAAGGAAAAGGATCACTGAGATACTTATCCTGGTACACATTTGATGTGTGTAGCCTATATGATGTGCTAACCAAAGAGTTATCTCTACTTCTTACCTTTATCGATGATCAATCATGATATGGATAAGTATATGAGATACAAATCTAAAATTTTTGAAAGGTTCAAAAAATTTAAATGTAAAATAGAGAAGCAATCGATAAATTTTTAAAAATACTTTCGATCGGATCGAGGATGCAATACTAAAGAAAAAAAAATTTTTGATTATCTCATAAAATGGCATATTTTCATATTGGACTGCTCTTAGTATATCTCAGCTCAACATGATAAGAAGAGTCATGGGACTATATGAGATATGATCTGATCCATGATGAACTTCACTGATTTATTTATGCTTCTTTGGGGACATACTTTATTTCTATAAAATTGGGTTCACTCTAAGCCTGTTCCTACCACACCGTATGAGATATGGTATGATGAGAACTGAATCTTGATTATTTCAAGATCCAAAGATGTCCAACCTGTGATAGCAGGTGGATATGTTAGAGGATAGGTCTATAAAGTTCATCCTAAAAGAGTTTGGGATACTACTTTTTGAAAGGATTACAATATGATTGTAACCCGACATGCTATCTTCTTGAAAAATTCTTTAACCAGGATGAAGCAGTGGGAGAAAAGTTAAGCTGGAAGAGAGTGTCTCTAAAGAGCAACGAGCCATAGGACCTAAAGAATCTATTCATGGTGAGCCAGTAGACTTATATTCCTCCTCTACCTCGCACACATAGTAGGATCTCCAATCCTCTTGGAAGGTACTTGGGTATGCTTAACAGAGGATGTAGAGAAAGTCATATCTCATGGGAGATGGAGAATATAAAGATGATCCCAAAATCTACAACGAGGTGATGTCAGATATCAACTCTAAGAAAGAGATGTGAAATAGCTTTTTCGAGTAGAGATCTTTTGAAGATTTCTACATAGAGTAGCTTATGGATTTTGCTTCTTATGATATGAGATCACAAAGTTTGCAATAATTTTGGAGATTGGAACAGTCATTTTGATGATATGATCAAATTATTTGATAAAAAAAAAGAATTATGTGTTTTCAAAAGGGTCAGTAGGAGTGTCCAATAATTACATCAGTTAATATATGGTTGTATATAGAACTCTCCATGAAAGACATAAAGCAAATATTTTAAAGATCTATAGAGATAAATGCAATTGGATGCTTGTGCTTTCATAGATAAAGTACAGAGAGTAGATGCTGAAAGGGTTCAGCATAAAAATCTTGGAAAGGGGTCTGCTACCCTCTTAGACATAGATATATGCCATGTAATGTACTTGAACTAATATAGATAATATTGTGAATATCATGAATAGATATCAGTTGTATGCAGATCGAGAATATTAGATTGCTGTGAAAACATCCTTAAGTACCAAAGAAAAACTAAGGATATATTCTTAATTTTGAAGAAGGATCAAAACTAAGAGTGGGAGGATACATCAATTCAAATTTTATGTCTGATATTGATAGTAGAATGTCTACATCATGGGGTGTGTTCCTGTATCGATATATTGAAAGAGTTCTAAATAATCGATCGATGGAAGCTGAACACACTGTAGATATATAGGATGTATTCTAGTTCTAATATTAGTTGTAGAATTAGATGTCATGTCATCAATGTCGTGACACTATACTACAAAGGCAATGGCACCATAGCCCTTGCTAAGGAGCCTAGGTCTCACCAGATATCCAAGCACATAGAGCAGCAGAACATATGACTATCTCAAGTAGAAATACATAGAGGTGTAGAGAGCAAACTCCACATGTGATGTGGTTGACCCACTAATAAGTCACTTAGCTAGTTGAAGACTAAAGTCTGTCTTGTGAAGATGGAGCTTGGTATATGGCAGATTGACTTTAGTGCAAGTGAAAGATTATTAGATATATGTCTTAAAAGCCAATCTTGACTGACATATTATATTTCTTGGATATGATTTTATACTTATTGGGTATTTATATTATCATTCATATTTTATGTGTCCATAAATCATCCAAGAGATTAACAAGATGATGACACATATTCTCAAAGAATTGAGAATTTAAGAAATATGACATTAATGGTTGATTCCTAAATTGCTCTTGATCATAGGATGGTCATGGAGATGGAGATTGATCCGGACAGACCAGTGCATGGATTGCTTCCTTCAGACAGATGGATCTTGAGTCTGCGGTATAGTGACACTGGAGTGAGAGTGCAGGTGATTGTTAGAGAACAACTAGTACTGAGCATGACCAACACGAGAAGTCATATGGATGTCTGCTTATTTGTTAGTGACTTTTTTGATACTGCAGTTGTATGATTGGTCCTTTGACTTGCAGTGCTACAACTGCTCGTAGTGAGGCTGCTAGAGTTTAACTATACATAAACATGGATCTCAATGAGCCCTTGTAGTGGATGTTGGCGACAGTTGATCCACTGTAGGAGTAGAGTATATACCTAGATGGGATCTATCGACCCCAGCAGAAGAAAGTAGTCCTATGGGATTTATGAAGCTGAGTCTTTAAGTCTATGGTCATAGCAATGTGATTATTAGAAAAGAATTTTCATAGAAATTACATATAGACTCGAGCTAAATGAATCTATCATATGACCAATGATGAAGTTTGATGATTTATCCATGACCTGCCATGTGATCGAGACTCACGATAGAGAGATTGTATCATGCGTTAACTGCACCTAGAGGTTCATCATCTTTTATTCTACTGGATTACCACTATATACTGCTAGATGTCACTTATGGATTGTGAGACCCATGAGCATCATCTTGATGATCGATGATCCTTGGTGGGTAGAGTTAGAACGGTTTCAATCCATTAAAAAGAGTTTCAATGATATTATGATAGGAATCATAATATATCTCACTATCAGACAGAACAGAATCTATGAGAGCACACATAAAAGAGGCTTTTGACTGATCAGATGGTTGAATTATGATTATGAATCATGATAGGATTTGATTATCAATTTGATTGATGATTAATCCAATGCAAAAGTTGCATTAAGTAACTCACTAAGGAGTTAGTGAGTTAAAGAAGGATTAATTAGTAATTGGATTGCTAGATGGTTCAATTTGATTGAGCTATGGGGCTTGCATCAAGTGTAATTAAATTAGATTTAATTTAACTTGACATGGGTTTGATTTGATCAAATCTGATTGGGTTATAAGATAACCTAAATTGCAGGGAGAATCATTCTTATTTGAATTAAGATTTGGGTTTGACTCAATTTTTAATTAGACTAGGATGTATGAGTTTTTATTTAGACTAAAAATTTTTATTTCCATGGGTGCCCCAAATCCTAATTGGATTAGAATTAAATTGAGTTTGACTCGAGCATCAAGAGAGAGTCCAAAAGGACTAGGACTCATTTTCTAAATAGGTGAATCTAATCTAAATAGTTTGGCCTCCAAATCAGATTTGGTTTTCTATCTATTTGGGTCTAATCAAGTCTTAATATGATTAAGATTGGTTGGGATTTAAATTGATTTAAATCAGTCACTTAAAAGGAGTACTAAGTGGATTGGACTTCACCCTTCCATGCGGCATAAAACCAGCCCCACACCCACCTTTTATTAGCACCTATATTTTCTCTTTTATCCATGAGGTATGGTGCATGAAAGGAGTTCACGCCAACACCTTTTCCCATGAGATATGGGGTGCACAAAAATAAGGTGGTGGCCGGCATCAAAAAACTAGAGTCCAAGGAAAGTTGGACTCTTATCTCCTTTCTAAGCTCAAACCCCTCTTCACCTATTTAAACAGCACCATATGGGATGGTGATAAGAAGATTTGCATCAGGTTTTCACATCCAAAAGGGTGAGGAGCATGCGTGAGAAAAATAAGGGAAGAAGGGCACGGCGTGCATGGGCATGGTGTGAGGTAAGATATCTTTTCTTTCTTACACAACCAAAGGTTAGTTGTTAGGACATCTCCTCTCCTCTCTTTTGTCCTTGTTTGGACATGGGTGTCTTCTTTCTTCTTTGTCCAAAAGTTGGATAAAATTTTTACATCTCTATTGTAGAGATTTGGTGTATGGGTTTAAAGAAGAAAAGAAAAAAAAGGGTTCTTCTCATGATCTTTAGCATAGAGATCAATATCCTCCTACCTCTTCTTCTTCTCTATGAGTGTCTTGAGAGAAAAGATGATTTTCAACCATCAAGATGTGATCTTTGCAAGGGAGCTAGCACTCTGATGAGATCAAAAAATTTTTGATCAGATTAGAGTCTCGTGTGGATACCTGTAAAAGCTGGATGTTTGTACAGCTACAAGGGACCTTCGGAAGACATCCATGATCATCAGTTCATGGTAAAGATTAATCCATATCAAGGTATGTTCTCTATTTATTTTTCTCTAATTGATTTCTATATCTGAATCCTATCTCATATATGACGATCCTGTTTATGATTTTAGGATTTGATCTTATGCATGCTTAGATTAAATTAAATTTAATCTAAAAATTTTAAATTCTGTTGCATAATTATTTTGAAAAAATTTTACATGCATAAAATCATGAAACTCTAATATCTAGTTGTCATGGATTATTGTCAGCATTATGGTATTGACTATGACGAGACATTCTCTCCTATGGCAATACTCAAGTCCATCTAGATTATGTTTGCTATCGCTGCACATTTAGATTATGAGATCTGACAGATAGATGTCAAAATTACTTTTCTCAATATGGAGCTGGAAGAAGAGGTGTATATGATACAACCTGAAGGGTTCACATCCACAGATGAGTCAAATGTGTGCAAGCTGAAAAAGTCTATTTATAGACTTAAGCAAGAGTCTAGGAGTTGGAACATGCATTTTGATAAGATTATCAAAATGTATGGCTTCATTAGGAATGAAGAAGAGTCTTGCATCTATAAGTGGACTTTCAATTCTGTAGTCATCTTTCTTGTACTGTATGTGGATGACATACTGTTACTAGAAATGATATCCCGACTTTGTAGAGTGTGAAGCTGTGGTTATCATTATAGTTCTCTATGAAGGACTTGGGAGAAACATCCTATATCCTTAGGATGAAGATCTATAGGGATAGATCTAGAAGGTTGCTTGGATTATCCTAATCACATACATCAATATCTTATTGAAGCGATTCAACATAGATAATTCTAAAAAGACTATCTTCTGATAGGTCATGGGATTACTCTTTTCAAGAAGGATTGTCTGACAACTCCTGAGGAAAGAGAGCACATGAGTAGAATACCATATGCTTTGGCAGTGGGATCTATCATGTATGCTATGACATATACGAGGTTAGATATGGCCTATTCACTAGGGGTAGTAAGTAAGTACCAATCTGATCTGGATGAGAAGCATTAAAAAATTATGAAAGTAATTTTTAAGTATTTAAGAAATACTAAAGACCAATGGCTTATCTATGGAGACACTGACCTGAAACTTGTGGGATATACTAATTTTAGTTTTCAGTCAGATTGTGATGGTAGTAGAAGCATGTCGGACTACGTATTTATCTTGAGTGGAGGAGCTATTTATTGAAAGAGTTCCAAGCAATATACTATAGTCGATTCTGTATGTGAAGCAGAATACTTTGTTGCATTGGATGCTGCAACATATTCTGTGCCACTATCACCTGGTGTGAGAGATCATGAACTGAGATGACGTCGAACTTCAGAAGATCGACAGAAAGGAGAATCTAGTTAACTCCTTTAATAAAACTCTCGGGATCAAAGAGTTTGATGACTTCAAATAGAAGATGAGTATAAGATACTGCCCCGATTGGCTTTAGTCCAAGTAGAAGTTGTTGGAAATTGTGTTCTAAAATCAATCGTGTGATGATTGAGTTCATCCTTATATATGAATTATTGATTATTAAATAAAAATTATTATAAAATTTTTCATCACAAAGTGATATCTTCCTTAAAATTTTGTACTGTGATGAGGTCCTTAAAACTATGCTAGTATATGATAAAAAGAAGATTTATCATATAGTTCTTAAACATGTTCGCAACCAAATGATACATCATTACAAAATGATGATGTTTATCGAGTGGAGATCATTGTATGCCATATGGGTTGGTTGTCCTCTTAACCAAAGAGTGTGGTGATACTGATATGGCATACAGGTGAGATATAGGGGTACATCATTACTGAACAAGTGACTCACCTACTGAGGGTTCTGCTGTCAAAAGCTGCTCATGAAACACATGGATATAAGTATCCTTCAGATCTGAGATCACCATAGTGACTTGCAAGCAACTCACTGTGCTTTGGTGCCGGACTATCTGGATTTCTAATACAATGATGGAAGGCTACTGGGTACAGTCAAGTACTTATGAAGTCTACGTGTGGATCAAGATGGGATTGACTTCTCTGAATTATTAGAGTTGATGTATCACTATATTTCAATTTAGTAAAGCTTTGACCAGGATAATCCATGAGATAGATTTGAAAGGTTGAAATATAATATGGATGAAGCAATCTTAGCTGACAGTTAACTTGAGACCATCCTAGAGCATCCAAGGTCAAAAGGATGAATTATGCGGTAACCATATGTATGGATTTATGATAATTTGATCTATCTGGATGTCGAAAACCATTGTTAGATGGTATCTTGATTAGTATAGGAATTAGTTCCTATGCTACCGACTTAGTGTTTGAACCTATGAAGTCACGCTTACAAGTCAGATAAAGTAGAAAGAAATTGATCTATGTTTATATGTCCAATTTGGAAGTACATGACTTAATTGAACATATAAGCTAACTTGATTGAGAATTAAGTTATGGATCAAATGGGATTGAAGAGTTGACTATGTCTAGCTAGCACTACACATGCGGTTCAGCTTCGATCCCGGAGATGAATAATTTTTGATCTATGATCCATGGAGTATATGAAAGATTGAATTTAAGTACTGATTAATTTTAGATTAAATTTGAATTAATTAGACTTAATTGGGTTTAAAATTTAAGTTAGACTTGATACAAAAGTCCTAAAAAGTTTGAGATTGACAGTCTTTCGAAATTATTTCGAACCAATTTCGAATTGGATTCGAATCAGTCCCATTTTGATGAGATATGAGAATTCTCACTTGCACTGGGATTCTCTTTTCATGTGGGCCAATCAACACATGAAATGGTGCTAGTTTGGGGCATCCTATGTGGGTAAGAGAGTGGATGCAAATTGATTGTCATATGTGATGGTAATTCTATCTCATATAGGAATCCTTCTTTTATGAGTATTGGACTAATTCAAATCAGATTTGAGTTAGGACTCCTATACTTATTAGATCATTAGATTTATCTATAAATAGAGAAGGTATCTACCTATAGATACATAGCAAACAAATCAGATTGAGAGAAGAGAGAAAGAGAGAGAGGCATAAGAAGAGAAGAGCCTTCTTCTTCCCTTGGTCTGTTCCCTTTTGGTGCCGCCCCTCTTCCCTTAGGCGTGGATCCTTCTTAGGCATCCCACCTATAGGTATGAGGTGTCACACTAGCACATCTCCTCCCTCGTTTGATTGGATTGCGAAAGCAATTGGGTTGGAGTTCATCCTACTTTCCTTTGGTGTCTGGCGTTCATGTGAAGTAGACAGTCTGCACATCCAAGCCTCAGCGAAGCTTTATATCAGATTATTTGAGATTTAATGTTTGGTTCTACTGCTATTCAAGTAAGGATTTGATCCTTAATCATGTAGATGAATAGAAAACTTTTAGATGCAACATAGACCTTCCGAAGAGAAATAGTTTTCCTTTCCTTCATCGATGTAACCATCTAGCAATGATGACTAGACCTCCGAATAGGTCGAATGAAGATGAAGCAATATTTAAGAATCTATTGGCGTATGGTTACTGTATAATTTATTCCTTTGACCCTAATGCTCGAGGATGACTTAAAATTTAACTATCAATCCTAGATAAGTTATCCACATTGTATTTCAATCTTTTTCAAATCTATCACATGGATTATCCGGATCTAGATTTTACTAAATTGAAATACATTGACACATTAACTCCTACTAATTTAGAAGGATCAATCCCATCTTAACTCATGCACCGACTTGACAAATACTTGACTACACCCAAAAATCTTCCGTCACTGAATTAAAAACTCAGTTAGTCCGACACCAAAGTACAGTGAGTTGCTTGCAAGTCACAGTGGTGATCTCAGGTTGGAGGGACACTTATATCCATATCCTTCACGAGCTATCCTTGACAGCAGAGTGCTCCATAGTTGGTCACGTTCAGTGATGATGTACTTCTATATCTCACATGCATGCCATACTAGTGTCTCCACACTATTTGGTTATGAGGACAACCAATGCATATGGCACACAATGACTTACACTTGATATCGCTATCGTCCTAGTAATAGCGTATCGTTTGGTCGCAAACCAATTTAAGGATTACGTGATAAATCCTCCTTTATCGATTAAAGTAATCCTAAGGACTTTATCACAATATAGGAGTTCATTAGAAGATGTAACCTAATGATGAAAAAGATCCAATAATTTTTATTATTTATCAATTCATATACAATTATAATTAGCACAACCATCAAATAATTAGCTTTAGGACATATTTTTCAATAATTTTCACTTGAACTAAAGTCAATCAGTATAGTATCATATACCTATCTTCAATTTATCATCTCAAAGCTTCGAGATATCGAGGCTTTAGTAAATGAGTGGGTCAAGTTCTCCTTTCTGTCGATGTTCTAAAGATTAACAACACCTTAACAGATTTTTTGAATAAGGTGATAGCGATGCAAAATACCTAGTAAGCTAATGGGGCTTTAGCTCTTTGGCATGAGCTATCGCTCCGATGCTGTACAATATAGCAGGACCATGATCAGAGGGTGCCACTCCTAGCTTGCCAGTGAACCTGTAAAATTACATAGCTTCCTCGCAAGCATTGAATGCTGTAATATATTCTGCCTCACAATTTGAATTTAGCTATATTGCTCTGCTTGAAACTTTTTCAGCTGATTACTGTATTATTTAGGGTAAAGATGTATTTCGATATGTTCTTGCTATTACTATATCCAACTAAAAACTAGAGTCATACTCTACTAATTTTTAAGTCAGATTCTCCATAACCAAATCATCAATCTTTAGTATTTCTCAAATATTTAAGGATGATCTTCCAGTGATTCTCACTCAGATCTTGCAGGTATCCACTCACCACCCTAATGAGTATACCATATCCGGTCTCATATATAGTATACATGATAGAATAAATTCTACTCATAAACACCCTATGTATGCTGGACTGGAAAAATCCAAGCAGTCTCTTAGGTCTATCTCATAAATCTTCATCTCTAGGATGAGGGATACTTTTCTCAAGTCCTTTTGTGGAGAATAATGATAACAGCGAAACCTTTATTCCCTATAATGTAAGAAATATCATTCCTGATTAAGAGAATTTCATTTACATACAAAACAAGAAATACACTCATAGAACTATTAACCCATTTATATTTACAGGGTTTTTCTTCATTCTTAATGAAGCCATGCATTTTGATCACTTATCAAAATATATGTCCCAACTCTGAAATATTTAACATTGCCACAGGAGAAAATATCTCGTTATGGTCAATAGCATAATGTTGACAATATCCTTAGACAACTAGATGAGCTTTGTAGATCTCCACCTTCTCATCTGCACTCTCTGATCCTATTGAAAATTCATTTACACCCTATGAGTTTTATCCATTCAAATGGATTAACAGGTGTCCATACATCATTGACCATTGTGGACTCAATTTTGAACTTTATGGCTCCAAACCACTAATCAGAGTCAGACCTCTGTATGGCATCTATGTAGGCAATCAGATCCTTGTTGTTCTCATCGAGTTCAACAGAATCATGTCCTAGACCTAGATACTAAAGTATCTATCCGATGGATGTGGTACTCTATCGGATCTCTTTAATGATGCCTCTACAATAGATTTCAGGTTTGATCTAATCAAATCTAGTTCTATGGGTTCATCAGATTGTGTCAGTTCTTCTACCTATTGAACTTCATAAGTTCTATATTAAAGATATCAGTACCTTCATCAAGATACTCCTTTTCTAAAAGAAATACCGAACAACTCTTGTTCTTTAGCATAATAGAAGTTATATCCTCTAGATTCTTTGGAATATCCTATAAAATAATACATATAGGATTAGGATCTAAAGTAATCGATCTATAAATAATCGATATAAACTGAACACTTCTAAATTCTAAGGTAAGAAAGTATCAGCTTACACCTAGTTCATATCTCATATGGAGTCATTACGATTGATTAATTCAGAATCCAGCTCAGAACATAACAAGAGTCTTAAGAGCATCATCCTAAAAGGAGACTGGCAGACTTATAAACCCCATCATGGATTGAACTATGTCTAACAAAGTTGATTCCAATAAGAGAGTATCCTATTCTCTTCTAGATATGTCAAAAACTCACCAGAAGGGCATTCTCCTTCTTGATCTGATTGAAGAGTTTCAATGCTCTTTCTAGTTTATTTTTCTATCTTATTATGAAATTATTTAAATATTTTAAATAATTCAAATTTATGATAAATATGTTCATAGATCTAATACATCAGTATGTATCAGACTCAGAACATCATTGGCTCGTTCATTTTTTCTAGTAAAAAGTGATTCGATCATCTTACTAAAGAGATAGGATTGATAGATTCACAATGATTCACAATCTTTGATTTTGAGGATTATCTCTTGTTGATCCTGTCTTTGTTTATATGATCGAGCCATCAATGCCAAAGGTAGACATTTGTGACATTATCTACTTTAAGGAGTTTATTTATTGTGTACAATATACTAATAGACTGAGACTATTTGTAAATGTCATTTCTTAGTTATCCACATGATTTTGACATCATTCATAATGATATCATGAAAATCATTAGACAATAGTGACAATCACTAAAATGATATTGTTAGAATTGAAAACTCGATTGAGAATTCCAAAAATCAGGATTGGAATATAACTTTTTTGGAATTTGGGATTTGAAGCATGCATATGTATTTCAAAACTTAATTTTCTAAATACTACAGTAGAGAATAAGATTAAAATAATTTTAATCTAAATTTTACATGCATAAAAATATATAACCACATGGATCTATTTCATATGCTGAAATTGATATATGCTGAAATTTAAATTATGATCAAATCACAAACTTTTTTTGCAATCTCTTTCTTCAAATCTAAATCTGGAAGAGAGGAGGCTCTCTGTTAGCCGCATAAATATCTGACCTCTATGAGTATCCACTCAGGATCAATCTAGAATAGCCCTCTGAGATCAGAATTTTGATTCTCTAAAATTTAGCCTGCTGAATCTGAATGAAGTCTGGATCGCGATCAATATTTGATCTTTTTCCTTGATCTTCTTCTCCTCTTTTCTAGGCTCTTTCTCCTTGCTCTTTGCTGCTACAAAACACCAGCAACTAGCCAAAAGGTGGGATGCCAATACCTTGGGCATGAGACAACTTGGGATGCGCATCCCAAGTTGTATGGCATGGGGATGCCTAAGGAGAAGAGAAAGAGGGAGGAAGAGAGGGCATGGGAGCTCCTTTGGGCATGGAGAGGGGCTGGCTTTGATTGTTTTGGGACCTTAAGGGAGGTCCCCTTTTATAGGCACAAAGATTGAATCCTATTCAATCATATAATACAAGTCCTACTTGCATTAGGATTTCTATTAACTTAAGTTATCCAACTTACATTAGGAAGCCCATTTGGCGCCAACTATTGGAGCCCTTACACCCATAATTAGACACCATATTTTGCACCCAAGAGACACCCCATATGAGAACTAAAGGCTCTCTAATCAATGGTGTTGGGCATAAAATACCCTCAGCCGAAGTTCTTAATGGGATTGATCCTCTCAGGACTCCTCCAGCTTTCGACCGCAGATGGTATCTCTCTGGACTTCTCCAACAGTCGGATTCCCACAGTGCTGACTGAATTCCCCCGACGAACAAACTCCCACTACACCACCCGAGCTCCTTCAACATGAGTTCCCCCAGTTATCTATTAAGCCGCCCTAAGCGCTCACTAAGCTCTGCCGCCAGCCGACTTTCAATGAATATCAGCTGTTCTCCGAATCCCTTCCAGACTTCTTCCAGCCAGGTTCAACTCCAATCCAAACTACCCCAGACTTCGCCAACGGCTGAACTTCTCCAATGGTAGATTCCTACAACTACCAAATTTCAGCCCGGACTCCTATGGGAGTCGGATCTTATCCCCGACCTCGATGCAGAGAGGCTTCACCCAGACTCCTACGGGAGCCGGGCTCCATCCTCGACCCCGACCGCTGGTAAACTTCATCCGGACTCCTAAGGGAGCCGAACTTCATCCCTGACATTGGTTGCAGGTAGACTCAGCTCGGACTCCTACGGGAGCCAGATCTCATCCCTGACCTCGACTGTGGAGAGGCTTCGCTTGGACTCCTATGGGAGCCGGGCTCCATCCTCGACCCCGACCGTCGGTAAACTTCGTCCGGACTCCTAAGGGAACCGGACTTCATCCCTGACTTTGATTGCAGGTAGACTCAGCCCGGACTCCTACGGGAGTAGGATGTCGTCCCCGACCTCGATTGTAGAGAGGCTTCGCCTAGACTCCTATGAGAGCCGGGCTCCATCCTCGACCCCGATTGCTGGTAAACTTTGTCCGGACTCCTAAGGGAGCCGGACTTCACCCCTGACTTTGATTGCAGGTAGACTGAGCCCGAACTCCTACGAGAGCCAGATCTCGTCCCTGACCTTGACTGTGGAGAGGCTTTGCCCGGACTCCTATGGGAGCCGGGCTCCATCCTCGACCCCGACCGCTGGTAAACTTCGTCCAGACTCCTAAGGGAGCCGGACTTCATCCCTGACTTTGATTGCAGGTAGACTCAGCCCGGACTCCTATGGGAGTCAGATCTCATCCCCGACCTCGACAGCGGAGAGGCTTCACCCGGACTCCTACGGAAGCCGGGCTCCGTCCTCGACCCCAATTGCTAGTAAACTTCATCCGGACTCCTAAGGGAGCCGGACTTCATTCCTGACTTTGATTGCAGGTAGACTCAGCCTGGTCTCCTACAGGAGCCGGATCTCGTCCCCGACCTCGACTGCGGAGAGGCTTCACCCGAACTCCTACGGGAGCCGGGCTCCATCCTCGACCCCGATTGCTGGTAAACTTCATCCAGACTCCTAAGGGAGCCAGACTTCACCCCTGACTTTGATTGCAGGTGGACTTCGCCCAGGCTCCTACGGGAGCCAGATCTCGCCTCCAGCTCCGGCTATGGGAAGACTCCATCCGGACTCCCACGAGAGCCAAACTTCGGGCTCCTCTAGAACGGGTAGCTAACCACCTCTCCCTGCCAGACACTCCAGCCGAGCTTCAGCCGACAGGCCTGCACTCCCTGGCGTGGCTGCAGTAACGGCCACGACTCTGCCCCACTTCCTGCGACGGATTCCACGCGGCTCCATTACTCCCTGGCCAACCGCTATGATGCCCACGATCCTTCTCCACTTCTTGTGATGGATGCCGCATGATTCTTCCATCCTCTGGCAAGTCACGACAACGGACGCCACTCCACTCCCCATGACAGACTCCACGTGGCATGTCCCAGTGATAGCCACGATTCCACTCCACTACTCTCCACAACAAACTCCTCCTGACTCTGGGCGGCCCATTGCTAGACGGTTACAGATATCGCTATCAGTCTGTTGCCCCCTCCGCCTATAAAAGGGGGGACCCCAGATACGTTATTCTTTAAGCTCTCATTTTTACCTAGAAACTCTGCTAAAATTTCTGTTCGAGCACTCCATTCTTGTTGAGGCAGAGAACTGACTTGAGCGTTGGAGGGTCTTGCCGGAGCAACCCCACCTCTGGTTTAGACTTCTTTTGCAGGTCCCGACGGCGACCGCGACCCCCACAACTCCAGCTTCTCCAGCGCAGGTGGATTTTTGCACCAATAGAATTGGCACTAGAGGAAGGATGCTTGTGTCTTCGTAGTACCCTTGTTCTTAAAGGAGCACTCAACGGGACCGCCCCCGGGCATCTTTTTCGACGTCCTCTCCTCCTTCCTCCACTTGATCTTTGCCCGATGCCTCCCTGCAAGGCGTCCACGCGATGATCCATGGCCTCCGTAGCCAGATCTCAGGCTCTGGCCTCACCTTCAGTTTTCTAGCCTCCTCCTCCTCCTCCGACAATGGCGATCGGTGCGGAGCAATTTGATCTGCTAGCACAGCAGGTCAGAGGCCTTACTGAAGCTGTGCAGGCCATGCAGCAGCAGCAGCAGCCGCAGGCATCAGTGCGCCTGGAAAGAGTGTCACCGGAACACCAGAATCTGGCGGTAGGGCGGGCCACTTGGGCCAGCCGCCCCATCTTTCCTGAAAAGATGAACCCGAGGGTGGAGAGCCCTCAGTCGGATCATGACTCCACTCCAGGAAGATCTCTACCCCCATTCTGCTAGAGGACCCTCGAGACCCGTAGTCGAGAGGATTTCCTGGACCGGAGGCTCCAGGAGATGAACCGACAGATCGAAGAGCTCCGCCACGCTCCCCCGCTTATGGTGAGGATATTTGCACTGACCCTCCCTTTTCTCAAATGATCATGCAAGAACCGATCTCGCCAAACTTCAAACTTCCTTAGTTCGAGAGCTACGACGGGACTTCAAACCCGATTGACCATCTGGAGGCCTTCCAGATGATGATGTTGCTTCATGGCGCACCCGATGCCATTCTATGCCGAGCCTTCCCATCCACCTTGAAGGAAGCGGTGAGAAATTGGTACTCGACGCTGAAGCCGGGTACCATCTTTTCCTTTGATCAGATGAGCCACCAATTTGTGGCCCATTTTTGTCAGCAGTCGATGCCCCCGGAAGGGTTCGGAGTCCCTCATCAATATCTAGCAGAGGGAGGGGGAGTCCATTCGGGCCTACATCAACCATTTCAATGTCGCAGCACTGGAGGTCCGAAATTTGGACCAATCAGTAGCAATGGCCGCTCTGAAGGGCGGCCTTCAGAAGAATGACCTTTTGTTCTCCCTGGAGAAGAAGTACCACAGGAATTTTGCTGATCTGTTGGCTCGGACTGAAGGGTACACCCGAGTGGAAGAAGCCTTCAAAATGAAGGATGAGGAGACTGCGAGAGAGCGGCAGGCGGGAGACTCGAGTAAGCCCACAGTCAAAAAAGGGCCGAGAGAAGCTCGGCCACATTCTCGAACTCCTCCCGGGCACAAGCGTATCCATACTCCTCCTCGGGTACGTAGGCAGAGAAGTCCAGACCGCGAAGTTCGACGGGGTTCTCCATCGAGAAGATTCTGCAACTACGCCCCCCTCAATGCCTCGAAGACCCAGGTACTGATGGAGGTCAGGGAGTAGCTCCCTAGGCCAGAGAGGATGTGCACACACCCCGGAAAGCGCAACTCCAACAAGTTCTGTTTCTACCATCGCGACCATGGCCACGACATGGAGGAATGCATCCAGCTCTGAGATGAGATCGAGGAGCTCATCCGGCGAGGTCGACTCGATAGGTTCATTCGACACCGGCCTGAGGGTAGAGAAGATCGGCCAAGGGCCCTGCCGCAACCTGAACCGCCAAGGAGGGAGGAGCAGCCCGGAGATCGGCCTCCAATCGAGACCATCGACTCCATCACCGGAGGGCCTCAAGGAGGAGCAGACCTTCCACGACCATGGAACTCGAGAAACCTGTAAATGCACTACTCACGACTTTGCTTTGAATCAAAATTCTTTTCAACTTTGCATGTTTTCCCTTTTGGCATGGACGTGTTACGATTGGGGATAACCCCTTCAAACAATTAAAATAAGGTCATGTTAGGAACAGCAGGAGAACCTCATCCTAACATGAGCAAAATGAAAGTCCGATTATTTTAAGATCGGATTGGGGGAGAGGCCCATATAACGGCCCTTAAGCGCCCCCATGGTCATGTTAGGAACAGAAGAAAAATCTCGTCCTAACATGAGCAAAATGAAAGTCCGATTATTTTAAGATTGGATCGGGGGAGAGGCCCATATAACGGCCCTTAAGTGCCCCCATGGTCATGTTAGGAACAGGAGAAAAATCTCGTCCTAACATGAGCAAAATGGAAGTCCGATTATTTTAAGATCGGATTGGGGGAGAGGCCCATATAACGGCCCTTAAGCACCCCCATGGTCATGTTAGGAACAAGAGAAAAATCTCATCCTAACATGAGCAAAATGAAAGTCCGATTATTTTAAGATCGGATGGGGGGAGAGGCCCTACAATGCCCTAATGTGCCCCCACAGCCATGTTAGGGACAGGAGGAGAACCTCGCCCTAACATGAGCAAAGTCAAAGGCCCAGTTCTTTTAGACCGGATGGGGGGAGAGGCCCTACAACGCCGTAATGTGCCTCCACAGCCATGTTAGGGACAGAAGGAGAACCTCGCCCTAACATGAGCAAAGTCAAAGGTCTGGTTCTTTTAGATCGGATGGGGAGAGAGGCCCTACAACGCCCTAATGTGCCCCCACAGCCATGTTAGGGATAGGAGGAGAACCTCGCCCTAACATGAGCAAAGTCAAAGGCCCGATTCTTTTAGACTGGATGGAGGGAGAGGCCCTACAACACCCTAATGTGTCCCCACAGCCATGTTAGGGACAAGAGGAGAACCTCGCCCTAACATGAGCAAAGTCGAAGACCCGGTTCTTTTAGACCGGATGGGGGGAGAGGCCCTACAACATCCTAATGTGTCCCCACAGCCATGCTAGGAACAGGAGGAAACCTCATCCTGACATGAGCAAAGTCGAAGATCCGGTTCTCTTTAGATCGGACGGGGGGAAGGGCCTAGCAACGCCCATATGTGCCCCTACAGCCACGTTAGAGACAAGAGGCGAACCTCGTCCTAACCAGAGCTGAAACCTGTTACGACAGAAATAGGAAAAGAACCTCACCCCGACATCAATTAAGGTCTGGTCATTCAAGACCAGATGAGAAAAAGGGGGACCTTCCCCAGTGGCCCCTTCGCAATAAAACTTCGTCCGGACTCTTACGGGAGCCAGACTTCGCCCTCGACTTTGATCGAAGGAAGACTCCGTCCCCAACTTCGGCTACAGACAAGCTTCTCCTGGACTCCTACGGGAGCTGGACTCCGTCTCCAACTTCGACTGCAGACAAGCTTCGCCCGGACTCCTACGGGAGCCAGACTCCGTCTCCAACTTCGGCTGCAGACAAGCTTCATCCGAACTTCTACAGGAGCCAAACTCCGTCTCCAACTTCAACTACAGGTAAACTTCGTCCGGACTCCTACGGGAGCCGGACTTCGTCCCCGACTTCGACTACTGGTAAGCTCCCCCTGAACTCCTACGGGAGCAAAATTTTGCCTGACTTCAATTGCAGGTAGACCCCGTTCGGACTCCCACGGGAGTCTGACCTCGCCCCGACTTCACCTACGGGAGCCAGACTCCCGCAGCCCCACCAAGAGTGGAGGAAAAAATTTCACTCGAAAAAGAAAAAGGGGAGAGGAGTTAAAAGGGAAAGCGATGGACTACGTCAGCGATGAATGGAAAACAAACAGCGTCAAAGATGCAGAGAACCCCATCTTAGCAAGGGTTGGGGTTCTTATTAAGAACCCTAGCTTTCAAGGAAGCTTTCAATGCAAGCCCAAGATGAGATGACTTCCTCAGGGTGACGGAAGCTCAGACCTCCGAGCTCGAGCCCTGATGGGGGGTGCCAAACCCGAGCGGCCCCAAATGAATCTGCGGCCATGGATGAAAAAGACGAGTCGATACGATGGCAATCGAGTACCTCCGAATGATGCAAAGGTCGAAAAGAAGCTCGACAAACGATAATTCAACACATGAGTAAAAGAGGTAGCAAAAAATTCTCTTCTCATATTATTCATCAAATATACATTATAGAGCCATTAAGATTGAGGGAGAAGGATAACTGAAAGGCGAGCTGATGTGACAACTACCGATAACCTATGGATGATGTCAAAAAAAAAAAAAAAGAAAAGGAGAAAAAGAAGAAAAGAAGAGAAATAGAGAGAAGGGAATACAGCAATAACAATGGTAAAGGAAAGAAGTTCGACAGACAACAATTTGACGCAAAGTACGGACGAAGTAACAAAATCTCCTTCTCATTTTTCGATTAACAAGATGTACGTTATAAGACCCAGAGGGCCAGAAAAAGAAAACATTATTACAAGACTCGAAAGGGATACACCGGAGGCCACTTAAAGCTGTAGACTTCTCTTCCACTTCAAGCTGTAGACTTCTCTTCCCGGTTCTGTCCTTCCCAGCCATATTTTCTAGTGCGTGTGATAAACCTCCCGGCTCTCTCCCCCCGCCTCGCTCCGCTCCATCTTCGAAATCCCAACCCTAGGGGGAAAAGGATGGGATAGAATTCAGGGGGCAGCAAAGGCAATGGCAGCGGCGATAACGACCTGTTTCAAGAAGAATCGGAGTTACCTCGGAGGCAGCGATGGCGTCGGAGATATGCGCCACCACCGGGTGCTCCATGACAATCGCCGTCCTAGGTGTTCCGGCAAGGTCGGCATGCACTACTTCCACCGTCCCCACAACAAGTTTTACTGCCCCACCATCGGCGCTGACCACTTTTGATCCCTCAGCCCCGACGACATCAAGGATCCCGCCACGGCTTGTGACGATAGCTCTGCCCCCTTGACCGATGTCGCCCCGTTTAGCTACTCTGAAATTCTCAAGCGGAATGCCTTCACCGATTGTCCCCATTGTTAAATCCCTGTTGTTGAAGAAATTCTCCCTCGAGCCCCCTTTAAGGTGACGGGAACCCTCAGCGATAGTTTGACAACCGGAGAACTCGCAGATCGCTGTTCTCCTCCTCGCACTCTTCCTAGTCCGTGGCATCCTCTTGAGGTTGGCTTTCGGGGTGGAGGCCCCAGCGGGAGAACCCCTCAGAGAGACTCGGGGAACTGAAGACGGCGGAGAGCTGGCGGAGATGGCAAAGACCGGTGCGAAGGATGCTCGAAGTCAGAAAGGGCACCGATGGAGTGGCTGAGTGGCTAAGCTCTCAGGCGGAAGAAAGACGTTGACCCTCAGGCGAAGTGAAGCCCCTGGAGGAAAGGCGGGGGCTTAAATAGGCAACGGAGCCTGGCGCAGTTATGGTGGCAGGTGTCCCTAGGCCAACCAGTGCCCACCGCGTGTCCCACTCACCGTGGCCTAGGATTGACCGTTCGTGGACTTTCATGGCATGACGCTTAGGATCATGTCCTGGTGGGAGTTTCGAAAAGACTCTTTGGGTCGCCCTAATCAAAAAAAGGCTCCAGCATGCGCGCATTAAATGCCAAAATATCTGAGGACGATTGCGCGCGGACATCGAGGGAGCAACTTCGGCTGTGACAATCTTTCTGTACTTCCTTCATTCGAAATTCGAACTCGAAAGTAGGGGAACTGGTGTTGGATATAAAATATCCTCAGCTGAAGTTCTTAACGAGATTGACCCTCCCAGGACTCCTCCGACTTTCGACCGTAGATGGTATCGCTCCGGACTTCTCCAACAGCCGGATTCCCACAGTGCTGACTGAATTCCCCCGACGGACGAACTCCCACTACACCACCCGCGCTCTTTCAACATGAGTTCCCCCAGTTATCTATTAAGCCGCCCTAAGTGCTCACTAAGCTCCGCCGCCAGCTGACTTTCTATGAATATCAGCTATTCCCCGAATCCCTTCCAGACTTCTTTCAGCCAGGTTCAACTCCAATCCGAACTACCCCGGACTTCGCCAACGGCTGAACTTCTCCAACGGTAGATTCCTACAACTACCAGATTTCAGCTCGGACTCCTACAGGAGCCGGATCTCGTCCCCGACCTCGACTGTGGAGAGGCTTCACCCAGACTCCTACGGGAGCCGATCTCCGTCCTCGACCCCGACCGCTGGTAAACTTCATCCGGACTCCTAAGGGAGCCGGACTTCATCCCTGACTTTGATTGCAGGTAGACTCAGCTCAGACTCCTACGGGAGCCGGATCTCATCTCCGACCTCGACTGCGGAGAGGCTTCGCCCAGACTCCTACAAGAGCCAGGCTCCGTCCTCGACCCTGATCACTGGTAAACTTCGTCCGGACTCCTAAGGGAGCCGGACTTCATCCCTGACTTTGATTGCAGGTAGACTCAGCCCGAACTCCTACGGGAGCTGGATCTCGTCCCTGACCTTGACTGCGGAGAGGCTTCGCCCAGACTCCTACGGGAGCCGGGCTCCGTCCTTGACCCCGACCGCTGGTAAACTTCGTCCGGACTCCTAAGGGAGCCGGACTTCATCCCTGACTTTGATTGCAGGTAGCCTCAGCCCGGACTCCTACGAGAGCCAGATCTCATCCCCGACCTCGACTGTGGAGAGGCTTCACCCAGACTCCTACGAGAGCTGGGCTCTATCCTCGACCTCGATTGCTGGTAAACTTCGTCCGGACTCCTAAGGGAGCAGGACTTCACCCCTGACTTTGATTGCAGGCAGACTCAGCCCGGACTCCTACGGGAGCCCGATCTCATCTCCGACCTCGACTGCAGAGAGGCTTTGCCCGGACTCCTACGGGAGTCGGGCTCCGTCCTCGACCCCGATCACTGGTAAACTTCGTCCGGACTCCTAAGGGAGTCGGACTTCATCCCTGACTTTGATTGCAGGTAGACTCAGCCCGGACTTCTACGGGAGTCAAATCTCGTCCCCGACCTCGACTGCGGAGAGGCTTCGCCCGGACTCCTATGGGAGCCGGGCTCCGTCCTCGACCTCGATTGCTGGTAAGCTTCATCCGGAGTCCTAAGGGAGCCGGACTTCATCCCTGACTTTGATTGCAGGTAGACTCATCCCGGACTCCTATGGGAGCCAGATCTCATCCCCGACCTCAATTGTGGAGAGGCTTCGCCCGGACTCCTATGGGAGCCGGGCTCCGTCCTCGACCCCGATTGCTGGTAAACTTCGTTCGGACTCCTAAGGGAGCCGGACTTCACCCCTGACTTTGATTGCAGGTGGACTTCACCCCAGATCTCACCTCCAGCTCTGGCTGCGGGAAGACTCCGTCTGGACTCCCACGAAAGTCAGACTCCGGGCTCCTCTAGAATGGGTAGCTAACCACCTCTCCCCACCAGACACTCCAGCCGAGCTTCAGCCGACAGGCCTGAACTCCCTGGCATGGCCACAGTAACGGCCACGACTCTGCCCCACTTCCTGCGACGGATTCCACACGGCTCCATTACTCCCTGGCCAACCGCTATGATGCCCATGATTCTGCTCCACTTCCTGTGATGGATGCCGCGCGGTTCTTCCATCCTCTGGCAAGTCGCGACAACAGACGCCGCTCCACTCCCCACGACAGACTCCACGTGGCATGTCCCGGTGATAGCCATAATTCCACTCCACTACTCTCCGCAACAAACTCCTCTTGACTCTGGGCGGCCCACTGCCAGACGGTTACAGATATCGCTATCAGTCTTTTGCCCCCTCCGCCTATAAAAGGGGGGACCCCAGATACGTTATTCTCTAAGCTTTCATTTTTACCTAGAAACTCTGCTAAAATTTTTATTCGAGCACTCCATTCTTGTTGAGGCAGAGAACTGACTTGAGCGTCAGAGGGTCTTGCTAGAGCAACCCCACCTCCGGTTTAGACTTCTTTTGCAGGTCCCGACGGCGACCACGACCCCCACAACTCCAGCTTCTCTGGTGCAGGCAGATTTTTGCACCAACAAAAGGATATGTCCAAATTGAACAATTCAAAGTGGCGCCCCATAATAACTATCAAGGAGATTTATAAGAGACTTGCACCCTTTATTTATGTGATCCATAACCTTAGACACCCAACAATTGGAGTCTTATGAATCTTATTCATGTAGGTAATTAGAAGATAATTAAGTTAGAATTAACTTATCAAATAAGTAATCCCAACAGAAAGAGGAATTAGGTCCAATCATGTGCTAACAATGTTACCATGAACCTAATGGGTTTCTCTAAACCCAATTGATACTTCATAAGCTCAATTTCTTATTCCAGACCTAATTCCTTTATTGTGTGACCCCATAGGTTCAATTCTATCTGATAGTGAGATATACAATGATCTCTATCATTATATCATTGAAACTCTTTTTAATGGGTCGAAACAATTCCACTCTAACTTAGCAAGGATTGTCGATCCGGAACAATCCTAGTGAGCTCTCACAATCCACCAGTGACACCTAGCAGTATATAGTGGCAATCCAGTAGAACTGAAATGAACCTTTAGGTATAGTTAACGTGTGATTCAATCCCTCTATCATGAGTCCCGACTAGATGGCAGGTAATGGATAAATCGTCAAACCTCAACATCAATTATATGATAGATTCGATTAGCTCAAGTCCAGATATGATGTCTGTGAAAATTTTTTTCCATCAATCACTCTACTGTGGCCACAGATTCATGGACTTAGCTTCTCAAATCTCATAGGACTACTCCTCTCTATCAAGGTTAACAGATCCTATCTTGATGCGCACCCTACTCCTATAATGGACCAACTGTCGCCAATATCCACTACAAGGGCTCATTGAGACCCATGTTTATGTATCAATCAAACTCCAGCAGCCTCACTACAAGTAGTAGTACTATCTCAAGTCAAAGGATCAGTCACACAACTACAGCATCGAGACAATCACTGACGATTGAATAGAAATCTAAGTGATCTCTCGTATGGTCACGCTCAATGCTAGTTGTTTTCTAACAACCACCCACACTCATCACTCTATGTCTCTACATAGTAGATTAGAGATCCATCTATCCCAAAAAAAGTGATTTGTGTATTAGTCTATCCAGATCTGTCACCGTCGTCATAATGATCCTATGATCGGGAGCCTTTAGGAATTGAATATATGTCTCTAATTCTCAATACCTTGAGAGTATATATAGAAACTAATTTCATAGATGATTCAAGGATACATTACACTTGAATAAAAAAGAATTTATCCTTTTATTGATCATATCAATATATTAAGTATAAAATTGTGCCCTAGATTAATTACAATGTGTTAGCCATATTGGCTTCTAGGACATACATCTAACAAATTTTCATCTCCAACATTCAAAAATCTCTTATTGTTTTCAAACTTTCTACTAATCTGAAGTCATTGTAACAATTTGCAAGAACTTTCGATATCCAATATCTAGGTAGTAGTGTCATAGATAGAGAAATCATAAGGTGTTATCATATAAGTACCTTGTCCAGCAATCCTTTGCTGATTTCTCTTTCTTATCCTATTTGGATCAAGGGACTCTGTTAGACTAGGTTAACCTTAGACTCTTTTATCAGTTCAGACTCATTAGCCCAAGCACGACTCTTTTGCACCTTCTTTTTTTTTTCTTTCTCAAAGAATTGTTACCCCACTAAAGACACATCTTCAAAGGTGAAAAAAAAACTTTAATATTTGAAGAATTTTCTTCCACTGAGCATCAATAAATTTACAACTAAAATTGTATTCTTTGCTGCTCTCAAAACACAACACATGGTGATATGATCATTTGGCCACTTCTGATAAGTGCCTTTGATCGCATCATATGTGTTGAACATGAAAACTTCAGGTGCTGGATCCATAATCATATATAAGACTTGGACTTTAGTCAAAAGATTCTCCCACTATTTTGGTCGAATTGGTAGCCTCTACCTTCAATCTGAGAAATTATCCTAATTTCTTAGCGGATACTAGAATCCACATAGACTGCATACAAGCTCGAGGATGGCTTGATCAACTCATATGCATCTATGGGTGGGTTCTCAACCAATAATTTCTCTAAATAATTTTTAGTAATTAATTTTATCTCAAATTTTATTTCAGTAGGTAATGAGCCTCCACTGAAAGTCTCAATTAGGTCAAACCATTAACACGAACCTACTCAATGATTTTAACTAATGAATGATCAGATTCGAGGATAGCTCGATCAACCCAACTATCATCAGATAGTACAATAGAGTCATCATATGATAAATGATAATTGCATCATTCAGAGAGAACACCAGACGGATGGCGCCAGCAATGTTAATCAGAAATAATGGATCCATTATCATTCACCTTAATAGGAGGCTATGATCTAGTTATTCTCATAATTAGCTTATTTTATGGACCTAATAATTAAAAAAAATTAAAAATTAATTTAGAGAAGGGATGAGAAGAAATCAATCAGTAAACCATAATCCTCTCACTGACTTCACCAAGTCATTGAATTGGATTAAGGTCAAGCTGGTTGAACTGGCACCTAGATCAGTCACACTGATCAACTTTAATGACATGGGTCAACTTGAATCACTTAGCAGTCTAATCAAGATATAATTCATCAAATTGATCAAGTAAGTGAGATCGATGGGAGGGTCTGCTAAGCTTGCCTTAGACACCATTGAAATGGCTAGGTAAGCCACTCCTAATTAAAAACCATCGGTTGGAATATCGAACTTACCTTAGGCACCAACTGGTTAATTAGTTTTGATTTGACCAACCTAATGATTCGGGTTCAACTACTAAGCCATAATCAAAATCCATTTGGTCTAATCAAGGACATGAACTTGACCATCTACAACTATTATATTGATTCTAGAAAAATTCTGATTTAATCTAATTGAATATTTGGTTAGATTTAATCTATTTCTCTAGTTAGTCCATTAACTCTTTGATTCTAACCTTAGGTCTAACCTAATTAAGAGGATCTAATTTAAGCTAACCCATGCCCCTATGTTTTATGCAATGTCATTAGATCTTAAATTATAATTCTAGATCTAATCAATCCTTCACTTAATTCTCAATTAAGTTTCGCATCAACATGGGTTTAGATTTAGGATTGAACCAATTTTAATTTTTTATTTATTTTATAAATAATTTATAATAAATATTATGCAAAGATTTTTTATTCTGAAACTAGATCGACTCAATCAATATTGAGCCGACTGTACAAGGAGACTGGATCAACTCAATTCAAAACTAGATTGGCTTAGTAATTGTGTGAATATGATTCAAAAAATTTCAGATCTGAAAATTCTTGCATTCTACTAAAATAAAATCAATCATAATACTTTTAGATCATATCTAAAATTTTTATGATTCAAAATTTTATTTTCTCATGATTAAAATAATTTTAATCATATAGATTAGATGCTTTATTTTTCATACAACTTTATATTACATACAATAAACCTAGGATTTCAAGATCTAAAATTTTGAAGAAAAATAAGTTCTTCCTTTCGTATTTTTTTTCATGGGATCTAATTGTTGGAAAATGTGTCCCAAAAAGCCAATCGTCAAGCAGTTGATGGTTGAGCAACCAAGTATTGTAATTGATTTATTAATAAATAAAATATATTTGGCATCTTCATCATAAGCTTTCATCTTCTAATGAACTCCGTTATTATGATGAAGTCCTTAGGACTATTTAAGTTCGATAAAGAGAGGATTTATCGATTAGTCCTTAAAACTGTTCACGACCAAATGATAAGCTGTTAATAAGGACGACAGCTTCTATCGAGCATAGGTCGCTGTAGGCCATATGGATTGGTTGTCCTCTTAACCAAGGAGTATGGAGACACTGGTATGGCATACAGGTGAGATATAAGGGTACATCATCATTGAACGTGACCAACTTCAGAGTATTCTGCTGTCGAGAATGTCTTTGATGGGATATAGGTATAAGTGTCCCTTAGACTTGAGATCGCCTCAGTGACTTACAAGCAACTCACTGTACTTTGGTACTGGACTAACTGAATTTCTAATTCAGGGATGGAAGACTTCTGGGCACAGTCAAGTACTTACGAAGTCAAAGTGTGATCGAGATGGGATTGACCACTCCAAGAGTTGGAGAAGAATGAGTAGCTGTATTTCAATTTAGCAAAACTTTGGCCAGGGTAATCCATCAGATGGATTTGATATTTTGAAATACAATGTGGACAACCTGATCAGAGTTGATAGTTGAACTCTGGGGTGTCCTATGATCATTTTGGTCAAGGGGATGAATTATATGAAAACTATATCCGCATGGGTTCGAAGGATGTTGTTCTATACATTCGACCTATCCGGTCGTCGGGTACCATTGCTAGATGGTCACTTCGATTGGTACAAAAATTTATTTCTATGCTATCGACTTAGGTTCGGACCTATGAGGTCACACACATTAGAGTTCATGATCTGATCGGATGGTTGATCAACGATTAAGAATCGTTCTAGGGTTAAATGATCAATACGATTGACATTTAACCCAGTGCAAGTATTGCAGGAGGATCGATTAGCAATTCGATTGCTAATTGGCTTAATTTGATTAAGCCAATAGACTGAGATTAAGTGTAATTAAATATGATTTAATTATATTTAGTTTGGACTTGATTGGATCAAGTCCAATTGGTTTATTGGATAAGCCAAGTGCAAGGAAAAACTAGTCCTAGTTCAACTAGGACTTGGGTCAATCTAATTTCTAATTTGATTAGAAAATTAAATCAGATTTAAATCTAATTTAATTTATTAAATTAGGTTTTTAATTAGGTTAAGACCTATTTTAATTAGGTTGATCTAATTTTGATTTGATTTGGTTTGAGAAACCAAATTAAAATAAATCATGAGATAGAATCCTAGTAAGACTAGGATTCCACCTTGCGCCACATAAGCCTTCCCCATGCCCTCTCTCTTATTCAACGCCAATCTCCACTTATTTTGTGTGACAAAAGCCCTCTCCCAGGTCTCTCCCACGTTCACAAAAGGTTTCCTCTCTTCTTTCTTACATGGAAGGTGGTTTGGATCAAATCAAAAAGGAAAAAGTTTGGATTTCAAATTCTATGAGATAGAGTTTTAGAAATCCAAAACTCTTTCAATTTTGCACCGAATTTATCCAAATCTTTTTTGAAATTTTTATGGCTTTTAGGGTATACATTTTGCACCCTTTGCTAGTGATCCATACATGAAAATATGGAGGAGGTGCTCAAGAGTTGGGCGCCCCTTAACTTGCCATGTTTGGATAAGCCTTGACTAGGTATTTGACCTAGACAAGGACTCTATCATATCTCTCTGTATAAAATAAGTTTCTCTATGAAATTTTTGAAGAAGATAGAGATTTGAGAGACCTTTGAGCCATCTAAAAATTAGAGAGAAATACATTTGGGTCATGGAGATATAAAAGACACAAGTTAGGGTGTCTAGAGAGAGAAACGAGAAGAAGAAGAGGGTCTTCTTCTAGGGTTGTTTGTTTTCATATCTTTCCTCCCTCCATCTTTAGTTTTCTGAGAGTATCTCAGATTTAAAACTCCTCCTTTTACTTTTCCTTTTTGGAAGAGTCCAAATCAAGAAGAAAAAGGCACCTGATCAACCATCAAAGAAGGATCAGCGCAGTACTAGCATACTGTGCTGATTTCCTGAAGCAGGACTTCTGATCGAGATTCGTGGGCTCGTGTGGATGACTCCTAGAGGCTGAATACGTATGTGGCTTGCAACATCATCCTTAAGCCCGGATCAGCGAGGTTAGAGCATCTAACTTGCAAGATAATAGATCTAATCTATTATTTAATACATACATTAGATGTGGTATAGAAACATGTTGATATGATCAACATGTAGTTCATGCTATATTTATATATTTTAATTTCTAATTTAATACTATGTAATAATTATGTAATAGAATCTTAGATCTAAGAATTCTCTGATTTTAAAAAATAAATTTTAATTTATTTTAGTCTTCTGCTGTATGATCTTGAAAAAGTTTCAAGATCTAACCCTGAAACCCTAGATCTGGTTCCTTCAATTGGTATCAGAGCCTAGGTTCTTTATTACATGATTATTTATGCATGCTTAGATTATTTCTTAGATTAGATCTAATTTATAATCTGATTATTAAATCTAAAATTAAAATTTTAGATCAATCACAAACTGCAAGATTGTCCTGCTGTAAGGTTTACCCCTTACAGTGCAAAGGTTGTCCTAGTTTGTGTAGATCTATCTTTAATCATAAATTTGTTAGATATGATCTAGATTAAATTTATGATTTATTAGATTTAAAATATATTTAAATTTGAAATAAAATCTCTTTGTTAATAATTTTTGTGCAAAGAAATTGTTTAAAGTTGAAATTGTTTCAATTACATGAACCTGTTTAGATTAGATCTAAAGTAGTTTCATGTTTATTTCACTTGTATCTTGATTATGAATCAAACATGCAATATGGTTGGTAGAATCATATTGTAAAATTATTTTACAAATATGAAAATTATTTTTTGAAAAGCCGAACCCAACCCTCAGCCCAAAACTTAAGAAGTTGTTTGATTAGGTTCTAGGATTGTGAATTGAAGAACCTAAGACACAAATCATAACACATTGGGTTAATGGGTTAGTGGGAATTAGGTCCATTAATTGGGTTAGACCTATGGTTAGATTAAAGATGGACTTAATTAGAGAATTGACTAAATCTAATCAATTGTTGTCTTAGATTAGGTCAAGGATTCTCTAGATCAATTACAATAGTTGTAGTTGGTCAAGTCCATGTCTTTAACGAGAACCAAATGGACTTGATTCTTGGCTAAGCGGTCTAGCACAAACTGTTAGGTTGATCTAATCGAAACTAATTAAACCAGTTGGTGTCTAAGATAAACCAGACCGATGGTTTTTAATTGGGAGCCTGCTTACCTGGCCATTTCTGATGGTGTCTAAGGCAAGCTTTGGCAGACCCTCCCACTGATCGAACTTACCTGGCCTCTTGGTAAAATTATCTTTTGATCAGATCACTTGACTATTCGAGCTGACCCATGTCAGCTAGGTAAATCAGTGTGACTGATTTAGGTGCTCCTAGACCAGCCCTTTTAATGGTCTCCCTTAAGCTGACTTGGTGAAGCCAGTGGAAGGATCATTATAAGCTGGTTCATCTAACCTCATCCTCTATATTATTTAAATCCTCTAAAATTATTAGGTCCTTAAAATGACAAAGTTATGGAGATAATTGAGTCATAGCCTCCCATTAAGGTGTTTGATAATGAGTCCATTAACTCAATAATCATTGCAGACCCAAAGGCCTGGTGCTTGTTGACTAATGAAATTATCACTCATCATATGACGACTTGCAAGTGTCTCTCTAATGATGGTTAGGTGAGCCAACCAAAGTTGGGCTTAATCATTCGTTGGTTAGATACACCAAGTATGATGATGTTAATGGTTGGACCTAACTGGATCCTTACAATGGAGGCCAAAGCCTATTGATTAGGTTTCTGGGGCAAAATTAAAATTACTAAAAATTATTTAGAAAAATAATTGATTATGAACCTACCCTTAGATGTACATGGGTTGGCCAACCAAAGTTGGACTTGTGTGCAGTCTAAGTGGATTCTAGTACCCACTAAGGAATTAGGGTAATTCCTCGAATTGGAGGTAGAGGCTACCAATTCGAATAAAATAGTGGGAGAAACTTTTTGATTAAAGTCCAAATCTTTAGGTTTAATGAATCAATTACTAATTAGGTTATGGTTCTCCTTTGTGCAAATATGGCCACTCCCTATCGCTCCGATCATTGTTGGAGAATGATAGTTGGTGGAACCTAACTTCGATAGCTAGTATCGAAAGTTGAAGATAGTCCTGCAGCATGAACGGATCCTATATGTGATAATAGATCCTGTACCTGAGGAGCCAACTGTCAATGCACGAGGAACAGTCAGAGACACTTACCAGAAGTGGCTCAATGATCGGACCACGGTGCGTTGTATCATGCTGACTGCCGTGAGCGACGAGTTTAGTCACAGATTCGAGATGACTCAACCAAAGGACATGCTTCAAGTGTTGGATGATGCCTTTGACACACCCGATGACATGGAGAGGCACAAGACTAGTTGTGCCATCTTCAACGCCAAAATACGGGATGGTGCCTCTGTCACTGATCATGTATTGTACATGATCGAGCTGATGGAACGATTGAGCAAGCTCGACTTTCCCTTGTATGAGCAGCTTGGGAAAGATGCAATACTAAACTCACTGCCCAAGTCTTATCTCCCATTCCTCACTCATTATAGAATGACAAAGCCTGAAGTAAACTATCATGGGTTACTGGGGTTGCTTCAGAACTTTGAGAAGGATCACTAACTTCACAAGGAATCGGTGAACTCAGTGGGAGGTTCATCTTCTGGTTCTCGACCCTTTGAGAAAGGAAGAAGAACAAGAAGAAGAAAGTAAAAAAGGTACAAGTTCAGGCTGGGACATCTGTGCAGAGCCAGACCAAAAAGATCAAGCCTGATAAGAGTCTATTCTACTGGCAAGTACCCTAGATTAGATAGTGTGTCAGATATCTACTTATGGCACTGTAGGCTAGGTCATATAAACAAGAACAGAATAAATAAGTTGACTCAAGAGGGAATCCTCGAAGTCAGTGATTGTGAATCACTTCCAACCTGTGAGTTCTGTCTTTTTGGTAAAATGACCAAGTCATCTTTTACTGAAAAAGATGAGAGAGCTACTGAGCTCTTGGGCCTAGTACATACTGATGTATGTGGGCCCATGAGCACCAGTGCTAAAGGTGGATATTTTTACTTCATAACTTTCACGGATGACCTATCCCGATATGGATATGTCTATCTGATGAAATATAAGTCAGATTCATTTGAAATATTCAAACGATTCTGAAGTGAAGTAGAAAAATAAACTGGGAAGAGTATTAAAACTCTTCGATCTGATCGAGGAGGAGAATACCTTTCTAGTGAATTTCTCACATATCTAGGAGAGAATGAGATTCTCTCCCAATGGACTCCTCCAGGAACACCACAGCATAATGGTGTGTCTGAAAGGAGGAATCGGACTCTGTTAGACATGGTTCGATCCATGATGGGTTTTGCTAGCTTGCCGATATCCTTCTGGGGATATGCACTCGAATCAGCCTGTTATCTGTTAAATAGGGTTCCAAGTAAATCTATAATTAAGACTCCATATGAGATATGGACGGGATGTAAGCCAGCACTTTCACACCTTAGGGTTTGGGGGTGCCCGACCTATGTCAAACGATTAGTCACAGATAAACTTGGACCTAGATCTGACAAATGCTCATTCATAGGGTACCCCAAAGAGACAAAAGGATATTTTTTCTACCATGCTGATAAACAAAAGGTGTTCGTCAGCCTTAAGGCAATCTTTTTAGAAAAGAAGTTCCTTGGTGAAGGAACCGTTGCCTCTAAGGTTGAACTTGATGAATTTCAACAGGTAGAAGGACCGACACCAATAGCTGAACCTGAGTCGGATATGATTAGATCAGATCGGAGCCCAATGTACCTACACCATTAAGGCGATCCGGTAGAGTACCGCGTCAGCCGATCAGATACTACAGTTTCTTGGTCTGAGACGGTGATCCCATCAAACTTGATGAGAACAATGAGGATCCGATCACCTATATGGATGCAATGCAGAGACCTGATTTCGAGAAATGGCTTGAAGCCATGAAATTCGAAATGGAGTCCATGAAGGTCAACGATGTATGGACATTGGTTGACCCACCTGAAGGGGTTAAACCCATTGGGTGTAAATGGGTCTTCAAAAGGCAGAGGGGTGCAGACAGAAAGGTGGAGATCTATAAAGCCCATCTGGTTGCCAAGGGGTATCGTCAATGTTATGGTATTGACTATGATGAGATATTTTCCCCTGTGGCAATGCTCAAATCCATTCGGATAATGCTTGCAATAGCTGCCCATCTGGATTATGAGATCTGACAGATGGATGTAAAGACAGCTTTCCTGAATGGAGAGCTGACCGAAGAGGTGTATATGATACAACCTGAGGGGTTTACATCCACAGATGAGTCCAAGGTGTGCAAGCTTCAGAGATCCATTTATGGATTGAAGCAAGCTTCTCGGAGTTGGAACATGCATTTTGATAAGGTGATCAAAACATATGGCTTCATTAAGAATGGAGAAGAGCCCTGCATCTATAAATGGGCAAATGGTCCAGTTGTGGTATTCCTTGTGTTGTACGTGGATGACATTCTCTTAATCAGGAATGACATCCCCGCACTACAGGGAATAAAAGTTTGATTGTCATCACAGTTCTCCATGAAGGACTTAGGTGAAGCATCCTACATCCTAGGGATGAAGATCTATATGGATGGATCTAAAAGGATGCTTGGGTTATCCCAGTCCATGTACATAGACACTGTGCTGAAGAGGTTCAGCATGGAGAATTCCAAGAAGGACTATCTACCGATAGGCCATGGAATTTCTCTCTCTAAGAAGGATTGTCTGACAACTCCTGAAGAGAGAGAGCGTATGAGTAGAGTCCCATATGCTTCAACTGTGGGATCTATCATGTACGCCATGACATGTACAAGACTAGATATGGCATACTCACTAGGAGTAGTGAGTAGATACCAATCTGATCCTAGAGAAAATCACTGGAAAGTGGTTAAAGCCATCCTTAAGTATTTGAGAAATACTAAGGACCAATGGTTGGTTTATGGCGAGTCAGATCTGAAACTTGTGGGGTTCACAGACTCTAGCTTCCAATCTAACCATGATGATAGCAGGAGCGTGTCGGGTTATATCTTTAGTCTGAATGGTGGAGCCATCTGCTGGAAGAGTTTCAAGTAGCATACTATGGCAGACTCTGTTTGTGAAGCGGAGTACATCACAGCATCGGATGCCATGAAGGAAGCTGTGTGGCTAAGAAAATTCATCATCGAGCTTGGAGTAGCACCCTCCCTCGATGGTCCAATCCTGCTCTACTGCGACAGCACTAGTGCCATAGCTCAGATGAAGGAACCCAAAGCACATCAGTGGATGAAGCACATCTTGCGCCGCTTCCACCTGGTCTGAGAGATCGTGGATCGAGGTGACATCGATCTTTAGAAGATCGATGGAAAGGAGAACCTAGCTGACCCCTTCACTAAAGCCCTGGCGATAAAGGAGTTCGACAACCACAAGTCGAAGATGGGTATTAGATACTGTGCCGAGTAGCTTTAGGACAAGTGGGAGTTGTTGGAAAATATGTCCCAAAAAGCCAATCGTCAAGCTGCTGTTGACGGTTGAGCAACCAAGTATTGTAATTGATTTGTTAATAAATAAAATATATTTGGCATCTTCATCATAAGCTTTCATCTTCTAATGAACTCCATTGTTATGATGAAGTCCTTAGGACTATTTAAGTTCGATAAAGAGAGGATTTATCGATTAGTCCTTAAAACTGTTCACGACCAAATGATAAGCTGTTAATAAGGACGACAGCTTCTATCGAGCATAGGTCGCTGTAGGCCATATGGGTTGGTTGTCCTCTTAACCAAGGAGTGTGGAGACACTGGTATGGCATACAGGTGAGATGTAAGGGTACATCGTCATTGAACATGACCAACTCCAGAGTATTTTGCTGTCAAGAATGTCTCTGATGGGATATAGGTATAAGTGTCCCTTAGACTTGAGATCGCCTCAGTGACTTGCAAGCAACTCACTGTACTTTGATACTGGACTAACTGAATTTCTAATTCAGGGATGGAAGGCTTCTGGGCACAGTCAAGTACTTGTGAAGTCAGAGTGTGATCGAGATGGGATTGACCACTCCAAGAGTTGGAGAAGAATGAGTCGCTGTATTTCAATTTAGCAAAACCTTGGCCAGGGTAATCCATCAGATGGATTTGATATTTTGAAATACAATGTGGACAACCTGATCAGAGTTGACAGTTGAACTCTGGGGTATCCTATGATCATTTTGGTCAAGGGGATGAATTATATGAAAACTATATCCGCATGGGTTCTAAGGATGTTGTTCTATACATTCAACCTATTCGGTCATCGGGTACCATTACTAGATGGTCACTTTGATTGGTATAAAAATTTATTCCTATGCTATCGGCTTAGATTCAGACCTATGATATCACACACATTAGAGTTCATGATCCGATCGGATGGTTGATCGACGATTAAGAATCGTTCTAGGGTTAAATGATCAATACGATTGACATTTAACCCAGTGCAAGTATTGCAGGAGGATAGATTAGCAATTCGATTGCTAATTGGCTTAATTTGATTAAGCCAATGGGCTGAGATTAAGTCTAATCAAATATGATTTAATTAGATTTAGTTTGGGCTTGATTGGATCAAGTCCAATTGGTTTATTGGATAAGCCAAGTGCAAGGAAAAATTAGTCCTAGTTCAACTAGGACTTGGGTCAATCTAATTTCTAATTTGATTAGAAAATTAAATCAGATTTAAATATAATTTAATCTGATTAAATTAGATTTTTAATTGGGTTAAGACCTATTTTAATTAGGTTGATCTAATTTTGGTTTGATTTAGTTTGAGAAACCAAATTAAAACAAGTCATGAGATAGAATCCTAGTAAGACTAGGATTCCACCTTGCGCCACATAAGCCTTCCCCACGTCCTCTCTCTTATTCAACGTCAATCTCCACTTATTTTGTGTGACAAAAGCCCTCTCCCAAGTCTCTCCCACGTTCACAAAAGGTTTCCTCTCTTCTTTCTTACATGGAAGGTGGTTTGGATCAAATCAAAACGGAATAAGTTGGATTTCAAATTCTATGAGATAGAGTTTTAGAAATCCAAAACTCTTTCAATTTTGCATCAAGTTTATCCAATTTTTTTTTGAAATTTTTATGGCTTTTAGAGTATACATTGTGCACCCTTTTCTGGTAATCCATGCATAAAAATATGGAGGAGGTGCTCAAGAGTTGGGCGCCCCTTAACTTGCCATGTTTGGATAAGCCTTGACTAGGTATTTGACCTAGACAAGGACTCTATCATATCTCTCTGTATAAAATGAGTTTCTTCATAAAATTTTTGAAGAAGATAGAGATTTGAGAGACCTTTGAGCCATCCAAAAATTAGTGAGAAATACCTTTGGGTCGTGGAGATATAAAAGACACAAGTTAGGGTGTCTAGAGAGAGAAACGAGAAGAAGAAGAGGGTCTTCTTCTAGGGTTGTTTGTTTTCATATCTTTCCTCCCTCCATCTTGAGTTTCCTGAGAGCATCTCAGATCTGAAACTCCTCCTTTTAATTTTCATCTTTGAAAGAGTCCAAATCAAGAAGAAGGAGGCACCTGATCAACCATCAAAGAAGGATCAGCACAGTACTAGCATACTGTGCTGATTTTCTGAAGCAGGACTTCTGATCGAGATTCGTGGGCTTGTGTGGACAACTCCTAGAGGCCGGATGCATGTGCGGCTTGCAACATCATCCTTAAGCTCGGATCAATGAGGTTAGAGCGTCTAACTTGCAAGGTAATAGATTTGATCTATTATTTAATACATACATTAGATGTGGTATAGAAACTTGTTGATATGATCAACATGTAGTTCATGCTATATTTATATATTTTAATTTTTAATTTAATACTATATAATAATCATATAATAGGATCTTAGATCTAGAGATTCTCTGATTTTAAAAAATAAATTTTGATTTATTTTAGTCTTCCACTGTACGATCTTGAAAAAGTTTCAAGATCTAACCCTGAAACCCTAGATCTGGTTCCTTCACTAATCATATGGCACCCCTACATACCGTAAGAGCACCCCATCAAATAGGAAGAGAGGGCCTTTAAACTCTTCTTGCTCGTATGACCAGATGACCTAGTGATCAACCTAATCCAGGTACTTGCTAATCGGATCATCTATTCTAATCACATATCATATATGCATGAATTTAGATCTAATCTAAATTATATCAGATCTAATTATAATTTTAGATCACATCTAAAATTGATCATAAACATCATATGCATCATATAAAATTAGATTTTATCAAGGATCAGCATAAACTAGAATAACTTTTTCACTGTAAGGGGTAAACCTTACAGTAGAACAACCTTATATCAGTTTATGCGATCCATCATTAATTAAATTTAGATCTAAATATCACATATTATATCCAAATAAAAATAAATTTTAGATCTAATATGCACATAAATTATATCATAATGAACCTAAGCTCTGATACCACTGTTGGGATGCATAGGCGATTTCATGTATATATTTCGAAATTTTTTTGAATAAATTATAGTGAAAAGTAATTAGATTAACTAAATTAATCTAATATACATGTGATCTAATAATCAAATCAACCTATTCTAAGATCTATGATATGATATATTGCATATAAAATTTGAAATAATCTGAAGATAAAATCAACATGCATGCATGTGAGCAGTAGATCATATCTACTTCTAATCTGAGTTCAGAACTCGATAACTTTGCACAGGTCGATGATCATCACTATTGAGAGATATAGTGAAGAAGATCTTTACTACTTGCTCACAGCTGCACATGCATCCAACCTCTACAGAAAATTTACTTAAAGCTCCGGTTTAATCGATCTTCTCGGGAGTGCTAGCTCATGCAAAGATCTTCTTCTTGACTGATCTGAATCTTTTTTTCAAATATCTAAAACCTTTTTAAAGATTAAACATAGACTTCTAGAGGAGATGAAGAGGTAAAAAAAAGATGGAGAGAAAAATAATTTTTTCTTATTTTTTCTCTCTTTCCAAACCCTGAGGACCAAAACCCTAGAAACCTAATTTTTGCGCACACCCTAAGAGAAGAGGATTGTCCTCTTCTTTCATGCCATGAAACCATACCCAAGAGCCCTCTCAATTGAATGCCTCTCTCTTAGGTCTCTTATAAACATAAGAATGAAATAAAACTCCTTTTATTTCAATATGTAAGGAGGTTTGGTGAAGAGTCCTCGAGATCATAGACTCTTGATGTGTTGTCGCCCCTACTCAAAAATTCATGCCAAAACATGCCAAAAAAATATGGGATGCCCCTTCTCATATTTTTTTATGGTAAATAAATAAGGAAAAAAAAATAAGTTGGCGGCAAGGTCTTACAGATAATGTCAAACATTATGTATATGGTATCTTATTTCAAATCAGATTTCAACATACCATTTAAAACTCAATTGTATCCAAATTTTGATGTGAGATGGAGAAGGGAAAGGACTCTTTGGCATGAAAAAATGTCACACAAAAACTATTTGTGCATGAGAATATATGGCATCAAAGAGGGAGGCACATGGGAGAAGAATCCTATACCAATAAGGACTCTTAATTTTTTTTATTTGAATTCAAACCAAATAACATCTGATTTAGTCTAAATAAAATTTATAAAATCTAATCTAATTAGATTTATAAATTTTTAATCAAATTTTAATTAAATTAAAAATTAATTGAACTAAAATCTTGATCAAATCAGAGATAATTCTCTCTTAGCAATTAGATCATCTCATAACCTAATCGGGTCAAACTTAATTGAATCTAATTCAATTAGATTTTATTTAATCTTCTTTGCTCAATCAAATTGAGCTAACTAATAATTTAATTACTAATTAATCTTCTAATAGTTTACTAACACTTGATAAATTTATTTATTACAACTTTTGCATAAGGTTAACCATCAATTGAATTGATGATTAAGCCCTTGAATAATTCTCAATCGTTGATCAGCCACATGATCAGTCAGAAATTTTTTTTGAGTGTGACCCCATAGATTCGAACTTAAGTTGATAGCATAAGAATAATTTTTTGAACCAATAAATGAAACCATCTAGCAATGGTGATCCGATGTCCGGATAGGTCGAATGAAGGTAAAGCAACATTCAAGAATCTATTGACGTATGATTACTGTATAATTCATCCCTTTGATCCTAATACTCGAGGATGACCTAAAATTTAACTATCAATCTCAAATAAGTCATCCATATTATATTTCAATCTTTTTCAAATCTATCACATGGATTATTCGAGCCCAAATTTTACTAAATTGAAATATATTGAACATTAACTCCTACTAATTTAGAGGGATCAATCCCATCTTGACTCATGCACCAACTTGACATGTATTTAACAGCACTTAAAAATTTTTCATCACTAAATTAAAAATTTAGTTAGTCTAACACCAAAGTATAGTGAGTTACTTGCAAGTCACCGTGGTGATCTCAAGTTAGAGGGGTACTTATACCCACACCCTTTGCGAGCTATCTTTGATAGTAAAGTACTCCACAGTTGGTCACGTTCAATGATGATATACTCCTATATCTTACCTGCATGCCATACCAGTGTCTCTATACCATTTGGTTATGAGGACAACCAACGTATATGGTACATAATGAGCTACACTTGGTATCGCTATCATCCTAGTAATAGCGTATCGTTTGGTCACGAACCAATTTAAGGATTACATGATAAATCTTCCTTTATCGATCAAAGTAATCCTAAGGACTTCATCACAACATAGTTGTTCATTAGAAGATATAACCTTGTGATGAAAAAAGCCAAATAATTTTTATTATTTATCAATTTATATACAATTATAATTAGCACAATCATCAAACGATTAGCATTAGGATATATTTTCCAACACAAAGTCCCTTGATTTGAATAGGCTAAGGAAGAAAAATTAGTAAAGAATTGCTGGACAAGGTACTTATATGATAACACCTTGTGATTTCTCTATCTGTGATACTACTACTTGAGTATTGGATATCAAAAATCCATACAAATTATTGTAATGACTTCAGATTAGTAGAAAGATTGAAAACAGCAAAAGATTCCTAATGCTGGAGCTGAAAGTCATGTTTCAGTTCTGGTTTTAGGAATTCTTAAGTAAGTTTTTGATTCTAATAATGTCATTTTTAGTGATTGTCACCATTGTCCATTTTGATGAATGTAATTTTTGTAGGCCTCCTTGCCAAGGATAGATTTGCATTGTCAACATAGAATGATTTTTGTGATATCATTATAGATGATGTCAAAACTATACCTGGACAACTAAGAAATAGCATTTGCGAATAGTCATAGCCTGTTAGTGTATAGTACACAACAAACAAATGCCCTAGAGTAGATAATATCACAAATACTTATCTTTGATAATTTAGGCTCGATCATATAAATAAGAATAGGATCAATAGGAGATAATTCTTGAAGTCAATAATTGTGAATCATTATCAACCTATCAATCCTGTCTCCTTATTAAGATGATCAAGTCACTTCTCACTGGAAAAGGTGAACGAGCCAATGATATTCTGAGTCTGATACATACGATGTATTGGATCTATGAATATATTTGTTATAAATTTGGATTATTTGAAATATTCAAATAATTCCTTAATAAGGTGGAAAAATAAATTGAAAAGAGCATTGAAACTCTTCGGTCAGACAAAGAAGGAGAATATCTTTTCGATGAGTTTTTGATATATCTAGAGGAGAATAGAATTTTTTCTTATTGAAATCGATTTTGTTAGACATAGTTTGATCTATGATGGGGTTTATAAGTTTGTCAGTCTTCTTTTAAGGTTATGCTCTTGAGACTAGTCATATTCTTAACTAAATTTTGAATTAATCAGTCGTAAAGACTCCATGTAAGATATGGACTAGGTTATCCTAGTCTACGTACATAGAGTGTTTATGAGTAGAATTTATTCTATCATGTACACCATGTATGAGACAGGATGTGATATATTTACTAGGATAATGAGTGGATACCTGCAAGATCCTGATGAGAATTACTGGTAGGTCATCCATATGTATTTGAGAAATACTAAAGACTGACTATTCGGTTATAGAGAATCTAACTTAAAACTTGTGAAATTTGACTTCAATTTTTAGTTGGACATAATAATAGCAAGAACATATTGGAATACATCCTTATCCTAAATAATAGAGTAATATGTTAGAAAAATTCTAAGTAAAAAAATATAGTCAATTCAAATAATGAGGCAGAATGCATTGCAGCATCCAATGCTTGCAAGGAAGCTATGTGATTGTACAGGTTCACTGGCAAGCTAGGAGTGGCATCCTCCAATGATGGTTTTGCTGTATTATACAGCATCAAAATTATAGCTCATGCTAAGGAGCCAAAGTCTCATTAACTTACCAAGCATTTTACATCGCTACCATCTTATTCAAAAATTACGGATAGAGGTGACGTCGTACTTTAGAAGATCGACGAAAAAAAAAATCTGATCAATCTATTTACTAAAGCCTTGATATTTAGAAGTTCTAAGATGATAAATTAAAGATAGGTATATAATACTATACTAATTGGCTTTAGTCTAAGTGGGAGTTGTTGAGAATTACGTCCTAAAGCCAATCGTTTGACGATTGTGCTAATTATAAATATATATGAATTGATCAATAATAAAAATTATTTGATCTTTTTCATTACAAGATTACGTCTTCTAATGAACTCCTATATTATGATGAAGTCCTTATAACTACTTTGATTGATAAAAGAGGATTTATCGTGTAGGCCTTAAACTAATTCACAACCAAACGATATGCTATTACTAGGATGCTAGTGATATCTAATGTAGGTTATTGTGTGCCATATGCGTTGGTTGTCCTCAAAATCAAATAGTGTGAAGATACTGATATGGCATGCAAGTGAGATGTAGGAGTACATCATCACTGAACGTAACCAACTGCAAAGTACTCCACTGTTAGGAGTTGCTCACGAAGGGTATGTGTATAAGTGTCTCTCCGATCTGAGATAACCATGGTGACTTGCAAGCAATTCACTATACTTTGATACCAGACTATCTGAATTTCTAATTCAGTGATGGAGGATTTTTAGGTGCAGTCAATTACTTGTTAAGTCGATGTATGAGTCAAGATGGGATTGATCTCTCCGAATAAGTAGGAGTTAATGTATCAATGTATTTTAATTTAGTAAAATTTGAGCCTGGATAATCTATATGATGGATTTTAAAGATTGAAATATAATATGGATAATTTATCTAGGGTTGACAGTTAAATCTTAGGTCATTGTTGAGCATTAGGATCAAAGAAATAAATTATACGATAACTATATGTCAGTAGATTCTAGAATGTTGCTTCATCATCATTCGATCTATCCGAATGTCGGGTCTCATTGTTAGATGGTTACATCAATTGGTTCAAAAATTTATTTCTATGCTACTAGCTTAGATTTGAACTTATGGGATCACACTCAAAAGAAGTTTCTGACTGATCATATGACTGATCAATGATTGAGAATCATTTAAGGGTTTAATCGTCAGATCAATTGATAGTTAACCTTATGCAAAAGTTGCAAAAAATTTATTCATCAGGTGTTAATGAATTAATAAAAGATTAATTAACAATTAGATTGCTAATTAGCTCAATTTAATTAAGCAAAAAAGATTAGATTAAATCTAATTGAATTAGATTTAATTAGGTTTGACCCGATTAGGTTATGAGATGACCTAATCGCTAAGAGAGAATTATCCTTGACTTGATAAGTATTTTGGTTCAATTAATTTTTAATTAGATTAAAATTTTAATAAGAAATTTGGGTTTTTAATTTGATTGGATTTTCTCTTCTTATTTGATGCAATCAAATCTGATTTGATTGGGATCAAATTGAAGCAATATAGGGGAGTCCCATTAGACTGAGACTCTCTCTCTCATCTCCCTTGTGCATAGCCAATATGAAGCCCATCCTTCTCCATGCTAATATGGTTTTAGCATGAAGAAAAAGATCACCTCAACTCTTTCCCACATTCCCCCTAATTGCCCCTTATGGATTGGTTAGTTTAGGAATGTTTTGAATTTGATTTGAAACAATCTTCCTTATCTTGATGAGATTTTGATCTTATCTTAACTCCTTCCATACTATTCTTTATTTTGTGTGACAAAAAGGGTTATTGTGAATGTGGGAAATAAGTTTTCACCATGGAAATCTGATAGGGGGTGTCGCATATTTTTCTTTGGTGTGGATTTGTGAGAGGGAGCGACAACTATAGTAAGAGTCCAAACATTGTTGGACTCTTCAAACCCTATCCTCTTGGATGCCCAAATAAAAAGACTTCTTTCTTTTGTGTGTGAATATGAGACACCAAAAAGAGGTCTTCACAGTGAGAGAGCTTTGGGCGTGACTTCATGGCGTGAAGAAGAGGAGAGCCTTCTCCTTGGGAGAGCGAAACATAAATATCCTAGGGCTTGTTTCTATGGGTTTGGAAAGAGAGAAAAAGAAGATAGAAGAGCATCTCCTCTCCATACTTCTTCCTCATCCTCATCTTTTCTAGATATCCTTCTTCAACCTCTAAAAAGGTTCAAGAGATTTGAAGAAAGAATCCAGATCAACTAACAAGATGGTCTTTGCGCGTGCTAGTACTCTCGAGGAGACCGATCAGATCAAAGCTTCGAGTGGACTATCCATAAAGGTCGAATACATGTATGGCCACAAGCAACTAGTGGGAATCCTCTTTAACATATTCATCAGTAGTGGCGATCGTCGATCTGTGCTCAGGTATGGAGTTTTGAACTCAGATTAGAAGTAGATTTGATCTACTGTTCACATATATGCATGTAGATTTTATTATTTAGATTTTTAGATTTTATATGCCACATATCATGTCATAGATCTTAGACTAGATTAATTTATTGATTCGATCATATGCATGCTAGATTAATATGATTAATCTAATTATTTTTTGCTATAATTTATTTTAAAAATTTTTGAAATACATGCATGAAATCGTCTACATTTTCCTACACCAATATCCAAGGAGCTTGGGCGTCCTCCATCTCCACACCCAAAAAGAGTTTAGGCATCCTTTTTGGTGGCTGATTTTTAGACCTTGGTTGCTTCATAATCAAGAGAAGGAGAGCAAGAAAAAAAAGAAAAAAAAAGATCAAAAAGTTGATCGTGATTTAGGCTTCATTCAGATTCGCAGGATGATCGTTCTTGGAGAAGAAAGATCAACATCATAGAGGGCGTCTCTGTTGTGCAAGGTTTCAGTGCATATTTGGTAAGACCCAGGGAGAGGTTGGTAGCCAAAGAGGACTCGATGAGATTCTGAGAGAGGATAATAACCGAAGAGGACTCGGTGAGACTCTGGAAGAGGATGATAGACGAGGGGGTTCGATGAGACTCAGGCTGGAGTTGGTAGCCGAAGGTGGCTGATGTATTGACAACAATTATGAAAGTCAATAAAGAGGATCGACTGGTGCCTGGTTGGTAAGATTAAATAGGTCTAACCGTCCAGCCTGCTGATTGAGAGTGATCTAGATGCGGGTCAACTCAGGTGTGAAGCCCCTATGCCTAGTGGATAAAAGCTAATAAACCCCGCCTCTCAATGAGCATTTGCCTTTTGGAAAGTTGGTTATGGGCTATGGTCCTAACATGTAGTATTAGAGTGAGATTGCAGGTTCGAAATCCGACAGGCCCCTAGAGTGTTTAAAAAAAAAATATCGCGAGAGAGAGAAATTGTTGTGCAAGGTTCTAGTGCACATTTGATGAGACCCAAGGAGATGTTGGTAGCCAAAGATGACTCGATGAGACTCTGGAAGGGGATGGTAGCCAAGGGAGTTTGTGAGGTAGTCGAAGAGGACGTGGTGAGATTTTGGAAGAGGATGGTAGCTTAGGGGGTTCGGTGAGACTCAGGCTGGGGTTGGTAGCCGGAGATGGTTGATGTATTGACAACAATTATGGGAGTCGATAAAGAGGATCAACTAGTGCCTGGTTGGTAAGATTAAATGGGTCTAACCATCCAACCTACTGATTGAAGGTGATCTAGCTTGATTCGGATCAGCTCAGGTGTGAATCCCTTGTGCCTAATGGATAAAGGCTAATAAACCCTGACTCCCTTTTGAAAAGTTGATTAGGAGCTACGGTCCTAACATATGGTATCAGAGCGAGATTGCAGATTCAAAATCTGACAGGCCCCTAGAGTGTTAAAAAAAATTGCCATTGGGGAGAGGAATTGTTGTGCAAGGTTCCAACGCACATTTGGTGAGACTCAGGAAGAGATTGGTAGTCGAAGAGGACTCGATGAGACTCTGAGAGAGGATGGTAGCCGAGGAGATTCGGTGAGGTAGCTGAAGAGGACTCGGTGAAATTTTAAAAGAAGATGGTAGTCGAGGTGGTTCGGTGAGACTCAGGCTGGGGTTGGTAGCCGAAGGTGGCTGATGTATTAACAACAATTATGAGAGTCGATAAAGAGGGACGACTGGTGCCTGATTGCTAAGATTAAATGGGTCTAACTACCTAGCCTACTGATTGAGGGTGATCTAACTTGATGCGGGTCAACTCAAGTGTGAAGCCCCTATGCCTAGTGGATAAAGGCTAATAAACCCCGCCTCCCAATGGGTATTTTCCTTTTGGAAAGTTGGTTAGGGGCTACGGTCCTAACAGTCCCAAGCTGATCCTAAGTGGATACCCATAAAGGTCGAGCTCTGGCATAGTTAAGAGAGTGCCTACCTTCTTTCAAATCTAAATTCAAAGAAAAAAATTATGAAACAGACATGTGATTTGATCACATATTTAATTTCAGTATAAAATTCAGTATGTGTTCAATTTCAGCATATGAAGTAGATCCTTGTATTCTATATTTTATACATGTATGATTTAGATTCAAAGGTATTTTAATCTTCTATTCCACAATGTTGTTTAGAAAAAAAAATTTTGAAATATACATACATGCCCCTACATGAAATTCCAACAATGTTCACCCTAAACCCTAATATTGAGAAATGTATCCTAAATTCAATCATTTAGGTTGCAGATGATTATGCTCCATATATGTATATAAATTATAAAATGATAAATATTATCTGGCAGATTCATCATAAGGAATACATCTTACAAAATAAAACTCATATATTATGATGAAGTCCTTAGAACTACTACCAAAATAATAAAGGAGGATTTATCATGTGGTTCTTAAATCTTGCTCACGATCAAATGATACAATTGTTATAAGAATGATAATTGTATCGAGTGTAGGTCGTTGTGTGCCATATTAGTTGGTTGTCCTCTTAACCAAGATGTGTGGTGATACAAGTATATCATATGGGTGATATATAAGAGTATATTTCACTGAGCGTGATCACTCTCGGAGCACTCTACTGTTAAGGATTACTCTGATGGGATATAGATATATGTGTCCCTCTCATCTGAGGCTGTCTTGGTAACTTGCAAGCAACTCACTGTGCTTTGATATCGGACTATCCAAATTTTTTGTGATAACCCAGCCCAATTGGGCCCAAAACTAGCCCACAAAGCCCACCCAGAAAAAAAAAAGGGAAACAAAGGAAAAGACTCCCGAAGGGAGTCTTCTTCCTCCTCTCACCGGCTCCCAATCGGAGTCGGAAAGAGCCCCCCTCCGGCTCTATTTAAGGAGGAGAATCCTCCTCTCTCCCTCTCACCGAAGATTCGAGACCCAGTCGGCGGCAATCGTCGGAAAACCACCACGGAGACCATCCCTGTGCCATCCATTTTTTGCTCGCTGGAAAAGCCTCACCGACGTTGAAGGTGAGCCTCCTCCCCTTTCTCTCTTCTCCTCCTTTCTCCCCATGTCTGTGTGCACGATCACCAGCGACCGAAGTCGCCGGATTTCTTTGAGAAAGGGATTCGATTCCTTTCGAATGTGTGGGCGTCGGTGGCCACCTCCGGCCACCAACTTGGCCTTCCTCTTGCCGCTGGGTCGCCCCTCCTCCTGCCGACGGCCGCCCCATGCCGGTTGCACCACCGGTCGGCCAGCCAACAGGGGATTATGAGATCCCTTGTTTCGGCCCAAAGGAAGCTCGAGAAGAAGAAAAGAAAGAGAAGAAGAAGAAGGAAAAGAAAAGAAAAAGGAAAAAAAAAAGAAAAAGAAAAGAAAAAGAAAAAGAAAAAAAAAGAAAAAAAAACATATATATAATAATGATAATGATAATAATAATAATAATAATAATAATAATAATAAAGAGAGAGAAAAAGAAAAAGAAAAAGAAAAAGAAAAAAAATATAATAATAATAATAATAATAAAAATATATGTGAGAGAAAGTTTCTCTCATCTCTCTCTCTCTTAAGTCTTTCTCTCTCTAAAATTGGACTTTCTCTCTTTATTTTCTCTCTATATTTTCTCTCTCTAAAATTTCTTTCTATTTTCTCTCTCTAGACCTTTTTATCTTTTTTTATGGATTTTGTCTCTCTAGGGTCATTCTCTCTCTCTGATTGTATCACAGACCCTAGGAGAAACTTGAGATGAAAATATGATAATCTGAGACTGCTCCAAAATTCATGCAGTAGATCGGATCCCGATCCGATCCTTCTTCAAAATTGATAACATCGATCATGGTTAATCCATATTAAGTCACCCTGATATAATCTCTGATGATCTCAATCATGATTGCCACTTTTGAAGGATACAAAGATTCTCTCTCCACTTTTTCTCTCTACTTTCTCTCTCATAATCAATTTTCTCTCTCTAAGAAGGTCTATGAATCCTGTACCGAGTCATGCCTTCATCTTTTAGGGGTTCATATTGACTCTAACAAGATGATCCAAAGTTGCTTTGATATCCGTGCTGTATGTCAACCTCATTTGATCATATCAAGGATCTTTCAAATTCATTATTAAAGAATCTTATTGATTGATCTTGATCTTAATTTGATCTGTGCTTCACGATTTCTTGATCAAGTCACTTAAATCTGACCCTTAGATTAGAGACCCTGAATTGCTCTGGTATCTGGATGGTCTGACACATCCGGACAACAGTCCTCTTTTCTTATGTTTAATTTTATTATATTTATGAAATAGAAATTGATGATGATTTGATATTTTAAATAGGATTAGCTGATTCTTTTAACGAAGTCTGAAGATCTAAGATGAACGAGGTAAGTGGATCCTATGCTCCTTATTTATTTTTTTTAAATGATCATGTTTTTATGCAAAGAATTGCTATTGATGAAATCATAATTTTTTATAAAATAAGGATCGACATATGTGATATGAAAAAGTATGTTTTATTATTAGCATTGATTTCATGAATATGTCTTATGAAAATAGCATGATTATGAAGCATGAATTTTATTATTTTTCCATCTATGTATATGTATGCTTTAAGAAAAAGATATAATGATTTCAAAGGCTCTCAGATGGCTATGAATGAATCCCTTCGGGAAGGTCGACATCCGGAGCTAGCATCCCCACGAAACATGGCCCTATCAGTGGGTATAAAGTTGGCACATGAATTAAGAACTCTGTCGATTAAGAAACATGGCCCTGTCACGGGTATAATAATGATCTTAGCATGAATGTCTGTAAGCAATGTTTGAAATATGACATGAATACATGATGAAAATAATTTACGATTTATAATTATGAAATATACATGATTTATGCATGCCTGATGATCTTATAACTTATTTTATTATATGTTCTATGAAATATTTATTTTTACAATAATTGTTATTTGCTAAATGATGCATTATCATAGAAAACTTATGCTTGATCCGGTAAGAAAGTGGAAGTTTACTTACTGAGCTGGTGTAGCTCATATTCTTTTTATTTTCTTTTTTATGTATAGAGAAATAAGGCTAGGACTGATGGAAAGAGAATCCAGGCTTGGGGATCAGCAAAGCAAGCTTGAAAATTTTGCACTAGGAATTCAGTTTATGTTTATGGATTGTAGTCATTATGAATTTTAAGACTTGGATTATTTCATCTTTGGATTTAGATGCTCTGAACCAGTTTTGGTTTAATTAAATATGTGAATTGAATTTCATTATTATATTTATTTATGATACACCTGTTATTATATTTAAGAAGATGAATTTTGGCTTCGTGTTATCGTGGGTCCATCCCTCGGTAGCATGGCTGTGTTATGTTCCGAATTTGGGGCGTGATATTTTATGGTATCAGAGCTTAAGTTATAATCATTGAAGATTATGATATAAATGATATAAATGATTAGGATATGATAGAATAATATCAGAGCTTAGGTTTAAGATCATTGAGATTATAAAGTGATATCAAAACTTTATGTATGATCAATAGGATGTGACCGAGTGGAGTATAATGGATAATATCAGAGCTTAAGATTATGATCATTAAGGATGTGATAGAATGATATAAAGTTTAGATTATGATCACTAGAAAATATGACTTAAGTGGTATTTGAGCTTAAGGTTATCATTATTCGGGATTGTGACTTTAGTAATATTTAAACTTGAGACTAAGATCATGAGAAACACGATAGATATATAAGAAAGGATTCAATAATTTGATTTCGAATTAATAGGTATTATGATGAAATTTATGCATAAGTGGCATATGATGTCTATAATAGAATTGATGAGTTATATCATAGATTTCAATCAGCAAAGTTGACCTGAGTACGAGAAGTGTTGACCCTAAAATGAAGTTGGAGGTATTGATATATTATGTTAGGTATATTTGATGACATTGGAATACTAAACCTATACGGATAAAGGACATGATAACTTTGCTGATTTTTTATGTTAATTTCTTTGCAAAGAAAAGTTGGTTTGAAAGTTGTCTAAATGATTGTAAGGTAAATCGAAGGTTAACTCAAATTAATTCTAGACATATTGGATTCTTGAGGAGTAGTGAAGCTTATGTAATAAGTTCAAACATAGAAGATGGATGAAGATTTAATTTTGATGTGCTATGCCTAAGAGATAGTAATAACAAGAAAATCTTAAATTTTATCCTAAATTATATATTGTTGAGTATAAAATACCCACAGCCGAAGTCGACTACAGGACAGCTCCGCCCGGACTCCTACGGGAGTCGGGCTCCGTCCTCAGCATCAACCGCTGGTAGGCCTCGTCCGGACTCCTACGGGAGCCAGACCTCCCCTCTGACTTTAATTGCAGGGAGACTTCGCCCGGACTCTTATGGGAGCCGGGCTTCATCCTCGATGCCAACAACTGCAGCCGCAAGCAGACTCCGCTCGGACTCCTACGGGAGCCGGGCTCCACCGTCGACATCGACTACAGGACAGCTCTGCCCGGACTCCTACGGGAGTCGGGCTCCATCCTCAGCATCAACCGCTGGTAGGCCTCGTCCGGACTCCTACGGGAGCCGGACCTCCCCTCTGACTTTAATTGCAGGGAGACTTCGCCCGGACTCTTATGGGAGTCGGGCTTCATCCTCGACGCCAACAACTGCAGCCGCAAGTAGACTCCGCCCGGACTCCTACAGGAGCCGGACTCCACCGCCGACATCGACTACAGGACAACTCCGTCTGGACTCCTACGGGAGCCGAGCTCCGTCCTCAGCGTCAACTGTTGGTAAGCCCCGTCCGGACTCCTACGGGAGCCGGACTTCGCCTTTAACCTTGACTGCAGGAAAACTTCGCCCGGACTCCGACGGGAGCCGAGCTTCATTCTCAACAACTCCGACTGCAAGACAGACTGCGTCCGGACTCCTACGGGAGCCGGACTCCGCCAATAATTTCGGCAGCAAGCAGACTCCGCCCGGACTCCCACGGGAGCCGGGCTCCGTCCTCAACGACAACTGCTGGTAAGCCTTGTCCAGACTCCGACGGGAGCCGGACTTCGCCTTTAACCTTGATTGCAGGAAGACTTCGCCCGGACTCCTACGGGAGCCGGGTTCCGCCCGCAACTTCAGCTCCGAGAGGGTTCCGCCCGGACTCCCACGGAAGTCGGACTCCACCCACGACCCCAACTGCAAGGAGAACTCCGCCCGAACCTCTACAGAGGCCGGACACTGACCGCTGCCGAGCTTCAACCGACAGATCCGCGCCCCCTGGCAGGTCATAATAACAACAATGATCCTGTTCCACTTCCTGTAGCGGATTCCACGCGGCTCCATCACTCCCTGCGGCGGACCCATTACTCTCTGACAGACTGTGTCAACGGCCACGATTCTGCTCCGCTCCCTGCGGCAGGAGCTGCACGACTCCACTACTCCCTGACAACTAGCGGCAACGGACGCCGCTCCACCACCTGCAACAGGCTCTACGTGGCAGGCCATAGCAATAGCCATGGGTCTACTCCACTACCCTTCGCAATAAATTCCCCTGACCATGGGCGGCCCACTACCAAACGGTTACAAATGTCGCCATCAATCCGTTGCCTCCTCCGTCTATAAAAGGGGGACCCAGATACGTTATTCTCTAAGCTCATTTCTTATCTAAAAACTCTGCTAAATTCTCCGTTCGAGCACTCCATTCTTGTTGAGGCAGAGAACTGACTTGAGCATCGGAGGGTCTTGCCGGAGCAACCCCACCTCCGGTTTAGACTTCCTTTGCAGGTCCCGACGGCGACCGCGGCTTCCCCGACTCCAGCTTCTCCGGCGCAAGCAGATTTTTGCACCAACAGGATTGGCGCTAGAAGAAGGGCGTGTCTTCGCAGTACCCTTGTTCTTAAAGGAGCACTCAACGGATCCGCTTCCGGCCATCTTTTCCGGCACCCAATCCTCCTTCCCTCATCTGATGCCTTCTCGCGAGGTCTCTGCACAACTACCTCTGGCTATGGTCGTCGATAAGGGGTGGCCGGATGACCGATCTCTATCGGATTCCGTCAACATCATCTCAGGGGAATCCCGACGGGAGGCAATCAGCGCACCAGCTGCATCCCCCAAGCGACAAAAGGTTGAAGAACCCATAACCTTCACCAAAAAAGATACCCAGGGAGTCCAATTCCCTCATAACGATGCGGTCGTAGTTTTCTTGAATATAGTGAATTACGACATCCGTCGCATTCTTGTCGACAATGGAAGTTCAGCCGACATCTTGTTCTACGATGCCTTTTCAAGAATGTCCACTCTTAGCGGTCATCTGAGATCGATTTGCTCCCCCTTGATAGGGTTTACCGGTGACGCCGTTCCGACGGAGGGAATGATAGCTCTGACTGTGATCGTGGGTCAGTATCCAAAGCAGTCCAGAGCTCTGGTGAATTTTTTGGTGGTAAAGGCGCCATCAGCCTACAATGCAATCCTTGGCCGACCCGACCTCAATGCCCTCAGAGCTGTCATTTCAACCTACCATTTGAAATTGAAGTTCCCCACCAACCAGGAGATCGGAGAGGTCCGGGGAGACCAAGCCCTGGCCAGACACTGCTACAGCATCGCCTTGCAAAGAAGCGATCAAGCGGACCTCTGTCCGGTTGATGGATTGGATACTCGCGATGACCTCGCTGAAGAGAGGGGCGGTCAAATCGAAGATCTAATACCGATCCCTTTGAATGACGGGAACACGGAGCATGTGGTGTTAATTGGCTCCAACCTAGGGGAGGAGGTGCGGACGCGTCTCGTTGATTTCCTCCGAAGGAATGCGGACGTTTTCGCATGGGTCCCGACGGATATGCCGGGGATTGACACAGAAGTCATGGAACATCATCTAGTAGTCGACCCGAAACATCGGCCGACAAAAGAAAAAATCCGGAGTCATGCCCCGGAGAGGCAGGAGGCGATAGCCGAGGAAGTGGATAAGCTTCTCAAGGCCAGATTTATTAAGGAAGTCAATTATCCTGAGTGGATCTCCAATGTTGTTTTGGTCAAGAAAGCAAACGGCAAGTGGAGGATGTGTATAGACTTCAAAAACCCGAATAAGGCTTATCCAAAGGACAGCTACCCCCTTCCCAGGATCGACCAACTGGTGGATGCTACCTCAGGCCATGAGCTCCTCACTTTTATGGACGCGTTCTTCGGCTATAATCAGATTAGAATGGCATCGGAAGATGAAGAAAAGATAGCTTTCATCACTAATCGCGGCCTTTACTGCTACAGGGTCATGCCATTCGGCCTCAAGAACACGGGCGCAACCTACCAACGACTGGTGAACAAAATCTTCAAAGAGCAGATCGGCCAAAACATGGAGGTTTACGTGGACGATATGCTTGTAAAAAGTAGGTCTTCCAGAAATCATGTCGCCGATCTCGAGGAAACCTTTGACGCACTTTGAAAGTATAGAATGAAGCTGAACCCAACCAAATGCGCTTTTGGGGTAACCTCAGGAAAGTTCCTGGGCTTCATGGTATCGGAGCGCGGGATTGAGGCCAATCCAGAGAAAATTCACGCCATCCAAGAGATGACCGCCCCAAGGTCGATCAGGGAGGTTCAGTGCCTCACAGGAAGGATAGCGGCTCTTAATCGCTTTATCGTGAGATCGGCCGAATGATGTTTGCCCTTCTTTCAAACCCTCAAGCAGCCGAAGAACTTCTGTTGGACCTCTGAATGCCAACAGGCGTTCGAAGAATTAAAAAGCTACCTTAGCTCACCCCCGCTGCTGGCGAAGCCCGAACCTGGGGAGGAACTATTTTTGTACCTGGCAGTCTCTCCCACGGCCCTCGCAGCTGTCCTTGTCAAAGAAGAAACGAAAGTCCAGCGACCGGTCTACTACATTAGCTGCGCGTTGAGGGACGCCGAGACCAGGTACACTAAATTAGAAAAACTGACCTACGCCTTGTTGGTTGCAGCTCGGAGACTCCGACCTTACTTTCAAGGGCACACGGTGATGCTACTCACCGATCAACCGATCAAGGCGGCCTTGCACCGAGTTGATACCTCCGGAAGGATGGCAAAATGGGTGATCGAGCTCACGGAATTCGACATCAACTACAGACCTAGACCAGCAGTAAAGGCCCAAATATTGGCAGATTTCATTGTAGAGTGCACCATCCCAGAGGAGGCCGAACCTGAGCAAAGCAGAGTTGACAGCCTGAAGTCTCAACCGAACTCCCCCAACGAAGAAGCCAGTCCCTCCGATTGCTTTTGGACCCTCTATGTGGATGGATCTTCCAACATGGCAGGTGCGGGTGCAGGCCTGATCTTGGTCAGCCCAGAGGGAGTCATCGCGGAGTATGCTCTGCATTTCGAGTTCCCCGCAACAAACAATGGAGCGGAATATGAGGCTCTAATTGCAGGATTAAGGATCGCCAAAGAGCTGGGAATAGGTCAACTCCGGGTATACAGCGATTCCCAACTTGTGGTGGGACAAGTCAGCGGGAGTTATGAAGCACGGGAAGATAGTATGGCCAGGTACCTTGAGAAAGTGAAGGAGCTTACCCCCGCCTTTAGCAGTTTCAACATCAGGCAGATTTCAAGGTCGGAGAATACCAGGGCCTATCTTCTCTCCAAGCTGGCGACATCAGCTCCGGCCGAATTGCCTAAAGGCATCCTCTTTGAAGTTCTAAAATATCCGAGTACAGAAGAACCGCGGCCCGTAATGGAGATCGACCACGAGCCCAGCTGGGTCGACCCGCTGATGACCTATCTTAGAGATGGAGTTCTTCCCCGAGATGCGAAGGAGGCTCGGAAGCTCCGAAATCAAGCCTCCCGGTACATCCTTTATGAGGGCAAATTGTACAAAAGATCATACTCCTTGCCCCTCTTAAGGTGCCTCCGGCCCTCGGAAGCTGACTACGCTTTATGGGAAGTACACGAGGGAGCTTGCGGAAGCCATTTGGGTGCCAGATCTTTATCCCACAAGCTACTCTGCCAAGGGTACTACTGGCCAACAATGCATCATGATTCGATTGAATATGTCAAAAAGTGTGATTGATGCCAGAGATACGCCAACATCCAGAGACAGCCCACTACCGAGCTCACACCCTTGAGTGCCCCATGGCCATTTGCACAATGGGGGATGGATATTCTTGGCCCCTTTCCCATGACGTCTGGGCAAAGGAAGTTCCTCCTTGTAGCGATCGACTACTTCACCAAATGGGTTGAAGCCGAGCCACTAGCAAAAATCACAGAAGCGAAAGTGCAGGATTTCGTCTGGAAATCGATCATTTGCAGGTTTGGTTTGCCTAGAACCCTAATCACTGATAATGGACGGCAATTCACGGGAGCCAGATTCGCCGAATTCTGTGAAGATCTAAACATCTCCCACAACTTCACATCGGTAGCCCATCCTCAAGCGAACGGCGAAGCTGAGGTAACTAACAGAACCCTTTTGCAGGGGATTAAGACAAGGCTTGAAAAAGCAAAAGGAACTTGGGCGGACGAGCTTTATCATGTGCTATGGGCGTATCGAACCACCCAGAGGTTACCTACGGGGGAGACTCCCTTTGCTTTAGCCTTTGGTACGGAAGCCGTCATCCCGATCGAGCTTAAACTCCCGTCGGCACGAGTCGTGGCATTCGACGAACACCAAAATTCACAAAGTCTCAGAGCCAACCTCGACCTGCTGGAAGAAAGACGGGAGATCGCTCAGGTTCGGATGGCAGCCTACAAACAGAAAGTTGCTCGATATTACAACGCCCGAGTCAAGAACAAAGCATTTAAAGCAGGAGATCTAGTGCTCCAACGAGCTGCTGTCTCGCAACCTCAGGGCCAGGGAAAACTTGCCCCAAACTGGGAGGGACCTTATGAGATCAAAGAAGTAGTCCGACCTGGAACTTATTATCTTAAGGAGCTCGGAGGAGCCGACCTCCCACGACCGTGGAGCTCAGAAAACTTACGGATGTACTACCAGTAACTTCGTTTTAATCAAAAAATGCATGCCCATATGTCTTGGGACAGTTCAAGCAAACTGTATCAAAAACAAAAGGGCAACCTCATAAAGTCGAAGGTCCAGTTCTTTTAGACCGGATGGGGGGAGAGGCCTTACAATGCCCATATGTGCCCCCACAGCCCTGTTAGGGACAGGAGGAGAACCTCGCCCTAACTTGAGCAAAGTCGAAGGCTCGGTTCTTTTAGACCAGATGGGGGAAGAGGCCCTACAACGCCCATATGTGCCCCCACAGTCCTGTTAGGGACAGGAGGAGAACCTCGCCCTAACTTGAGCAAAATCGAAGGCCCGATTCTTTTAGACCGGATGGGGGGAGAGGCCTTACAACGCCTATATGTGCCCCCACAGCCCTGTTAGGGATAGGAGGAGAACCTCGCCCTAACTTGATCAAAGTCGAAGGCCCGGTTCTTTTAGACCGGATGGGGGGAGAGGCCCTACAATGCCCATATGTGCCCCCACAGCCCTGTTAGGGACAGGAGGAGAACCTCGCCCTAACTTGAGCAAAGTCGAAGGCCCAGTTCTTTTAGACTGGATGGGGGAGAGGCCTTACAACGCCCATATGCGCCCCACAGCCATGTCAAGAACAGGAGGAGAACCTCGTCCTGACATGAGCAAAGTCAAAAGCCCGGTTCTTTTAGACCAGATGGGGGGAGAGGCCTTACAACGCCCATATGCGCCCCCACAGCCATGTCAAGAACAGGAGGAGAACCTCGTCCTGACATGAGCAAAGTCAAAAGTTTGGTTCTTTTAGACCGGATGGGGGGAGAGGCCTTACAACGTCCATATGCGCCCCCACAGCCATGTCAAGAACAGGAGGAGAACCTCGTCCTGACATGAGCAAAGTCAAAAGCCCGGTTCTTTTAGATCGGATGGGGGGAGAGGCCTTACAACGCCCATATGCGCCCCCACAGCCATGTTAAAAACAAGAGGAGAACCTCGTCCTGACATGAGCAAAGTCAAAAGCCCGTTTCTTTTAGACCGGATGGGGGAAGAGGCCTTACAGCGCCCTAACGCGCCCTCGCAGCCCAGCCAGGAATGGAAGGAGAACCTCGCCCTGGCTCAAATAAAGGGGAAGGCCCAGACTCCTACGGGAGCCGGGTTCCATCCACGACGCCAAAGAAAACTCCGCCCGGGCTCCTACGGGAGCCGGGTTCCATCCATGACGCCCAGGAAAACTTCACCCAAACTCCTACGAGAGTCGGGCTCCATTGCCGACATCAGCTACAGGACAACCCCGCCCGGACTCCTACGGGAGCCGGGCTCTGCTGACAACAGCAACTGCCGATAGGCCTTGTCCGGACTCCTACGGGATCCGGACTTCGCCTTTAATCTTGATTGCAGGAAGACTTCACCCTGACTCCTACGAGAGCCGGGCTCCGCCCACAACTCCAACTTCAAGAGGGATTCTCCGCTCGGGCTCCCACGGGAGCCGAACCTAGCCTCGACTTCAACGGAGAAAAACTCCAAGCAAAAAAGGAAGGCAATGGATCGCAATAGCGATGATCGGAAAGCAAACAGCGCACGAGGGCAACGGGAGCTCGGATCCCCGAATTCAAGCCCCAGGAAGGACCCCGGGCCCAAATGGCCTCGAGCGAACCTGCAGCCGTTAACGGAATAACAACTGGGTATCTTCGAACAGCGTAAAAGTCAAAAAGGAGCTCGGCAAATAACAACCCTACGCGAATAAAAGAGGTCATCGATGACCTTGGGACGACGTGAAAAAGAAAAGAAGAAAAGAAGGAAGAAAGAGGAAAGGAAAATGAAGAAGTTCGACAGACAACTATTCAATGCAAGATGCAGACAAGGTAACCAAATCTTCTTTTCATTTAATAAGATATACGTTACAGGACCCGGTGGATCAAGAAAAAGATATACATCATCGCAAGCCTTGCGGGCACGGCTTGGAAGGGGTATACCAAAGGCCGCTCTGAGCTGCAAACTCCTCTTCTCGTCTCTGTCCTTCTCAACCGCATTCTCCAGTGCGTGTAACGGACCTATCAGCTCTCGCCCCACCTCGCTTCGCTCCATCTCCGAATTCCCGACCCTAGGGGAAAAGGGTGGGATAGATTTTCGGGGGCGGTAAGGGCAACGGCGGCAGTGACGAAGACCTGTTTCAAGAAGAACCGGAGTCACCTTGGATGCAGCGGTGATGCCAGAGATACACTCCATCTCCGAATGTTCCACGACAGCCGCCACCCAAAATGCTCCGGCAAGGTCGGCATGCGCTACTTCCATCGTCCCCGCAACAAGTTCCACTGCCCCACCGTCAACACCGACCGCTTCTGGTCCCTTAGCCCCGACGGTATCAAGGATCCCGCCATAGCTTGTGACGACAGCTCTGCCCTCTTGACCGGTATCACCCCGCCTTGCTGCTCCGAAATTCTCGGGCAGAATAACTTCACCAGCTGCCCCCGTTATTAAACCCCTGTTGTTGAAGGAATTCTTTCTTGAGCCCCCTTTAAAGCGACAGAGATTCTCACCGGCCGCCGTTCTCCTCCTCTCCTTCCTCCAAGCCCTAAACATCCCTTCAAGAATGGCTTCCGGGGTAGAGGACATGGCGTGGAAACCCTCGAAGAAGAATTGGAGAGCTGAAGAAGGCAAGGACTGGTGCGAGGGGAGTAGCTGAGTAGCTAAGCTCTCGGGCAAAAGAAAGGCACCATCCTATCGGCAGAATGAAGCCACGAAGGGGGATTAGGGGGTTTAAATAGCCGACGGATCCTAGCGCAGTTATGACGGCGGATGTTCCTGGGCCAACTGGTGCGTGCCACGTGTCGCGCATGTCCCCCTCATCGCTATCGGGGGTTGAACGTTCACAAATTCCCGCGGCACGATGCTTGGGATCGCGTTCCGACAGGGGTTCCGAAAAGACTCTTCAGGTCACCTTCACCGGAAAGCGGGCTTTGACGTGCACACATTAAATGCTAAAATATCTGGGGGCGGTAGTGCGCAGGATTCGAAGGGACGGTTTCGGCTGTGCCCATCTCTCTCTCTCTGTACTTCCTTCGTTTGAAATTCAAACTCAGAAGTAGGGCGACTGGTGTTGAGTATAAAATACCCACAGTCGAAGTCCTCAGTGGAATCGACTACACGACAACTTCGCCCGGGCTCCTACGGGAGCCGGGCTCCGTCACCAAGAACTTCAACAACTGCAGCCGCAAGCAGACTCCGCCTGGACTCCTACGGGAGCCGGGCTCCGCCGCCGACATCGACTACAGGACAGCTCCGCCCGGACTCCTACGGGAGTCGGGCTCCGTCCTCAGCATCAACCGCTGGTAAGCCTCGTCCGGACTCCTATGGGAGCCGGACCTCCCCTCTGACTTTAATTGCAGGAAGACTTCGCCCGGACTCTTATGGGAGCCGGGCTTCATCCTCAATGCCAACAACTGCAGCTGCAAGCAGACTCCGCCCGGACTCCTACGGGAGTCGGGCTCCGCCGCCGACATCGACTACAGGACAGCTCCGCCCGAACTCCTATGGGAGTTGGGCTCCGTCCTCAGCATCAACCGCTGGTAGGCCTCGTCCGGACTCCTACGGGAGCCGGACCTCCCCTCTGACTTTAATTGCAGGGAGACTTCGCCCGGACTCTTATGGGAGCCGGGCTTCATCCTCGACACCAACAACTGCAGCCGCAAGCAGACTCCGCCCGGACTCCTACGGGAGTCGGGCTCCACCGCCGACATCGACTACAGGACAGCTCCGCCCGGACTCCTACGGGAGTCGGGCTCCGTCCTCAGCATCAACCGCTGGTAGGCCTCGTCCGGACTCCTACGGGAGCCGAACCTCCCCTCTGACTTTAATTGCAGGGAGACTTCGCCCGGACTCTTATGGGAGCCGGGCTTCATCCTCGACGCCAACAACTGCAGCCGCAAGCAGACTCCGCCCGAACTCCTACGGGAGCCGGGCTCCACCGCCGACATCGACTACAGAATAGCTCCGCCTGGACTCCTACGGGAGTCGGGCTCCGTCCTCAGCATCAACCACTGGTAGGCCTCGTCTGGACCCCTACGGGAGCCAGACCTCCCCTCTGACTTTAATTGCAGGGAGACTTCGCCTGGACTCTTATGGGAGCCGGGCTTCATTCTCGACGCCAACAACTGCAGCCGCAAGCAGACTCCGCCCAAACTCCTACGGGAATCGAGCTCCACCGCCGACATCGACTACAGGACAGCTCCGTCCGGACTCCTACGGGAGCCGGGCTCCGTCCTCAGCGTCAACTGCTGGTAAGCCCCATCCGGACTCCTACGGGAGTCGGACTTCGCCTTTAACCTTGACTGCAGGAAAACTTCTCCCGGACTCCGACGGGAGCCGAGCTTCATTCTCAACAACTCCGACTGCAAGACAGACTGCGTCCGGACTCCTACGGAAGCCAGACTCCGCCAATAATTTCGGCAGCAAGCAGACTCCGCCCGGACTCCCACGGGAGCCGGGCTCCATCCTCAACGACAACTGCTGGTAAGCCTTGTCCGGACTCCGACGGGAGTCGGACTTCGCCTTTAACCTTGATTGCAGGAAGACTTCGCCCGGACTCCTACGGGAGTCGGGTTCCGCCCGCAACTTCAGCTTCGAGAGGGTTCCGCCCGGACTCCCATGGAAGCCGGGCTCCACCCACGACCCCAACTGCAAGGAGGACTCCGCCTAGACCTCTACAGAGGCCGGACTTCGACCGCTGCCGAGCTTCAACCGACAGATCCGCACCCCCTGGCAGGTCACAATAACAACCATGATCCTGTTCCACTTCCTGTAGTGGATTCCACGCGGCTCCATCACTCCCTGCGGCGGACCCATTACTCTCTGACAAACTGTGTCAACGGCCACGATTCTGCTCCGCTCCCTGCGGCAGGTGCTGCGCGACTCCACTACTCCCTGACAACTAGCGGCAACGGACGCCGCTCCACCACCTGCAACAGGCTCTACGTGGCAGGCCATAGCAATAGCCACGGGTCTACTCCACTACCCTTCGCAATAAATTCCCCTGACCATGGGCGGTCCACTACCAGACGGTTACAAATGTCGCCATCAATCCGTTGCCTCCTCCGTCTATAAAAGGGGGACCCAGATACGTTATTCTCTAAGCTCATTTCTTATCTAAAAACTCTGCTAAATTCTCCGTTCGAGCACTCCATTCTTGTTGAGGCAGAGAACTAACTTGAGCGTCGGAGGGTCTTGCCGGAGCAACCCCACCTCCAGTTTAGACTTCCTTTGCAGGTCCCGACGGCGACCGCGGCTTCCCCGACTCCAGCTTCTCCGGTGCAAGCTGATTTTTGCACCAACATATATGAAATCTGAAAGTTGAATCTATCTTTGGTTGATTTAATATACAAAGATATTTTATTTTTGATAGATTTAGATAATTTGGTAGGTTGAGATTAGAGTACACAGCAAAAATGTGATGGTCTGAATTGATTAAAAATATTAATCCTTTAAATCAAAAGATATTATGAAATATGTTAGTTGTAAATAAAGAAGGATTTTGCTGATAATAAACGGATGCTAGAGAGAAAATCTATTTAATCAAGGAAAGACTCAAAGCAGCACAGAATAGACAGAAGAGTTGGGCAGATAGAAAAAGAAGATAATTGAAATTTTACTTCAGTGATCATGTTTTTCTAAAAGTATCACCTACTAAGGGTGTCATGAGGTTTGGGAGACATGGCAAGCTGAGTCCACGATATATTGGACCTTTTGAAATTTTAAATCGAGTAGGAGATGTTGCTTATGAACTAGCCTTACCACCAGATTTATCCAAAGTGCACAATGTCTTTCATGTTTCACTACTGAGAAAGTTTGTACCTGATCCAAATAGTGTGATAAAGTATGAGCCATTGCAAGTTCATGAAGATCTAACCTATGAAGAATTTTTCTTCTGAATTATTGATCGAAAAGAGCAAGTTCTAAGATGGCGTATCATTCCGTATGTAAAGATTCATTGGAGTAATCATGAAGAGAGAGAGGTTACATGGGAGCTTAAAGATGGTATGAAGACGAGATATCCATACTTATTTGAAAATGAAGGTATGTTAAATTTCGAGGATGAAATTTTTTTTTAAGAAGGGTAGAATGTGATAACCCGACCCAATTGGGCCCAAAACCAGCCCACAAAGCCCACCCAGAAAAAAAAAAAAAGGGAAATAGAGGAAAAGAGTCCCGAAGGGAGTCTTCTTCCTCCTCTCACCGGCTCCCAATCAGAGTCGAAAAGAGCCCCCCTCCGGCTCTATTTAAGGAGGAGAATCCTCTTCTCTCCCTCTCACTGAAGATTCGAGACCCAGTCGGCGGCAATCATCAGAAAACCACTGCAGAGACCGTCCCTGTGCCATCCTTTTTTGCTCATCGGAAAAGCCTCACCGGCATCGAAGGTGAGCCTCCTCCCCTTCCTCTCTTCTCCTCCTTTCTCCCCATGCCTGTGTGCACGATCGCCGGCGATCGGAGTCATCAGATTTCTTTGAGAAAGGGATTCGGTCCCTTTTGAATGTGTGGGCGTCGGTGGCCGCCGTCGGCCACCGGCTTGGCCTTCCTCTTGCTGCTGGATCGCCCCTCCTCCTGCCGATGGTCGCCCTATGCCGGTTGCACCACCGGTCGGCCAGCCAATAGGGGATTGTGAGATCCCCTGTTTCGGCCCAAAGGAAGCCCGGGAAGAAGAAAAGAAAAAGAAGAAGAAGAAGGAAAAAAAAGAAAAAGAAAAAGAAAAAAAAAGAAAAGAAAAAGAAAAAGAAAAGAAAAAGGAAAAAAAAAAAGAAAAGAAAAAGAAAAAAAAAATACATATATATAATAATGATAATAATAATAATAATAATAATAATAATAATAAAGAGAGAGAAAAAGAAAAAGAAAAAAAATATAATAATAATAATAATAAATACATGTGAGAGAAAGTTTCTCTCATCTCTCTCTCTCTTAAGTCTTTCTCTCTCTAGAATTGGACTTTCTCTCTACCTTCTCTCTATATTTTTTCTCTCTAAATTTTCTTCTTATTTTCTCTCTCTAGACCCTTTTATCTTTTTTTATGGATTTTGTCTCTCTAGGGCCATTCTCTCTCTCTGATTGTATCACAGATCCTAGGAGAAATTTGAGATGAAAATATGATAATCTAAGATTGCTCTGAAATTCATGCAGTAGATCAGATTTCGATCCGATCCTTCTTCAAAATTGATAACATCGATCATAATTAATCCATATTAAGTCATCTTGATATAACCTCTGATGATCTCAATCATGATTGCCACTTTTGAAGGATACGAAGATTCTCTCTCCACTTTCTCTCTCTATTTTTTCTCTCATGACCGACTTTCTCTCTCTAAGAAGGTCTATAAATCCTATACCGAGTCATGCCTTCATCTTTTAGGGGTTCATATTGACTCTAACAAGATGATCCAAAGTTGTTTTGATATCCGTGCTGTATGTCAACCTCATTTGATCATATCAAGGATCTTTCAAATTCATTATTAAAGAATCCTATTGATTGATCTTGACCTTAATTCGATCTGTGCTTCACAATTTTTTGATCAAGTCACTTAAATCTGACCCTCAGATCAGAGACCCTGAATTGCTCTGGTATCTAGATGGTCTGACACATCCGGACAACAGTCCTCTTTCCTTATGATTTAATTTTATTATATTTATGGAATAGAAATTGATGATGATTTGATATTTTAAATAGGATTAGCTGATTCTTTTAACGAAGTCTGAAGATCTAAGATGAACGAGGTAAGTAGATCTTATGCTCCTTATTTATTTTTTTTAAATGATCATATTTTTATGCAAAGAATTGCTATTGATGAAATCATAATTTTTCATAAAATAAAGATCGACATATGTGATATAAAAAAGTATATTTTATTATGAGCATTGATTTCATGAATATGTCTTATGAAAATAGCATGATTATGAAGCATGAATTTTATTGTTTTTCCATCTATGTATATGTATGATTTAAGAAAAAGATATAATGATTTCAAAGGCTCTCAGATGGCTATGAATGAATCCCTTCGGGAAGGTCGACATCCGGAGATAGCATCCACACGAAACATGGCCCTGCCAGCGGGTATAAAGTTGGCACATGAATTAAGAACTCTGTCGATTAAGAAATATGGCCCTGTCATGGGTATAATAGTGACCTTAGCATGAATGTCTGTGAGTAATGTTTGAAACATGACATGAATACATGATGAAAATGTTTTACGATTCATAATTGTGAAATATACATGATTTATGCATGCATGATGAGCTTATAACTTATTTTATTATAAGTTCTATGAAATATTTATTTTTATAATAATTGTTATTTGCTAAATGATGCATTATCATAGAAAACTTATGCTTGATCCGGTAAGGAAGTGGAAGTCTACTTACTGAGCTGGTGTAGCTCATATTCCTTTTATTTTTTTTTTTATGTATAGAGAAATAAGGCTAGGACTGATAGAAAGGGAATCTAGGCTTGGGGATCAGCAAAGCAAGCTTGAAAATTTTGCACTAGGAATTCAGTTTATGTTTATGGATTGTAGTCATTATGAATTTTAAGACTTGGATTATTTCATCTTTGGATTTAGATACTCTGAACCAGTTTTGGTTTAATTAAATATGTGAATTGAACTTCATTATTACATTTATTTATGATACACCTGTTATTATATTTAAGAAGATGAATTTTGGCTTCGTGTTATCGTGGGTCCATCCCTCGGTAGCATGGCCGTGTTATGTTCCAGATTTGGGGCGTGACATTTTTAATTCGGTGATGGAAGATTTCTGGGTACAATCAAATACTTATGATGTTTGAGTGCAATTCAAGATGGGATTGATCGCTCCAAGTAAAATTGGAGATGATGCATCATTATATTTCAATCTAGCAAAACTTTGACCAAAGTAGTTCTAGTGAGGAGTCATAGGATTTTTGAAGTTGAGACATAATGTGGACCACTCATCCTGGGTTGACAATATTAGATGTGTGCCCTAGATGCCAGATTGGCTGAGACATTCCTGTACAAATGTAAGGGCAAATTTATAATTTTGACTATAAATGAATAAAAGGATTATTCTACTATCACATTGTGTACATTATGTCTGTGATACATCCTTTGAGTTAGTAGGAATGTTAATTCATATTTTCAAGAGTTGAAAATTTAAGGAATGAATTTACATAACTAACTCATAAACAGCTCCTGACCATAGAATCATCATAAGGATGGTGATCGATCTAAAAGGTTGATGTACGATCATTTTCTTAGGATAGATGTGTCTTGAGTCTACAGTGTGGAGACACCAGAGCGAGAGTACAGGTATTCATTGAGAACGAGAGTACTGAGCGTGACCACCTCGAGCAGTCATAAGAAAGTCTACCTTCTTGTCGATAACTAACTTGATGTTGCAGCTGTGTGTCTAGTTCTTTGACCTGAGGTACATTGATAGTTCATCTTGAGTGTGTTATAGTTTGACTACACCATAACTCGATCTCCTAGCTATTCAAAACCCTGAGATGTATATTGGCTGTAGCATATTCATTGTAGGAACCAGATTGCACCAAGATGGGATCTATCAACCTCGGTAGATGAGAGAAGTAGTCCTATGATGATCGAAAGATCACGACCTTAAGCCCATGGCCATGGTAGAGTAAAATAATGGAAAAGAGTTTTCCATTAAGGTTTCACATCAGATTTGGATCGATCGATTGATTCATAAGACTGATGTTGGATTTGACGAGTTCACCTTAACCCTAATTTAGTCGGGACTCATGATAGAAGAACTCAATCACACAGATACCTGCACTGAGATGTTCATCTTCAATTCTGATGGGTTACCATCATATACTGCTAGGTATCACTGATAGATTTTGGGAGCAATTAGAATGATATTGATGATCGATCATTCAAAATTATCTGAATCAGAAGAGTTCTGGTCCATCGAAAGGAGTTTCGATGATGTCGATGATGAAATCATGACATGTCTCATTACCATATGGAAATGAACCTAACTGGATCACACAAACAAGAGTTAGAGTCTGGATGTCATCAATTGAGCTAGCCCAGTTTGATTGATTTGGATTAGATCCAATTAGGTTCAAGAAAATCGTGCTAGCACATGATTGAGCCTAACTTTCTCCTCGTATAATCTTTTCTATCTCGACTGAGCCAAATGTGATTTGACTCACCCAGAGAATCTTGAAAAAGTTTCTCTCAGTCTGACTGGAGCCAGTCCAGCTTAAAAAAATCTTGTCTTAATTCATGAGATGAATTTAAGACAACACCTGCTAATTCCTATCACCTGCTATTTTCATTTTAGGACATCGGTCAAACGTTGACCCATGGACCTTGGACTGAAGGTCACTTGGCAAGAGGTCATTGGAGAGTTTTTTGTGGAGTGTCCACCTGCTAATTTTACCCTCAAAGTGGGCACCATAATCAGATATGGCATGCACCCCAAGTGGATAAGGATAGAGTCCCATGAGATGAGGACCCTATGCCTTGATCGACTCAAACTGTTGGGCACCAATCTCACTGTGTTTATCTAGTGTTGGTGCCAACAGTAGGAGAGTTTGATGGGGTTCTTATCTGATATGATCAGATGATATCACTCCACCAATCAAAATTTTTTCAGAATTAATTAAAATTTTCTGATTGATCGAATGATGTGGCACTGCATGGTGCAGCAGGGTATATTTAAACCCTGTCTGCGCCTCGGGTTTAGAGACTCTGCTCAATCCCCAAAAAAAATATGAAACCCCTTCACTTCTTTATGGCCCCTCTACTCCTCTATCTCTCCTCTTCACGTCCAAGAGGTTGGGCATCCATCTGGTGCTTGTCCAAGGTGTGGTGGCTCCCTGATCAAAAGGTTGTAGGGATTTGTCAAGAAACTACTGCTCCAGCTTCAGAAGATCTTTTGAAGATCTTGCAGATCAGATCTAGATCTGATTTTTGGAAAAAAATTTGCAAGGAGAAGATGATCCAGATCCTACTCGAGTGGCTATCGGTAGAGGCTAGACAACTGCATGGCTATTTTAGAAACTCGGGTATTGCTGCGATCATCTATAGGATAATCTAGTTACCCTAGAGGTATTCCTCTAATCCTCAAGTTTTAGATTTAATTTTAGATTAAATATCAGATAATAAGAATCAGATTTAATAGACTTTAGATCTAAAATAAAATAGGATAATTTTTTTTTAAAATATTCTGCCCCAGATCTCATTAGATCTGAAAAATCCTACAAGGAAAAAGCCGATTTTTTCTTCAACTGGTATCAGAGCTAGGTTGATGGCTCTATTTTAGATCTAATTTAGATCTAATTTTTATTTTTATTTATCTGATATTAATAGATTTTAGATATCACATCAGATATAATAGGATCTAAAATTAAAAAATTTAAAATTAAATCTAAGTAAATCTAACATGTATGAGATGCATGACTAGACAAGGAATAGTTTAAACTATGAATAGTCTTGAAGTTTTATATTTTAATATGATTAAAATATAAATTAGATCTAATTTATTTTCTAATTTTTTGATATTATAAATATTATATTCAGATCAAAAAATAGAAAATAAAATTTAATTAATTCATAAGATTGATTTGCTGCATGCCTAGACTAGTTGTAGAATTATTCTAGTAACTGTCTAGAATATATTTTATATTGAATAGTTTAATTTAAATCTTATTTTTTAGATGTTATATATGATGTATCAAATCTGAAAGCATGCTAATTAGATTAGATTTTAATACATGAGATGTATGCAAAGCATGTATAAGTTAGATCTGAAATTATATATGTGATATGTAACTTAGATCTAACTAGTTTTGTAGTTAAATTAATATTTCTGATTAAGGTGCTCCTCATGGCCATCCGATCATAAGAACAAAGTAGGGTTTAAGACCCTCTCCTCCCATTCAATGGGATGTTCTTATGGCATGTAGGGATGCTGCGCGTTCATACTTAATCAGAAATTAAAATTTACTTTTCTGCAAAACCCTACATCCTAAAACTCTAAGATTTATTTTATATATTTTGTTTATGAACCCAAGACTTAATTAATGAATTAAGCTTATGAAATCTAATTAGGTCAAAAATTGAGAATTTTAGATCTAAGTCATTTTCATAAAATTGGGTTCAGGCTTGGGTAGCTCAATTAGATCTAGCGATTGATCAAATCGAATCAAAAGTTGGTTAGGTGGGATCATGAAAGCTAATAATTGACCAGCCTAATGGGATTAAGTCTAGGTCAAGGTTGAATCACATTCATATGTAACTCGATCAAGTTAAGACCTAATTTGGCTCAGTGGTTAGAGCCTGGATTGTAGGCTAACCAAATTGATTCTGGTTCGATAATTTGGTGTCTAAGGTAAGTTGGGCAGATACGATCGACTGATTTTTAATTAGGAGCTACTCGACTCGAATGTGTTCTTGTCAAGTTAATGGCATATTCCTCCCACCGGTCTCACTTACCTGGCCATATGTGTCGACCTAGTTCTGATTTGAGGTGGCTAACAATTTGAGCTAACCCATGTCACTAGGTTAGTCATAATTGTTATGACTATATCAAGTCAAGTTTAATGAGACCTAAAGCAAATCTTCCTAAGAAAATATTAAGTCTAAGGTCTTCCACTATTGTGGATGTGCGGGCTCTTCTCGGGATTGATTATTCTTGACTGGTTACAGTGGCTCAGTTACATTGAAAAGATACAACCATGTCCATTAGGCATTGGATGCTATGGATTAGAGGATGGGTTGTGCTTAATATTTCAGATACGGTGAAGGACTCAATCAGGAATCTAGTTCATGCAAATGGTGGGTCTAACTTAACTAAGAATTGGAGTAATATTTCGAACACGATGAGCTTCATGAATTAAAGATCAAGTTTTGGGTGCACCATGATTAGAGAATCATTGGACAAGAGTTGTCTACTCATCGATTGATCCATCACCAATAACTGTTAGGTGAGGTGATGAGCCAGTCGGTGAGACCGCACCACCCACTAGAAATCACTAATCACAGAGATTTTCATATCTCTACCTAGGAAGTATAGGGATCTGAGAAAGTAGTGGGAGACTAATTTGTTTAAAAATGAAACCCCTAAACAAATTGGTTAAGTCTGATTACAAAATCTAACTAGAAACTTTTGACTCTCTATAGGAAACATGTCTACGTCCAACCCTCTGACCAAAATACTAGACACCCATAGATTGACTGGACCTAATTTCAAAGACTGGTTGAGGAACTACAGAATTATTCTGGGTTTTAAAAAACTGACTCATGTCTTGGACCAGGATCCACCTGCCATACCAGCACATTCGACTGTTGAACAGAGAGCGTCTCTGAAAAAGTGGACGGATGACGATAACAAAGCCAGGTACTACATGTTAGGTGCCATGTCTGATGACTTGCAGCGTCAGCATGAGAATATTATGACTATCCACCAAATGTTGGCTCACCTACAAGAGTTGTTTGGTGAACAAAGTTGCACAGCCAAGTACCAAGTCTGCCAAAAACTTTTTAAGGCTAAAATGCGTGATGGGCAGTCGGTCCAAGATCATTGTTTGTCAATGATCAAGGACCTTGAGGAGCTTGAGAAGCTCGATATCATCTTAGACAAGGATTTTTAGATTGATGTGATCCTTCAATCCTTATCCGATGCATATGGTCAGTTCATCATGAACTTTCATATGCATAAGATGTAGTTTACCTTGGCTAAATTAATGAACATGTTGGTTATGGCTGAGCTTTCTTTGAAGAGTTTAAAAGGCTCAGTCCTTATTATGGAGCAGATTTTTTCAAGAGAAAGTCTTTTGGAAAGAAGAAAAAATCTGCGAAGAAGCAAAAGGTGGATGGGAAAAAGAAGAAGACGGAACCGAAGAAGAAGGCTGCTGAAAAGAAAAAATATTTCTACTGTAATTCAAACGGCCATTGGAAATGAAACTGTCCTCAGTACCTGGCCACCCTGAAGAACAAGAAGGATGGTCCTTCTGTAGGTACGCTCGTTATAGAATCTAATCTTACGATTTTCTCTACATCCAGTTGGGTACTTGACTCTGGTTCTAGTGCTCATTTGTGCACTTCTATGCAGGATCTTAAGGAGAGCAGGAGGCTAAGGGATGGGGATATGATCCTACGCATCGAGAATGGAGCAAGAGTTGCTGCTGTGGCCATGGAAACCTATCCTCTGCGATTACCGTTAGGATTAGATTTAGTTCTTAGAGACTGTTATTATGTGCCTGCAGCAAGCAGGAATTTGATTTCTGTTTCATGTTTAGCACAAGAAGGCTATGTGATTAGCTTTCATAAGGACCATTGTAACATATTTTATGAAAATAATAAAGTTACAAATAATTTTCTTATTAATGGTCTCTATCAGCTATATATTGATGTATCTGTATTTCATATCGAGCAAAATATGAATGCCATGGGAATTAAAAGGCCTAGAGATAGTCTAAATGATAGGTATCTGTGGCACCTAAGGCTAGGTCATATAGCGGAAGACAGGGTTAACAAATTGAAGAAATTCGAACTATTGAGTCTGTTGACTTTCGAGTCATATCCAGTTTGTGAATCATGCCTTCAAGGCAAAATGACTAAGTTTCCTTTTGTGGGACATAGAAAAAGGGCCACAGGCCTACTTGCCGTAGTACATACAGATGTGTGCAGCCCATTTGATGTGCCGGCTAGAGGCAACTATGTCTACTTCATTACCTTTACTGATGATATGTCTAGGTACGGATATGTGTTTTTAATGAAACACAAATCTGAAGCCTCTGAAAAGTTCAAAGAATTCAGGCATGAGGTAGAAAAATAAATAGAAAAGTCCATTAAGGTTCTTCGATCAGATCGAGGAGATAAATACCTTAGTCGAGAGTTCCTAGACAATCTTAAGGACAATGGCATAGTCTCTCAATGGACTCCACTTGGAACACCACAACTCAACGGGGTTTCAGAACGGAGAAATTGGATCCTATTAGATATGGTCCATTCCATGATGAGCTTCACCGACCCCCCTAAGTTTTTTTGGGGATATTGTCTCATGACAGCAATATATGTATTAAATAGGGTTTCCTCTAAAATCGTTCCTACCACATCGTATGAGATATGGCATGGTAAGAACCAAGTCTGAGTCATCTCAGAATTTGAGGTTGTCCGGCTCATGTCAAGAGATAGCAGGCGGACAAGTTAGAGTTCAGATCTTTTAGAGCTCGATTCATAGGATATCCTAAAGAGTCATTAGGATACTATTTTTATATTTCAAAAGATCACAATATGATTATGCATCGACATGCTATTTTTCTTAAAAAATAGTTTACTCAAGATAGTGGTATCGAAAGAATAATTAAGCTCAAGGAGAATGTCTCCCAAGAGCAACGAGCTAAAGAACCTGAGGAACCCAATCAATTAGAACCAGTCCTAACACAACCTCTTCCACCTCGTAGATCGACTAGGATTTTTCATCCTCCTGAAAAGCACTTAGGTACTATACAAGAGGATGTAGAGGAAATGTTTCTCATGGTAAATGAGGCTCATGGTGATGACCCCAAGATCTATGATGAGGCAATATTAGATATCGACTCTGAGAAATGGTTAGAGGCAATGAGATCAGAAATTGACTCGATGCACTCAAACCAAGTCTGGACCTTGGTAGATCCACCTGAAGGTATTGTACCTATTAGATGTAAATAGATCTTCAAGAGAAAGATAGGTGCAGATGGGAATATGAAGACATTCAAGGCTAGACTTATAGCAAAAGGTTATAGTCAGCACGAAGGCATTGACTATCAGGATACCTTTTCACCCGTAGCCATGCTAAAATCCATCCGCACATTGCTTGCTGTTGCATCCTATTTTGATTATGAAATATAGTAGATGGATATGAAAACGACATTCTTAAATGGATATCTTGAGGAAGATATCTATATGGAACAGTCGCTTGGTTTCACATCCAATGATGATGATCACAAGGTCTGCAAGCTGCAAAGGTCTATTTATGGACTTAAGCAAGCATCTCGGAGCTGGAATATTCATTTCAATGATGTGATCAAAATGTTTGGTTTCATCAAAAATGAGGAGGAACCATGTGTGTTCAAGAAGGTCAGTGGGAGCGCAGTTATCTTCTTGTACTGTACGTTGATGACATCCTCCTAATTGAAAATGATATTTTCATGTTGACCTCAGTCAAAATATGGTTGTCTAAGGAGTTCTCTATGAAAGATCTAGGAGAAGCATCCTTTATACTGGGTATTAAGGTCTATAGAGATAGACCAAATAGGATGCTAGGACTTTCACAGAAAATGTACATAGAGGAGGTGCTAAAAAAGTTTAGCATGGAAAACTCTAAAAGAGGTTTAGTATCTTTTAGACATGGCATTCATCTCTCCAAGAAGATGTGCCCTAGCACACTTGAGGAGATTGAACACATGAGCAAGATCCTTATGCTTCGGCAATAGAGAGCCTTATGTATGCCATGCTATGTACAGACCGATACAGCCTATGCTGTGAGTGTCACAAGCAGATATCAGTCGAATCCAGACAAAGAACACTGGACTTCTATGAAATGTATCCTTAAGTACTTAGAAGGACTAAGGATATGTTTCTAATCTTTGGGAATGGAGAACTCTAGGTTCAGGATTTACAGACTCAGACTTTATGTCTGATATAGATGATCGAAAGTTGACATCTGGAAGTCTGTTCATTTGTAATGGTGGTGCAGTTAGCTGGAAGAGTTCTAAGCAGACGATGATTGCTGATTCCACCATGGAGGCAGAGTATATTGCTGCATCAGAAGCTGCGAAGGAGGTATTCTGGTACAAGAAGTTTGCCACAAAGCTTGAAGTGATGTCATCGGATGTCGTCCCTCTTTACTGCGACAATAATAGCACCATAGCCCTAGCTAAGGAGCCAAGGTCTCACCAGAAGTCCAAGTATATCGAGCGGTGATTCCATCTGATCCGTGATTACCTCGAAAAGGGTTATGTCGAGGTTAAGAGAGTCGACTCCACAGACAATGTGGCAGACCCACTGACAAAGTCATTAGGCCATCAGAAGATCGAAGTCCACCTTCAGAAGATGGGACTTAGATATGTAGCCAATTGACATTAGGTCAAGTGGGAGTTTGTTAGATGTGTGCCCTAGATGCCAGATTGGCTAACACATTCCTATACAAATATAAGGACAAATTTATAATTTTGACTATAAATAAATAAAAGGATTATTCTACTATCACATTGTTACATTATGTCTGTGATACATCCTTTGAGTTAGTAGGAATGTTAATTCATATTTTCAAGAGTTGAAAATTTAAGGCATGAATTTACATAACTAGCTCATAAACAGCTCCTGACCATAGGATCACCATGAGGATGGTGATCATCTGAAAGGTTGGTGTACGATCACTTTCTTAGGGTAGATGTGTCTTGAGTCTATGGTGTGGAGACACCAGAGCGAGAGTATAGGTTTTCATTGAGAATGAGAGTACTAGCATGACTACCTCGAGCAGTCATAAAGAAGTCTACCTTTTTGTCAATGACTAGCTCGATGCTGCAGCTGTGTGTCTAGTTCTTTGATCTGAGGTACATCGACAGTTCACCTTGAGTGTGTTATAGTTTGACTACACCATTACTCGATCTCTAGCATTCAGAACTCTAAGGTGTATGTTGGCTGTAGCATATTCATTGTAGGAACCAGATTGCACCAAGATGGGATCTATCAACCTTGGTAGATGAGAGGAGTAGTCCTATGATGATCGAAAGATCAAGTCCTTAAGCCCATGGCCATGAGAGTGAAATAATGAAAAAGAGTTTTTCATTAGGTTTCATATCGGATTGGATCGATCGATTGATTCATATGACTGATGTTGGATTTGATGAGTTCACCTTAATCCTAATTCAGTCGGAACTCATGATAGAGAAACTCAATCACACAAGTAGCTGCACTGAGAGGTTCATCTTATTTCTGATGGATTGCCACCATATACTGCTGGATATCACTGGTAGATTTTGGAAGCAATTAGAATGATATTGATGATCGATCATTCAAATTGTCTGAATCAGAAGAGTTCTGGTCCATCGAAAGGAGTTTCGATGATGTCGATGATGAGATCACGACATGTCTCATTACCATATAGAAATGAACCTAACTGGATCACACAAACAAGAGTTAGGGTCTGGATTCATCAATTGAGCTAGCCCAGATCGATTGATTTGGATTAGATCCAATTAGGTTCAAGAAAATCGTGCTAGCACATATTGAGCCTAACTTTCTCCTCATGTAATCTTTTCTATCTCAACTAGCCAAATGTGATTTGACTCACCCAGAGAACTTGAGAAGGTTTCTCTCAATTGACTAGAGCTAGTCCAATTCAGAAAAGTCTTATCTTAATTCATGAGATGAATTTAAGACAACACCTGCTAATTCCTGTCACCTGCCATTTTCATTTTAGGACATCGGTCAAACGTTGACCCATGGACCTTGGACTGAAGGCCACTTGGCAAGAGATCAATGGAGAGTTTTTTGTGGAGTATCCACCTACTAATTTTTCCTCAAATTAGGCACCATAATTAGATATGGCATGCACCCCAAGTGGATAAGGATAGAGTCCCATGAGATGAGGACTCTATGCCTTGATCGACTCAAACTGTTGGGTGCCAATCTCACTGTGTTTATCCAGTGTTGGCACCAACAGTAGGAGAGTTTGGTGGGTTCTTATCTAATATAATCAATGATATCACTCCACCAATCATAATTTTTTCAAATTAATTAAAATTTTTTGATTGGTCGAATGATGTGGCACTGCATGGCACAGTAGGATCTATTTAAACCCTGTCTGCGCCTAGGGTTTAGAGCTCTGCTCAATACCCAGTAAAAACATGAAACCCCTCCACTTCTCCATGCCCCTCTGCTTCTCTCCTCCCTTCTTCATGTCCAAGAGGTTGGGCATCCATCTGGTGCTTGTCCAAGGTGAGGTGGCTCCCTGATTAGAAGGCTACAGGAATTTGTCGAGAAGCTGCTGCTCCAGCTTCAGAAGATCTTTTGAAGATCTTGCAGATCAGATCTAGATCTAATTTTTAGAGCAAAGATTCATGAGGAGAAGATGATCTAGATCCTACTCAAGTGGATATCGGTAGAGGCCAGGTGACTACGTGCTATTTTAGAACCTCAGATGTTGCTGTGATCATCTATAGGGTAATCTAGTTATCCTAGAGGTATTTTCTAATCCTCAAGTTTTAGATTTAATTTTAGATTAAATATCAGATAATAAAAATCAGATCTAACAGACCTTAGATCTGAAATAAAGTAAGATAATTTTTTTTTTTAAATATTCTGTCCCAGATCTCATTAGATCTGGAAGATCCCACAAGAAAAAAGCCAGTTTTTCCTTCAGACAGTTTAACCCAAAGTCATCCTTGAGCATGAGTGTCAAAGGGATGAATTATACAGTAACTATATCCACATGGGTTCTAGAGTGTTGCTGGACATACATTCGGCCTATCCGGATGTCGGATCCCATTGCTAGATGGTTACATCGATTAGTACGGGAATTATTCTTGTGCTACCGACTTAGGTTCAAACCTATGGGGTCTCACATATAGAAGTACCTATCTAATCAAATGACTGATCGACGATTATAAATCATTGAAGGATTTAATTATCAATTTGATTGATGCTTAATCCTATACATAAGTTATAATAAATTATTTACTAATAGTTGATAAATTAGAAGGATAATTAATTAATAATATAATTTTTAATTATTTGATTGAGCAATAAGGATTGGATTAGATCTAAGAATTGGATTCAATTAGATTGGATTTGGATTGATTGGATGCATTCCTATTGAATAATAGGGCTTGTTCTAATTGATCTAAGAGATGCATAAATATGATTCAATTATTTTTATATAGGTTTGGATTGGATTTAACCCTATTAGATAATAGGCTTGATTGGATCAAGTCCTATTATCAAATAGCTTCCCTGATCTCCATCAAGAGTCAATCTCTAGATCAATGAGATTTTAATCTAACTAATTTCAAAATTTATTGGAGCCTAATAATTGGGCTAGGATCAAATTAATTAGTTTGTTATAACTAATTTTTAAGTTAGTTAGGATTGGATCTAAGAATTAGTTAGAATTTTAATCAAAATCTTGAATCTTATTTGGAATAGGACTAAACCCAAACCAACCTATGTAATATAAATCCACCACTCCACATCTTCATCGTAAGAAATCTCTCCATGCCCCAAAGGATGCCGTGCCCTCTTCTCCTCTCTTTCATGTGTGAGGCATACCTTCTTCTCTTTCTTGTCGCCCAAAAGAAATAAAGGAAGAAGGGGGCGTCCAAGAGTTGGACTCCCCATATCTCATGCACCTTGTCTCTCTTCTTCTCCTCCCTTCTTGAAAAGATTTTTGTGAGAGTTTATTGCTAGTTTTTGGGTATCAAAGAGAGACTTCTCTGCTGGTTTTACAGTAGAAAATTAAAGAAGAAAAGTTCTTCCCAAAGAGAGAAAGATCAAGGAAGAAGAAGGGTCTTCTTTCTCGTGCGCAGTCTTGAAGAAGAAGGAGTTTTTTTTCAAAATTTTTTTTTAAAGAATAAAATTAGATTAAATTTAATTTTTAATATAAAAATTTAGAGAAAAAATACTAAAAAAAATTGGTTGGGCATTTGGGGCTTCCTAGAGTTTTAGATCAAAGAAGAAGAAGGGTCCTCTTTCTTGTGTGCAGCCTTGAAGAAGAAGAAAGAGTTCTTCTTTCAAATTTTTTTTCTATTTTTCTCCAAGATGAAAATTAGATTAGATCTAATTTTTAATATAATAATTTAAAGAAGAAATATCAAAAAAAATCTAGTTGGGCGTAAGGGGCTTCCTGGAGTTCTAGATCAAGGAGAAAAAGGTAGAAGAAGAGAGAAGAAAGGTTCTTCTCTTGGGTCTCTCCTTGGGATTCTTCTAGGACTCAAGATCTCCTATGATTTTTAGCATAAAAAATTAGATTAGATTTAATTTTTATCATAAAAAATTAGAGAAGAAAAGTTCTTCTTAAGGACATGAAAGGAAGAGAGAGAGGTTCTCTCTTATGCGTGAGAAAATTGAGAAGAAAGGGTTCTTCTCTTGATCTCTATTATAGAGATCAGATGCATGGATCCAAAAAAAAAAGAGAGGATCTTCTTATTCTTTATCTTTATCATGTTCCTCTTAGATTAGCCAAAGGATGGTGTCTTCACAAGTTAGCACTCCCGAGGAGATCGATTAGCACAAGGGCTTTGTGTGGATATCCATAGAGGCCGGATGCATGTGCAGCTGTCAAACATCATAAAAAATCAAGTATTATAAATTTTAGATATGGTGATCTACTATCCACACTCAGGTATAAAGTTATAAAGTCAATTAATATTTAGATATGATCTAAATATAAATTAGATATGATCTATACTTGCTGAATTTTAGATTTCAAATGTGCATACATGCATATTAGTTCATGTTATAGATCCTATATGATCATTTTAGATTTAATCTATGCATGCATTATAGATTAAATTATTTAATTTATATATATTTTATTATAAATTTTTGAAAATGCATGCACATCACCCACCACGCTTCCCTTCAAATGGTATCAGAGCCGGGTTCGTTATGACATGAATATATATGCATGTAGAGTTGAAATCTAGATTCAGTAATACATGAGATGTGTTATGATCTGATTTTAGATATGATCTAATATAAAATTAGATCTAATATAATTTAGATTAGATCTAAATTTTTATATATATGAATTAGATTAGATATTCTAAGTAGTAAAGTACTTGGATTGGGTAATTACCAAACCGTCCAGTCATAAGAGCAAGTACGGTTATATGATCCTCTTTTCTCATTCAATAGGATGTACTTTATGGCGTGTAGGGATGCCACTATGAGATCCCATAAAGAAGAAAGCAAAAGGAGAAAACTTACTTTTCTGTAAAATCCTAGATGTTGAAACCTTAGAATTTATTGTATGTGATACAAAGCATGAGTTATATGAAAAATAAAATATCTAATCCATATGATTAAAATTATTTTAATCATGAAAATAAAATTTAAAATCATAAAATATTTAGATATGATCTAAAGTTTATTATAATTAATTTTATTTCAGTTTATGTGAGAATTTTTAGATCTAAAACTATATGATACTTATTAGCACGTCAACTAAGCCGACTAGTTTTTGAACTGAGTCGACCCAGTCCCCAGATTTAATCGGTTCAGTGTTGACTGATTCGACCCAGTTGTCTTAGGTCGAATAATAATGATTATTATTCATGATCAGTTAGTCGATTGAGTATCAGACTTAGTCAACCCACTGAAGTGAGCCAACTCAGTTCAAGGGTGAGCCAATCTAGTTTTCAGACCAAAAAAATTTTACATAAAATTAATGTAAAATTATTTTATAAAATTAAAATTATTTCAATTAATAATCTTAACCCATGTTAATGCTATACTTAATTAAAAATTAAGAAATATATTTTAGATCTAGAATTATGATTAAAGATCTAATGACATTGCATAAAATATGGGGCATGGATTAGCTCAAATCAGGTCCTTTTAATTAGGTTAGACCTAAGGTTAAAATCAAAGACTTAATAGACTAAAAGGAGTAGTTGATCAAATCTAACCAATAGTTGATTTAGATTAGATCAAGTATACTCTAGATCAAACACAATAGTTGTAGATGGTCAAGTTCATATTTTTGATTAGACCAAATAGACCTTGATTGAGGCTTAAAGGTTGAACCAAATCATGGGGTTGATTAGATCACTAAGTGACTCAAGTTGATCCATGTCTTTAAAGTTAATCAGTATGACTGATTTAGGTGGCTTGAACCAACTTGTCTCTGATCCTTCTCATGATTTGATAAAGTCAGTGGGAGGATTTATGACATGCTAGTTGGATCTACTACTCACTAGTCTTTTCAATGACTTGATAAAGTCAGTGGGAGGATTTATGATTTATAGATCGACTGATGTCGTATAAAATATATTAACCAAATTTTTTAAATTATTAGATCTATAAAATGAGCTAGTTATAAAGATAACTAGATCATAGCCTCCCATTAAGGTGCATGATAATGAGTCTAATATTTCAAATAGGTATTGGAGGTGCCACATGCCTGATGTCTATTACGTATTAGAATTATCATCCATCATATGATCATCTTGTTGTGTCTTCAGATCAATGCTCAGGTTGGTCGAGCCACACTCAGGCCTGGACATCTATTCTATTAGATGTACTTGATGTTGTTATATTAATGGTTGGATCTAATCAAAATTTTTAGTAGAGGTGCCACATACCTACTGAAGGGATGTCTGGGATAAAATCTGATTGTTAAAAATTATTTAAAAAATAATTGATTATGAACCTACCCATGGATGCACTAGTGTCGGTCGAGTCACACTCGGATCTGAATGCAGTCTATGTGGATTCTAGTACCTATAAGGAATTAAAGTAATTCTTTGGATTGAAGGTAGAGGCTATCAATTCATATAAAATAGTGAGAGAATATTTAGACTAAAGTCCAAATCTTTAGACTTAAAATAATTCATATACTAATAGGTCATTTATTCTCTTTTCAAAAATGGCTAAAATATTATCGCTCTGTTCATTGTTAGACAGTAACAATGTTATCAAACCTAACTCGATATTCAATATCAAAAGTTGAATATAGTTTTTGCGCGAATTGATCAAAAAAGTTTCAGACTAACTCAAACAGACTTAAAAAAGAAATCAGCAAATGGTTGCTGGTCAAGATAGTTATATAATAACTCCTTGAAGTTTCTCTATTGGTAATACTACTATCAGGATATAGGACAACGACAGTATAAGTCATATTTGTAAATAGTTGCAAAAGACTTCAGGATAGTAGAAGATTTAAAAATGGCAAGAGACTCCTGAATGTAAGACATGAAAGTCTGTTTCAGTCTTAACATTGATAATCGTTGAACTTATTTTCAATCCTGACCATGTCATTTAAGTGATTGTCACGATTGTCCAATCTTATTGATGGTGTCAATAAATATGATTATTGTGATATCATTGTGAATGATACTGCAATAATATATGAATAATTAAAAATGACATAAATTTAGTACCATAGCCTGTTAGTGTAAAGTATACATCTAACTAGCACCCTAGATTAGACAATATCATTGAAGCCAACTTTTAGTATAGTTGACTTAGTCACCTTTTATTGGAAAGGGTGAATGAGCCAACGATGTTTTGAGTTTAGTAAATATTGATGCATTTACACTTATGAATATTAGTGCCAAAAGAGGGCTTTACTACTTCATTAAATCTCTAATGACCTATCTTGACATTGGTGCATCTTGCTTATGAAACACAAATCTGAGTTGATTGAAATATTCAAACGATTCCGTAATGAGGTAGAAAAATGAACTGCAAAGAGTATTAAAATTCATCGATTTGACTGATGAAGTGAATACCTTTATAGTAAGTTTTGACATATCTTGGGAAAAAATAGATTCTCTCTTAATGAACCTCTCCTGGGACATCACTTTTTTTAAAAGAATCTCTGAAAAGAGGAATTGAACCTTGTTAGACATGATTCGATCTACTATGGGATTTGCTGATCTACATGAGATTATGTTTTAGAGACTACTTGATATGTGCTCGAGAACATTCTAAGCAAATCGATCACCAAAACTCCATATGGGATATGCACTTGCGTAATTTGATACTCTCTTACTTTGATGTTTGGGTTGTCGAGCTTATGTGAAATGTTCACAAACCGACTAGCTTGGATCTTGGTCTGATAAATATTATTTTAAAGATATTTCTTCTATCTTTCGAATGGATATGAGATATTCATAAATCTTAAGGCTTTTTTTTTGAAAAAGAAGTTCCTTGGTAAAGAAACTGATGCCATTAAGAGCAAACTTGTGAAGCTTGATAGGTTGAGAAACCGACTCTAATACGAACCAACAGAACCAGAGTTGATTAGATCAAATCCAAAATCCGATGTAAAGGCATCTTTTGGTAGATATGGTAGAGTACCGTATTAGTCAAACAGATACTTCGATTTCTAGATTCGGGATGAAGATTTGATCTCCCATACAGATGTAATACAGGGATCTAATATTGAGAAGTGGCTTGAAGTTATTAAATCTGAAATGAAGTCCATGAAGATCAATGATGTATGGACATTCGTTGGTTCACCTGAAGGGATAAGACCCATAAGGTGTGAGTGGATTTTGGATGGATAAGAGGCGCGATAGAAAGGTAGAGACCTATTAATTCTATCTGATTGCCAAAAGATTTCATCAAAGTTATAGTGTTGACTATGATGAGAAGTTTTTCTTGTGGCAATCCTCAAGTCCATTTGGATTGAATCAAACTTTTTGAAGTTGGAATATACGTTTTGAACGTATGGTTTTGTTGAGAATGAAACAAAATCCTGTATGTATAAATGGGCTATTAATTTTGTAAAGGTATTCCTTATGTTGTTTGGATGAAATTTTTTTAATCAAAAATGACATCCCTACATTATAAAAAATATAAGCTTGGTTGTCATCTCTGTTCTCCATAAAGATTTGGAAGGTTATTAGAACCATCCTTAAATATTTGTAAAGTACTAAGGACAAATGATTTATTTATGGAGAATCTGACTTAAAACTTATGGAATATTGATTCCAATTTCTAGTCGGATCGAAATGACAAAATTGTGTCAGGTTATATTTTTATCCTATAAAGAGGAGTGACACGCTACAAAAGGTTTCATGCAGTATTCAGTAGCCAATTTTATTTACGATACAGAGTTCTTTGCAATATTTGATGCTGGTAAAGAAGTTGTTTGGTTATGAAAATTTGTCAACGAGCATGGAGTGGTACCCTCCATTGATGGTCCAGTCTTTCTGTATCGACAGTAATATTAGAACCATAGCTCAAGCTAAAGAATTGATGTTCCATCAAAAAACCAAATACTTTCTGTATTGCAATCACTTTGTTCGATAAGATCAAAACAAAATCAACCTAGGTAAGTTTTAAATCATAATTTTTAGATTTAACATACAAATATATATCTCATATATGTGTGTAAAATTCAGATCTAAATAAAATTCAGATCACAACATGATATCATATATCTCATATACAAATCATGAGTCATATTGAAAATAATTTTTTCACCTAAATATACAATCATATATCTCATATATGAATTATAAATTAGATCAAATTAAATTTTAGATTTATGCATGCATCTACTTATTACATGAATATGAACTAGAAATCATTCTAGAATAAAATTCAGATCTATGCATGCTTTCATATATCAACTATATATTTTAAAGTTAAATCTAAAATAAATTTTAGATTCAAAATACTTATCTATACATCTCATGTACTAAGAAAAAGTTAGATTTTGAAATACTTTTCAAAACATATATGTCAATTTCATGCAGATGAAATCTGTGGCTTTGATACCACTGTTGGAATTTTCATGTCGGGGTATGCATGTATGTCTCAAAAAAAAATTTTTTAAATATCACAGTGGAATAGAAGATTAAAATATATTTTAATCTACATCATGCATGCATAAAACATAAACCACTAGGATCTACTTCATATGATGAAATTAAATATATGCTAAAATTAAATATGTGATCGAATCACATACCTGTTTCGTAATTTCTTTTTTCAAATCTAAATCTGAAAGAGAAGAGGCTCTCTCTTAGCCACACAAGTATCTAGCCTCTATGGGTATCCACTCAAGATCAGTCTAAAACAATCCTCTTTGGTATTGATTTTTTTTTCTCTAAAAAAAATCAGCCTGTGAATCTGAATGAAGCCTGAATCATGATCAACTCTTTGATCTTTTCCTTGATCTTCTTCTTCTTTTCTTCTCTTACTTTTTCTTACCATGATTATGAAGTAATCAGGGACTAGAAACTAGCAAATAAGGGGGACACCCAAACTCTTTTGGGCATGGAAGATGGAGGACGCCCAACCTTGGGCGTTGGCACTTCAAGGGGAAAGAGAGAGGGGGCGTGGGCACTTCAAGGAAGGCATGGGGCTGTTGGTTCAATTCCCTACAGGCCTTAGGAAAGGTTGCTTTAAATAGACATAAGATTTGAATTCTATTCAAAACCAAATAACTACTTAATACAACTCCAACTTGTATTAGGAATCTTTTTTCCTTTAGTTATTTGACTCTCTTTAGGAGATCCTTTAGATACCAACTATTAGAGCCTTTGCACCCACAAAAACACACCCAACATGGCACCCATGTGATACCCCATAATGGTTCCACACATCCTCTAATAGGTGGACACACCCAACTTGATCAAATCAAGTGGCATCCAATCAAAACTATCAAAAAATTTAATTAAGGACTTGAACCCTTAATTCATTTGATCCTAAATCCTAGGCACCCAACAATTAAAATCCAATGAATCTAATTTATTTAGGTTATTAGGAGATAATTAAATTTAAATTAATCTTATCAAATAAGAAATTCAAACATAAAAAGAAAATTAGATCTAACCACGTACTAGAAAGATTATCCTGAACTCAGTAGGGTTTTTTTAAACCCAATTGAGACTTCATAAGTCCAATTACTTATTTCATGTCTAATCTCTTTGTTGTGTGATCTCATAGATTCAATTCTATCTGATAGTGAGATATACAATGATCTTTATCATAGTATCATTAAAATTTTTTTCAATGGATCGGAGTAATTCTACTCTAACTCATCAAGGATTGTCGATCCTGAGCAATTCTAGTGAGCTCTCACAATCTACCGGTGATACCTAGTAGTATATAGTTACAATCCAGTAGAACCAAAAAAAATCTTAAGGTATAGCTCATGTGTGATTCAGTCTCTCTATCGTAAGTCCCGACTAGATGGCAGGTCAAAGATAAATCGTTAAACCTCATCATCAGTTATATGATAGATTTGATCAGCTCAAGTCTAATTGTGATCCTTATAAAAATTATTTTTCATCAATCATACTGCTGTGGCTACAGACTCTCGGACTTAAACTCTCAAATCTCATAGGACTACTCCTTTCTATAAAAGTTGATAGATTCCATCTTGATGCGCACCCTACTCCTACAGTGGACCAACTGTCGCCTACATCTACTACAAGGGCTCTTTGAGACCATGTTTATGTGTCAGTCAAACTTCAACAGCCTCACTGCGAATAGTCATACCATCGCAGGTTAAAAGATCATTCACACAACTACAGCATCGAGATAATCACTGACGATCGAATAAAAATCTAAGTGATCTCTCGTATGGTCATGCTTAGTACTAGTTATTCTCTAATAACTATCCGCACTCATCTTTCAGTATCTCTACACTGTAGATTAGAGACTCATCTATCCCAAAGAAAGTGATCTGTGCGTCGGTTTATCCAGATCGATCACCATCTTCATGATGATACTATGATCAGGAGTATTTAGAAATTATATACATGTCTCTAATTCTCAATATTTTGAGAATATATATCAAAATATTAATTTCATGGATGATTCAAGGATAAATCACACTTGAATGGAAAAATAAATTTATCTTTTTATTGATCAAATTAATGTATTAAGTATAAAATTATGTCCTAGCTTTATTATAATGTGTCAGCCATATTGGCTTGTAGAATATACATCTAACATTATGCATTTATGAAACTGAATTCAAAAAGTTTTTGGCCAAAGCAAGTGTGAATACTAAAAAAAAAATTTCACGTGATTCACAAATGAATTCGAGTTGAGCCAATCTAGCATATGACTGATGATGGGGTCTGACGAGTTCTCCATGACCTCTGTCATGTTGGGACTCATGATCGAAGGACTGAATCATATGATAACTGCACCTAGGGTTCATACTTTTATTCTACAGGATTGCCACTATATACTGCTGGTGTCACTCGTAGATTGTGAAACTCATCAAGCATTATCTTGATGATCGATGGCCCTCGAAAGGTAGAATTAAAAATATTCCAATCCATCGAAAAGAGTTTCGATGATATTGTGATGGAGATCATAATATATCTCACTATCAAATAGAATAGAATTTATGGGGTCACACATTAAGGGATCTAATCTTGAATTTGTCAATTGGGCTTATGAAGTTTCAATTGGGTTAGGGTTTGTTGGAATCTTATTAGGTTTATGAGAACCATGCTAGCACATGGTTAAACCTAATTCTTTTCGAAACTTTGATTTGATCAAGTTCATAGCCTTGAACCTAACCTAAATCTATTTAGATTTAATTGGGCTCTTAATTTTGAGAGCCTAAGAGGATTTGATTAAGTCAATTAGTTGGCATAATTATCCTAACATTATCTCTTCATTATCTCCTAATTATCTCTAAGTGGCGTGTGGAATAAAAGGAAAGAATGGGTGGCGCCTTCCTTCAATTTTAGTAGGAACTGGAGTGCCAAATCCCAGGATATTACAAAAGGAGCCCACCCCATCTTATGTGGCATGGCATGGAGGGGAGAGAGAGAGGGTCCACACCCCCTCTCATATGTCAAGAAACCTCGAGGGGGCACCAACACTACCTGACATATATTCCTAGAGCACACCTTGTACCACCTAAAGGGGCTGATTATATACTAATTATATTTGATTTTAATTAAAATAAATCAGATTAAAAAGGTAAATAATTCTTATGAGATAAGGATCTACCTTTTTAAGATAATTGAGTTTCTATTATGTGTCGGGGTAGTGCTTATATAAAGAGCAAGTCTCTAGGGTTTCTAAAGAATAGAAATTTTTATGAAAAAATTTCTCTCTCTCCCTTCTCCATGCCTCCTCTCCTCCCTCTCTTCTCTTCCACACCCAAGAGTTGGGTGTCCCACTTTCCACATGCCAAGACTCTAAGAGATTTATCTTCAAGAGCGAAGAATGAGGAGAAAAAGAAGAAGACTATAGATCAAGGAGTTGATCCCACATTCCAGATCAAGGTGTTGGTCTAAGATGTCAAGGCTAAGATTCTTCTTGAAAAAAAAAATCTTTTATAAGGATAGATCAGTTCAAGATTGATCCCAGTAGATATCCGTAGAGGACGGACATGTGTGCAGCTCGAACATCTACAAATCTGTGATCATCAGAAGTGGTGAATATCTACCCGTGCTAAGGTAATGAGATCTGATTTCATACTTTTCTCTAAATTTCATATTGTATATATGTGTTTTCTCCTGAGTTTGGGTAAGATTAGATTTGATCTTTTGCATGTGAGGTTAAAAAGTTTAATCCATTTTGTTTTCCATTATATTTTTCAAAAGTTTTGAAACTACACATACTGCCTATCCGATTTTCTAACAGTGGTATCGGAGCCACAAATTTTTGAAAACACATATGATCTGATTTTTAGATTAGATCTGAAAGTTTTAATAATTTAAAATCAATTTTGTGCTGATATAAGGTTATTCTGGTATAGGGTTTACCTCTTATATTGTAAAGATTATCCTAGCATAAGATTGATCGATTTTAAAAATTATTTTTAAAGTAATTAAATCAAATTTTTTAGATCTAAAAATTAGTATATGTGGTATGTTTAATTTTAAGTTTAAATATAAAATTAGAATGATTAAAAGTTTACATCAAACTGATATAAGGTTGTCCTGATATAGGGTTTACCCCTTATATTGTAAAGATTGTCTTAGTTTGATGTGAATCAATTTTTAATAAGATATTTTTCAAATATTTTAATCATTATTTTAGATTTAATTTTATATATATTTGATATATATAAATTTAGTTTTAGATCTAAAATTTAATGTATATGTGATGTATATTTAATTTAGATCTGAAACTACATATATTTGATATATGAAATTAGGTTTAGATCTGAAACAGTTTCAAAATCATAGGCCACAAATTACATGCAATAAAATATAATCTAAAAATTATTTTTTGATCTGAAATTATATTGTTGCATATGGATATGGGTTGAACAAATTAGGTCTAAGTGATCAAACTGCAATTAGAGTCTAATTGATTAGATCAGGCTAAAACCCATTTTCGATTTTGAGCAATTGATTGAACCTAATCGATGGCTGATTAGGATTAGATCAAAGGGGCTCAAAGTTGAGTTTAGTTATAGTTGATCGTATTGATTCATATTTTGATGTGAGTTGATTGACTCAAGGTCGAATTTGGCTCAGTGGTTCGGGCCCGTTTCAATAAGTTAACCTGATCGATTCTAATCGATCAATTTGGTGTCTAAGGCAAGTATTTAGATGGTGGTTATTTAATTAATTCTGTTGTTTGATCTGATTAATTCTGATTGGTGTTTAAGAAAAGTAATGGTAGGACCCCCACACATCTTAACTTATCTGGCCATCTTGGAAGATTCAGTTTTGTGTTAGGTTACTTGTTGACTCAAGTTCACCCATGCCAACTAAGATGGTTAGACATATTAACGTGCTGACCTAATATAATCAGTCGGATGTTAGATCTGCTGATTTAGAAGAGACATAAATCTAAATCTCCTTATTAAATATTAAGTTTAGAGGTCTTCCATCATTATGGAGATGTAGGTGCCTTCCTGACGTTGATCGTTCTTGGCTAGTTATAGTAGTTCGGTTGCATCAAAAAGGTACATCCACTCTATTGACATTTGATATCCTAGGGTAGACATGGAGTTAGACCCAATAACTGTTAGGTGAGGATCTCAATGATGGCTTTGTGCTCACTGGTGAACGATGGGTCTTACTTAACTAAGAAATGTGTCAATAACTGTTAGGTGAGGCTACAAGACTTGGAGACCAAGCCCACTGCATCTTGCTTAGTAAAGCAATGGACAAAGTGTTGTCCACTCATTGGTCTGTACTCACCAATAACTGTTAGGTGAGATGTATATAAATTAATGGGACTGCAGTACCCACTTGAAACCAATTTCTTATAGATTTCTGTTTCTCCACTCGAGGAGTGTGGGAGATTTAAAAAATAGTGGAAGCCTTTGTTTGTTTTTAAAATTTCTAAAACAAACAATCTTATAAGTATAAATATCTAACTAAACAAACAATCTTATCATGAAACCTTTTCATCTGTAGCCATGTTAAAATCCATCCGTACTCTGCTTGCTATAGCAGCATTTTATGATTATAAAATTTGACAGATAGATGTGAAAACTACTTTCCTAAATGGATATCTTGAGAAAGATATCTATATGGAGTAGCCTTTGGGTTTGACATCTAGTGATAGTGATCACAAGGTCTGCAGCTGCAAAGATCCATATATGGACTCAAACAAGCATCTCAGAGTTGGAATACTCACTTCAATGATGTGATCAAAATATTTGATTTTATCAAAAATGAGGAGCCGTGTGTGTACAAAAAGGTAAGTAGGAGCACTGTCACATTCTTCGTATTGTATATGATGACATCCTCTTGATTGAAAATGATATTCCTATCTGACATCGATCAAAGTATGATTATCGAAAGAGTTCATCAAGAAAGACCTAGGATAAGCTTCCTACATTCTTGGTATAAAGATCTATAGAGATAGATCTAAGAGAATGATAGGACTCTCACAGTGAATGTACATAGAGGTGGTGCTGAAGAGGTTCTACATGAAAAATTTCAATAGAGATCTTTTGCCCCTTAGGCATGGTTCATCTCTCCAAAAAGATGTGCCCTGACACACTTGAAGAGATCCAACACATGAGCAAGATCCCTTATGCTTTGGTAATAGGAAGCCTCATGTATGTCATGTTAGGTACATGCCCTGATATAGTACTTGCTGTGAGTATCACGAGCAGATATCAAGCGAATCCAGGTGAAGAACACTAGATTGCTATTAAAAATATCCTTAAGTACTTAAGAAGGACTAAGGATTTGATGTTGATCTTTGGTGGAGGATCAGAGCTGAAAGTTGAGGATACATCGATTCAGACTTTATGGCTAATATCGATGATAGAAAGTCTATATCGGGGTGTATCTTCTTATGTAATGGTGGTGCGGTTAGCTGAAAGAATTTCAAGTAGCCGATCATTGCTGATTCAACTATGGAAGTCGAGTATATCGCCACCTCTGAAGCTGCTAAGGAAGCTTTTTGGTTCAAAAAGTTCATTACAGAGCTAGGTGTGATGCCATAAGATGCCATTGCACTGTACTGCGACAACAATAGTACCATAGCCCTCGCTAAGGAGTCCAGGTCTCACCAGAAGTTCAAGCACATAGAGTGGTGATTTCACATCATACGCGAATACTTCGAGAAGAAGTTCGTCAAGGTGCAGAGAGTTGACTCCACACTGAACGTGGCAGACCTACTAACCAAGCCTCTCAGCCAGCAGAAGACTGAATCTCACCTTGAGAAGATGGGTCTTAGGTATATGGCCAATTGGCTTTAGATCAAGTGGGAGTTTGTTAGATTTGTGCCCTAGAAGTCAATTGTTGGCAAACACATTATATAATTTCAGAGCTTAAAATTTGTATTTGTAACTTTTCATTATCAATAAAGGGCTTATTCTTCCCATCATGTTTGTGGGTCCATGATTTGTCCTAAAAATTAACAAAGATAATTTTTATATATTCTTAAAGTATTAAAAATTTGAGACATATATTAATTAGTATTTAATTTTTAAATATTCTTGATTAAAAGATCGTCACAGAGGACAGTGATCAATCCATTTGAGATCGATGCATGGTTCACCTCTCTTGTGAGCAAATGAGTCTTGGGTTTGTAGTGTAGGGATACTGGAGTGAAGGTGCGGATGGTTGTTAGAGAATAACTTGTACTGAGCGTAACCAACATGAAAACCATATGGATGTCTACTCACTCGTTAGTGATTTTTTCGATGCTGCAGTGGTGTGAGTGATCTTTTGACCTGTGATGTCATTGGCTATTCACAATGAGACTATTGTGTTTGACTATATGTTTTCTTGATCCTTAGCCATTTGATCCTTGCTGTGTATACTGGCTTCAGTAGGTTCAGGTTTGCTATTTAGAGTAGGATGTACCTAGATAAAATCTATCGATCTTGGTAGAAAAGGAAAGTCCTATACGATTTACGAAACTAAGTTTAGAAAGTCTTTGGCCAAGCAAGTGTGAATACTAGAAAAGAGTTTTCACATGATTCACAGATGAACTCGAATCAAGCTAATCTAGCATATGATTGACGATGGAGTCTGATTAGTTCTCCATAACCTCTATCAAATTAAAACTCATGATAGAAAGACTGAATCATATGATAGCTGCACCTGCGGATTCATACTTTCATTCTACTAGGTTGTCACTACATACTGCTAGGTATCACTAGTAGATTGTGAGACTCATCGGATGTCGTTTGATGATTGATGGCCCGAAGGTAGAATTAGAAATGGTACAATCCATCGAAAAGAGTTTCAATGATATTGTGATGGAGATCACAATATATCTCACTACCAGAGACAATGAAACCTATGGGGTCACACGTTAAGAGATTTAATCTCAAATTTGCCCAATTAGACTTATGAAGTTCTAATTGGTTAGGATTTATTGAAATCTTGTTAGGTTTATGAGAACTATGCTAGCACCTGGTTAAATCTAATTCTTCTTGGGACTTCGATTTGATCAAGTCATAGCCTTGAACCTAACCTAAATCTATTTGAGTTTAATTAGACTTAATTGTGAGCCTAAGAAGATTTGATTAAGTCAATTAGTTAGCATAATATCCCTAACATTATCTCTTCATTATCTCCGAATTAATCTCTAAGTGGTGTGTCGAATAAAAGGGAAGAATGGTGGCGCCTTCCTTCAATTTTGGCAGGAACTGGGGTGCCAAATCTCAGGATATTGCAAGAGGAGCCCACCCCAGCTTATGTGGCATGGCCGTGGAGGAGAGAGAGAGGGAAATGCCCCTCTCATATGTTAAGAAACCTTAGGGGGCATCAAGTGTTGGCGCCCCAAACTACCAGACCATATATTCCTAGGGTGCCCATTGTACCTAACAAAGGGGCTGATTATCACTAATTATATCTGATTTTAACTAGAATAAATCAGATTAAAAAATAAAGAATTCTTATGAGATAAGGATCTACCTTTTAAGATAATTGAATTTCTATTATGTGTCAAGTAGTGCCTATATAAAAGAGCACGTCTCTAGGGTTCTAAAGAATAGAGTTTTTGTAAAAAAATTTCTCTCTCCCCCTTCTCCATGCCTCCTCTCCTCTCTCTCTTTTTCCATGCCCAAGAGTTGGGCATCCCACTTTTCACATGCCAAGACTCTGAGAGATTTTTCTTCAAGAGCGAAGAATGAGGAGAAGAAGAAGAAGACTGCAGATCAAGGAGTTGATCCTGCAATCCAGATCAAGGTGTTGGTCTAAGATCTCAAGGCTAAGATTTTTTTGGAAAGAAGAATCTTCTATGAGGAGGATCAGTTCGAGATTGATCCCGATGGATACCCATAAAGGTCGGATACGTGTGCGGCTCGAGCATCTACAAATCCATGATCATCAAAAGTGGTGAATATCTAACCATGCCAAGATAATAAGATCTGATCTCATACTTTTCTTTAAATTCTAGATTGTATATATGTATTTTCTCTTGAGCTTGAGTAGGATTAGATTTGATCTTTTGCATGTGGGTTAAAGGATTTCTTATTTTATTTTCTACTATATTTTTTAAAAGTTTTGAAATCTTTACATGCTGCCTATCCGATTTTCTAACAATAACTTTAAGAAACGGACTGTGATCCAATAGGTATAGATTGTATTCTCTAAGATAGGTTATATCTTTATTATTAAGATATCAAAGCAAAGGCATGTTAAGAAGGATACCAACTGTCGAACAAAAAAATAGTTGAGATTCTGATAACTTCTCTCATATTTGAAGTTAATTTTTAATTAAATTATTTATTTTCTTGCTTACTTATTTAGTAGTCTTCTAATTAATCAACTTTTATTCATCTTTAATTTGAGATTAAAATAACTCAACCGTAACTAATGCGATCCCTATGAATACGATCCTGATTCATCCTAACTACATAGTAGTGAATTAGATTTTTTTTTTGACCACCTATGACAGTGATCTGGCACCATTGTCGAAAATCATGCTTTAGTTGTTTTGAGTTATAAATATCAAAAAAAAAGAATCTATTTATCGCTTTCTTTAATCTATTGCTTTCTTAGTTAATTGCTTATTTATTTTTGCCCTTATTTTAATTACTTTATTTTTTAACTTATCTTTTTTCTTTTGATCTATAAAATTTAAAAAATATATATTTGCTATATTTGCTTTCTATCTTTTATTTTTATTTGCTTTCTAGCTTACCTAGTTTACTTAGTCAAACTTACATTTTTACAAAGAAAAAAAATATAAATCTCTACATTGACATCTCATTATCTAATTAGAGAATTACATATCTAACCACAAAACCTAAAAAGTGAAATAAATTAATTTAATCTTGATTAATCATCAAATTTGGATATCTTTTCTTTTTGCATCGCATAATTCTATAAAATACTTAAGGACAAAATCCTAAACAACATAAGGAGAAGATTTCATCACCCTTCCTTGGCCCACAAACCACCATCTTGCATTTATATTAACCTAAGACTTTAACTTAAAATCAATTAGACATTGGCCCCTAAGGACTCTTAAGCTCAATAAGACAAGAAATCCTAAGAGTTGGATTGGTTTAGGTTGGTCAGTTTAGCTGGTGTCTAGAAAAGTGGTTTAAGAATTATGTCCTGAAGGAAGGTAGTTCATTAATTGATTCCATTTGCTTATCTGACCAATTTTAATTGGTATCTAAGAAAAGCAATTGGGGACCCTTACCACTTATACTCATCTGGCTAGTTGAGTGGCTGGTCTGTTCTTAGAGTGTTTGAAGATGACCTTGACAGTTAGGAGTTGTTTAGAAACAAAGATTGATTGTCTCACTTGGTTGCTAACTGAAAACATCTAACCTAACTTAATTCTTTGCATCTACTTCTTATATTTAGGACTCAATAGGCTCTCATCTTTAGAATTTCTTTTATCCTTTTCTTATAACTTTAAAGAAAAATAAAATAAAATTTTCTTTTGTC
>NC_026007.2:11119188-11224106 GCF_000442705.2 Elaeis guineensis | reverse complement strand
TGGTATGCTAGCACCTTACAGATCTCGCTCTTATCCTTGGATCTAGATCTCTTCTTTTTAGATCTCGAAAAAGGAGATCACTGCATGAACTCTTCGCACAGATCTGATGGGATCTGAATCAGATCACCATGAAGAAAAGAAAAACCTTTCTTCTTCTCTTCCTCTCTCTCTTTTTCTCTCTTATATCTAATCTCTATCAGATCTGGGAATGGACATGAAGTGGAGAAGAGATGATGTCCTAAAGAAGTCGCACATTTTCTCATGCAAAAACCATCACGCCCCACTTCATTTTGTCATGCTTATTCTTTCTTATTCACACACCTCCTTTTAATGCCCAGATATCTAATATCTTTTAATCTACGGCATTGAAATCAAATCAAAGGTTTTGAGATAAGGTCGTGATGCAAAAAAAAAATCTCCAAACAAATAGCGCATGCCAATTCTCATAAATTTTTTTATCACACAAACCTCTTCCTTACACACCCCAATCAGATAATTTTTATCTTATTTTGAATCAAATTTATATAAGAAAAAATCTAAAGAAAAAGGAAACCCAGATAAGGTGGGGTGCAATATTGGCGCCCCTCTCCCTCACGTGCGCAAGAAGAATAAGGGGGCATGTCTAAATGCATGCGCTCCTCTTCTTGGCATGATTTTTGAATAGAGAGTCTTAAAGAACCTAGGCTCTCTAAGTCATAATTCTACTAGTTCAAATAGGATCCCAATCGATTCAAATCGAGTCCGAAATGAGCCGAATTCGAAAGGCTGTCAAGCCTGAACCAATCAATCTTGAAATCCAAATTGATTTGGATAATTGACCTAATTAGTATTAAATTAAATTAAGTCTAATTAAATTAAAAATAATTTAAATTAATTAAAACTTAATTTATAATTTAATCAGCCTCAAAAAATTATAATATTTACAATTAAATCCCTGTGCTAACAATTAGCAGCTACCAAAACTGTAACGCTTACAAATTAGCAGTTTCTAAAATTCAAACTATCAATCCGATTGATAATTCAAATATGATCTAAGTCATTGATTAGGTCATGCTCCTTTATGTATGACTCTTAGATTTTATTCTATCTGGTAGTGAGACTACCATGATCTTCATCACAATATCATCGAAACTCTTTTCGATAGGCTAGAACAATTCTAACTCACCTCAACGAAGATTGTTGATCTGAAAATGATCTTAGTGAGTTTTTGTTGCTCTTTGAATTGATTTTGATGATTACAAAGCATTTGAGGGGGTTACAAATAATTTTTGCTTGAAAAAAACTTATTGTATTTCAGGGGCAAAATCATAATTTTACCAAACTCTGATTTGAAAGCATCAAGAGTAAGAACAGAAGATTTATCATCCATTGAAAAAATTTTATAATTTTTGGATGTGTATTTTGAAGATATTCATGTTTGTAAAATTGAATCGAACCCATAAGTCGACTCATGGCACAAAGGGCTGAATGGCATGCAGAATTTTTTGGCTGGCACAATCTATGAGTCGACCCCTAGGCATGAGTCAACCTCTGCTATTTTTAAGCCAAAATTATAGAACCATTATTTTCTGCTGTTTTCCACAGAGGTCGACCCATGAGTCAACCCCTGTGACGGAAAAGTTTCGCAATGGCTAGTTTTTCACCCATTTTATTTATATTTAATGCTCATTTAATGTGCTCTAACGGCTCTATTTCAGCCCAGATTACTCTCCATCATTATTTGAAGATATATAAAGGGACTTAAAGGAGGGAATCAAAAAAAAAGGAGAAAAAGAGAAAGGTTTTAAAAGAGGATTCCAAGCATACTTTTCAGCCCTAAGCAAGAGCCCACTCAAAGCATTCAAGAAGCTTTTAATTCAAGTTCACCAACTCCTCAAGTACTCATTCAAGTCTCCAACCACCTTGAGAAAATCAGAAAGAGCTTTCTTCTATTTGAGTAAAGTGTATTTAAAACCTCATTCGCTCATTAAAGGAGCTTCTTTTGTATTTTCTGTGCTATTAATTGTAATACTCCTTTTGAGTTATTGTTTTTATTTTGGAAGGGTTTCAAAATGTGGAAAGGTTGATCCGAACCTTGAATCATATTATATTGGGTTGGTTTGTACCAGAAAAATAAGTGGATTAGCTTGAGATAGCTAGAGTCAGAGGTTCCGACAAGTGTTTTCAAGTTGAATACAAGTTAGTGGATTGGAATTCTTAAGTAGGAGCTTGGGGAGTGGATGTCGGTGCAAGATTGGCACCGAACCACTATAAATCCTCTTGTTTATGTCGTGCTTAATTGCTCTCCTTTTAGAACTTCTTTATTCTCTTGCATTCTTGCATTTAACCATTAGCCTTGAATCAACTATACTCTCCTTATTTATCTTGCTATTTTTAAACAATCTTCATAAGGTATAAGTTAAGTTTAAAATTTTTAGAAACCCAATTCACGCCCCCCCTCTTGGGTTGCATAGCTGGGCAACAAGTGGTATCAGAGCCCGGTGCTCTAGCCCTACTTTGATCTAACCAATCAAAGAGCTAAAGATCTATGGCAACTCAAGTTGGCACTTCTCTAGCCGAGGGGCAGTCTACTAACTGACCTCCACTTTTCAATGCGTCCAACTATACCTATTGAAAAGCTCGGATGAAAATCTTCATAGTAAACGGCCCTCACACACTCACTAAAATTATTGATGGTGTCGAATCAACCAAACCCGAAAAAGATTGGGATGAGGTTGATAAGAAAATGGCCCAACTAAATGCTAAAGCTATGAATATTTTGTATTGTACACTAGATGCTAATGAATTCAATCGTATCTCAACATGCATGTCTGCTAAGAAAATATGGGATAGATTAGAAGTAACTCATGAAGGAACTAATCAAGTGAAAGAATCCAAAATTAACATGCTCGTGCATAAATATGAACTTTTTAAAATAGAACATGATGAATCTATAACTGAAATGTTTACTCATTTTACTGATATTATAAATAGTTTAAAAAGTCTTGGTAAGTCCTATTCTAACAGTGAGCTTATAAGAAAGATTCTCAGGTCCTTACCAAGAACTTGGGAAGCCAAAGTGACCGCTATCCAAGAAGCCAAAGATCTGAACATCCTACCTTTGGAAGAGCTTCTTGGATCATTGATGACACATGAGCCGAGCATGAAACAACATCAAGAGGAAGAAGTCAAAAAGAAGAGAACAATCGCCCTCAAATCCACAGCTCAACTTGATGAAAAAACTGATGATACCAAAAATGAAGAGCAGGATGAAGAGATGGCTCTCATTACCAGAAGATTCAAAAAAATTTTGAGAAAAAAGAAACAAAGAATGAGGAAGAGGCCACCCACAAAAGGAGAATATAGCAAAGAAAAGGATAAAGACCAACCCCTTATCTGCTACGAATGCAAAAACTGAGACATTTCAAGTTTGAATGCCCATAACTAAAGAAGGGTCCCAAGAAGTACAAGAAGAAGGCCATGATGGCTACTTGGAGTGGAAGTGATGAGTCAAGCTCCGAAGAAGAAGACTCAACTGAACAAGCCAACTTGTGCCTTATGGCACATGAGAATGAGGTAAATTCTTCAACTCCTATTGACTTTACCTTTGAAGAACTTCATGAAGCTTTTTATGATTTAATTGATGAACTAAAGAAACTAGGGATAAAGAATAAAGATCTAAAATCAAAAAATCAATCTTTACTGAAACAAAATGAGAGTATTTCAATTGAAAAATCTACTCTGTTTCAAGAAAATCAAAATTTAAAGAATAAAATTGTCAAGCTAAAACCAATAGTTGAAAAATTCACCTTGAGTTCTAATAAACTTAATATGATTCTTGAAAATCAAAAGGCTGTGTATGATAAGGCTGGACTTGGCTATAACCCCTTGAAGAAAATAAAGTATCTAAAAAATATCTATGTGTTCTCTTCAAGTAACAAGTTTTCTAATATTACTTGCTTCAAATATGGTAGAGTAGGCCACAAGTTATACACTTGTTTCTCTAACAAATCTGTAAACTCAAATATAAAGAAAATATGGGTTCCAAAAAAAACCATTATGACTAACCAAAAAGGACCCAAAAAAGCTTGGATACCTAAAGCAAAAACTTGACTTTTGCCTGCAGGTGTGTCTAGCATCCCAAGGAGCAAACAAGAAATGGTATCTTGATAGCAGATGCTTGAGACACATGACTGGTGATGAATCCCAATTCATCACACTTGATGCTAAGAATGGAGGGATGGTCATCTTTGGAGACAATGGTAAAGGAAAGATCATCGGTATAGGTAACATTGGTATCACTCCCTCTAAGTACATTGAAAATATTTTGTTAGTAGATGGTTTAAAGCATAATTTACTAAGTATTAATCAATTTTGTGATAAAGGATATAAAGTTATTTTTGAATCTTCTGTTTGCATTGTAACTAGTCCTATTAATGAAGGCATTAAATTTGTTGGACATAGACATGGTAATGTTTATATGGTAGATTTGAATGATCTATCCAAGATAAACATGCAATGCCTAGTATCCTTGAATGCCAAGATTAATGAGACTAGTTGGCTTTGGCATCGTAGGCTTGCACATATTAGCATGCATTCACTTTCAAAACTCATTAAGAAGGAATTGGTTCTTGGTTTGCCAAAATTGAACTTTGAAAAGGATAGAATCTGTGATGCATGCCAACTAGGTAAACAAACAAGAGTTTCATTCAAATCTAAGAATATTGTTTCAACTTTTAGACCATTAGAGCTATTGCACATGGATTTATTTGGACCTACTAGAACTACTAGTCTAGGAGGAAAATGATATGCTTTTATAATTATTGATGATTTCTCTCATTTTATATGGGTTTTTTTTTGGCACACAAGGATGAAACTTTTCAAGTTTTCTCTAAATTTTACTGAAAAGTCACAAATGAGAAAAGATTTTCAATTCAAAATATTCGAAGTGATCATGAAACCGAATTTGAAAATTAAGATTTTAAAAAGTTTTATGATGAAAAAGGAATAGGCCATAATTTTTCAGCACCTAGGACACCCCAACAAAATGGGATAGTAGAAAGAAAAAATAGAATCCTAGAAGAAATGGCCCGTACCATGCTATGTGAAAGCAACCTTCCAAAATACTTTTGGACGAAAGCTATTAACACAATATTTTACATATTAAATCATGCTTTAATTAGATAAATTTTAAAGAAAACCCCCTATGAGCTTTGGAAAGGAAGAAAACCTAATATTGCATATTTTCATATTTTTGGTTGCCGATGTTTTGTGTTAAACAATGGTAAAGAAAGACTTGAAAAATTTGATGCAAAATTTGATGAAGTGATTTTTCTTGGTTACTCCTCCTCTAGTAAAGCTTTTAGAGTCTTTAACAAAAGAACCTTAGTAGTAGAGGAGTCAATACATGTTGTCTTTGATGAAACTAACGATCTTCCTTCAAGGAAGAATGAAGGTTTTGATGATGCAGATCCTCTTATAGAAGGGATGAAGGAAATCACTCTAAAAGATTCAACAATTCAAGATGATGAAGAACATGAAGACAAACAAGATGAGGAAGGTGAAGAATGATAAGAACAACCTCAAGGTACAAACAATCTACCCAAAGAATGGAGGTATGATCACAATCACCCCAAGGAACTAATCATTGGTGATCCTACACATGGGGTAAGAACTTGTTCTTCTCTTAAAGATGCATTCAATCATTGTGCTTTTATCTCTCATCTTGAACCTAAAACTATAGACGAAGCTGAAAAAGATTACAATTGGATTAATGCAATGCAAGAAGAACTTAATCAATTTGAAAGAAATAATGTATAGACCTTAGTATCAAGACCTAAAAACTACTCAATAATTGGCACAAAATGGGTATATAGGAATAAATTGGATGAACATGGAAATGTGATAAGAAATAAGGCAAGATTAGTTGCAAAAGGTTATAATCAAGAAGAAGAAATTGATTTTGATGAGACTTTTGCACCCGTTGCTAGATTAGAGGCAATTAAACTTCTACTTGCATATGCTTGCTTTATGAAATTTAAATTATTCCAAATGGATGTCAAAAGTATCTTTTTAAATGGATATATTGCTGAAGAAGTCTATGTAGAACAACCCCCAGGCTTTGAAAATCATGCTTTTCCTAATCATGTTTTTAAATTAAATAAAGCTCTATATGGTTTGAAACAAGTACCCAGGGCTTGGTATGAAAGGTTAAGCAAATTTCTACTTAATAATGGCTTTTCAAGAGGAAATGTAGACACAACCCTTTTCATTAAAAGAAGTCAAGATGATATATTAGTGATACAAATATATGTTGATGACATTATTTTTGGATCTACTAATGAAACTCTTTGTCAAGATTTTGCAAAGCTCATGCAGGGAGAGTTCGAGATGAGCATGATGGGAGAACTTACATTCTTCCTCAGACTCCAAATCAAACAAACAAAGGAAGGAATCTCCATCACCCAAAGCAAGTACACAAGAGAATTACTTAAGAGATTTGGAATGGAGAACTCCAAACCAATTGGCACACCCATGAGCCCAACATGTAAGCTTGACAAGGATGAAAAAGGTAAGAGTGTAGACTTAAAATTTTATAGAGGTATGATTGGCTCTCTACTATATTTAACTGCTAGTAGATCTGATATTATGTTTAGTGTTTGTCTTTGTGCTCGATTTCAATCAAATCCAAAAGAATCACACTTGAATGCAGTTAAAAGAATCCTTAGATATTTAAATGGTACACACACTCTAGGATTATGATACTCTAAGGACTCATTAATTGACTTAATAGGATATTCAGATGCTGATTTTGCTGGATGTAGATTAGATAGAAAAAGTACTAGTGGAACTTGTCAATTTCTTGGAGTTAAGCTAATCTCTTAGTTTAGCAAGAAACAAAATTCGGTAGCACTGTCTACGGTCGAGGCTGAATACATTGCAGCCAAAAGTTTGTTGTGCTCAAATCTTATGGATTAAGCAACAACTCGAAGATTTTGGTATCAAACTTAATGAAACTCCCATAAGATGTGGTAACACTAGTGCTATAAATCTTACTAAAAATCCAATTCAGCATTCTAGGTCTAAACATATTGAAATCAGGCATCATTTCATAAGAGAACATGTTCAAAATAAGAACATAATTTTTGACTATGTTTGTACTGAAAAATAATTAGCCGACATCTTTACAAAGGCCCTAAGTGAAGATAGATTTTGTAAAGTTAGGAGAGAACTAGGAATCCTTGATCCATCTGCTTAAATATCTCTCTGATCCCAAGGGATCAATGTCAAAAACTCTTTGAACTTAATTCTCATCATTTCTCTTGGGCTTAAAAGCTCAAAATTATCATTCTCATAATTAATCTTTGAGTAAATATCCTTCTCCTAAAGTTTTGAATTTTTTGGAAATTATTTCATCATTTTTCTGAATTTCTCTGTGCCATGAGTCGACCCCTAGGGTCGACCCAAGGGCAAACTTATAATTTTTGGCCAAATCCCACAGGCTCTCTCTTTTTGTTGAAAATCCCTCCTTGAGCCGACCCGACACACCGTCTTCTTCCTTCCTCCAAGCCATAGGTCCCCTTCTCTTCTTCTCCAAACCCAAGTTTTCCCTCAAGACTCTTCTCCCACCACCTCTTACACCTCAAATCGACCCTTAGGAACCAAGTTCCTCCCCTTCTCCCTCTTCATTTGGAGCGGTTTGAGCATGCCCTAGATTCTACCCATCTCTTCCAAATTGGGGTATCACTCCTCCAAAAATCCCTATCCTTCCACTAGAAACCCTTCATCTCTCCCTCACATTTGCTCTCCCAAGCTCCATGCTAGTCTCGTCAGTGCAAATGGCTCCAAAGATGAAGCTTCCAGAAAGGAGGAAATCAGTCCACGGGTTGGAGGAAAATGTGCGCCAAAAGAGGTTAGCTATCGAGACCACTTCAGCTTCACACCCTGCTGCTGCTTCAACTCCAGCTTCAATATGGTCACAAATTAGCCCTAGTAAGATTCCCTTATTTGATAGGAAGGTAGAACCTGGCAAAAACATAAATTTTAGATTTTTTGAAAAGGAGGGGTTCTCTATCGGATCAAAAATCAAGGATCAAGGTTGGAAATTCTACTGCTCACTTAAAAAAAATATTTATGTGGATCTAGTTAGAAAATTTTATCTGAACTTGAGCTATGGCAATGAAACAGTAAGATCCACTGTAGAGGGTATAGAAATCAGTCTAGATCCTATGCTTTTGGGAGAAATTCTTCATTTACCCTGTGAGGGATACACAAATATGGAACTCTCAGTTAAGGAGGAGGGAATTAATGTGATTCTTGGAAGAACCTTCTCAGGAAGCCTAAACAAATTAGAGGCCAAGATCCTTTCCATTAAGATGAAAATACTACATCAATGGTAACTAAGTTATTCTTCCCTAGAAGTGGTAGACATGATCTTCTCTCTGGTCGAGATATCTACATTATGTTTCATGTGATTACCCAAACCCCCCTGAACCTCCCAGCATTAATGATTGAGGCTATGAGAGAAACCCTGAATAGATCCAAGGCACATCTGCCTTTCGGTATGGCTCTCACTTTAGTATTCAGGAGGTTTGTAGTTAGCTTTGAGGGGGAGGCTGTAGCTAGGCTTTCTCACTCTGACACCATCAACCGCCATACTTTGCACCGCATGGGATTTACTAAGACTGATGGTGGTTAGACTAAAGGTGTGGAAGAGAGAGCTGAGGAAGAAGGACCATCCTCACCCCTCCATGATCACAGGGCAGCATCTCCAGATATTCAGTTCATTTCGGATCACGAGGCTGGCCCATCAGAGTCTGTGAGGAGGCACACTTCAGATCAGCAGCCGGACAGCAGAGCACATCCCTCAGAGATCAGATTGGCTGATGATCAGATAGAGATGATCTCTCAGCATGTAGCTTTCATACTATCTCGATAGTTGGGTACTTTAGCTTTTGCACAGGGATCCACATCTCACGATGTATCTGATCAGACACTGATCCCTCACATCTCCACCATCTTCCAGATGATTACAGATCAGTCAGTTCGCATTTAGCAGCTTGAGGGTTGTGTAGTGAGACTGACTGCCAGGGTATTCGACTTGCAGAGGCAAGTACTAGCTCTAGCCCATCCACAGCCACATGACGACATCACTGAGGTCTCAGACCTATCTGCGGAGGCTGCCAGACTTAGAGGAGTCTTGGAGAGCAGATTTGATTTTCTGAGGAGAGAGATCAGGGGCTCTAGTGAGCATGCTTCCACCCAGTTCACTGCACTGCTACAGTCTATTTCGAGAGCCTTAAACCTTCTGGACACCATCAGACTCTCTCTTGTAGCTCAGCCTTTTATTTCTCAGCCTTCAGGATCTTCTCACCCATCCACTCGTGCTGGCACCTCCACCCATGGCAGAGGCAGACGCGGTCGAGGTCGAGCTCGGGGACATGATCCTTCATCTTCTCACCCCATTTCTAATTCATTTGACTCCGATCCATCCAGTCATGATATCTATTAGGTCCAATGTTGTCTGTCCTTTCTTTAGTTTTAGTCTAGGATCTATCTTTTGGGCTATGTAATGATGTTGACTGATTGACTTTTGTGTTTTAAATTACCTCATACGTATTGGAACAACTATGTAATCAGTCACTTTTTGATTATAAATATATATACTCTTTGACTTTCAATGAATGACTTTCAAATTGAGTTGCTTTTAATTATGAGTATGCAAAATAACTCATATCCATGATGTAAAATACTATGAATTGCAATATGGTATCCAATTGGTATATCTTTTATGTTTGCTATATTAAGGGGGAGCAAAATAATAAGCAATAGAGAAATAAGCAATCAAGAGCTAAAGAAGTAAAATTGATCCCATCAAAAAGAAGGAATCGAGAAAATATGTCCTTAAAAAAAAATTAAGCAACATATCAGGGGAAGTAGAGAATCTTTATTGATGCTGTCAAAAAGGGGGAGTAAAGAATTAAAAGCAAATGAGCAATAAGCAAATTGTTAGGCAAATGAGCAATATAAGCAAATGGGCACATGTGTCATATGCCAAAGAATCCAAATCAGCTCTTCTTTCCAAGCAAATGCATTTATAAGCAATTTTCAAATTGGTAGCAAATTTCATATTTATCTTCAAACTACTTATGATGCATTTCATTCCAATACTTGGCTATAATATTTAAATAATACATCTTCATAAATTTAAAATTTATGTTCAATACTTTATATATGCTTTTGCTCAAGTATTTTATCATCATCAAAAAGGGGGAGATTATTGCTCCTTGAATTGATTTTGATGATTTCAAAGCATTTGAGGGAGTTACTAATGATTTTCGCTTGAAAAAGACTTATTGTATTTTAGGGGCAAAATCATAATTTTACCAAACTCTGATTTGAAAGCATCAAGAGCAAGAACAGAAGATTTGTGATCCATTGGAGAAAATTTTATAATTTTTGGATGTGTATTTTGAAAGATATTCATGTTTGTAAAATTGAGTCGACCCCATGAGTCGACTCATGGCACAAAGGGCTGAATGGCACGCAAAATTTTTTGGCTAGCACAGTCTGTGAGTCGACCCCATGGGTCGACCCCCGGGCATGAGTCGACCTCTGCTGTTTTTAAGCCAAAATTACAGAACCATTATTTTTTCCTATTTTTCACAGAGGTCGACCCCATGAGTCGACCCCTGTGACGGAAAAGTTCCACAACGGCTAGTTTTTCATCCATTTTATTTGCATTTAATGCTCATTTAATATGCTCTAACGGCTCTATTTTAGCCCAGATTACTCTCCACCATTATTTGAAGATATATAAAGGGACTTAAAGGAGGGAATCAAAAAAAAAGGAGAAAAAGAGAAATATTTTAAAAGAGGATTCCAAGCATACTTTTCAGCCCTAAGCAAGAGCCCACTCAAAGCATTCAAGAAGCTTTTAATTCAAGTTCACCAACTCCTCAAGTGCTCATTCAAGTCTCCAACCACCTTGAGAAAATCAAAAAGAGCTTTTTTCTATTTGAGTAAAGTGTATTTAAAGCCTCATTCGCTTATTAAAGGAGCTTCTTTTGTATTTTCTGTGCTATTAATTGTAATTCTCCTTTTGAGTTATTGTTTTTATTTTGGAAGGGTTCCAAAATGTGGGAAGGTTGATCTGAACCTTGAATCGGATTGCATTGAGTTGGCTTGTACCCAAAAAACAAGTGACTAGCTTGGGATAGCTAGAGTCGGAGGTTCCGACGAGTGTATTCAAGTTGAATACAAGTTAGTGGATTGGAATTCCCAATTAGGAGCTTGGAGAGTGGATGTAGGTGCAAGGTTGGCACCGAACCACTATAAATCCTCTTGTTTGTATCGTGCTTAATTGCTCTCCTTTTAGAACTTCTTTATTCTCTTGCATTCTTGCATTTAACCATTAGCCTTGAATCAACTATACTCTCCTTATTTATCTTGCTATTGTTAAACAATCTTCATAAGGTATAAGTTAAGTTTAAAATTTTTAGAAACTCAATTCACCCCCCCTCTTGGGTTGCATTGCTGGGCAACAGTTCTTATGATCTACCAGTGACATCTAGCAATATGTAATAGCAATCTAGTAGAACAAAAAAGATGAACCCCTAGGTGCAATTATCATGTGATACAATCCTCTATCATGAGTTTTAACTTGACGGAGGTCATGGAGAACTCATCAAACCCCATTGTCAGTCATATGCTAGATTGGCTCGACTCGTGTTCATTTGTCAATCTCGTGAAAACTCTTTTTTAGTATTCACACTTACTCTAGCTAGAGATTTCTTGAACTCAGTCTTATGAATTGCATTGGACTTCTTCTTTTCTATCAAGATCGATAGATTTCATCTAGGTGCATCCTACTCCAAACAGTGAACCTGAACCTACAATAGCCAACATACATAATAAGGACCCAAATGGCTAGGGACCAAAGAAACATGCAGTCAAACTAAGTAGCCTCGCTGCAAATAGCTAACACACCGCAGGTCAAAGGACTAGTCACACCACTGCAGCATCGAGAAAAATCACTGACAAGTGAGTAGATATCTAAGTGATTTCTCATATTGATCACGCTCAGTGCAAGTTATTCTTTAACAACCACCTACACTCTCACTTCAGTGTCTTTACACCACAGACTCGAGACTTATCTGCCCTAAAGGGAGATGATCTGTGCACCAATCTTGAATGGATTGATCACTATCTTCCATGATGATTCTTCGATCGAAAGCATTTAAAAATTAATCACTAATGATGTATGTCTCAAATTCTCAACACTTTGAGAATATACAAAATCATTTTTGTTAATTTCTAGGACAAATCATGGACACATAAGACATGATTGATTTTAAAGACTGCCCATCAAGTATAAAATATATCCAAGAAAAAAATATGTGTCAGCCAAGATTGGCTTTCAGAGCATACATCTAACACTCTCACAATCCACCAATGATACCTAGCAGTATCTAGTGACAACTCAGTAGAATCAAAAAAGTGAAAGAAAAGTAAGGCAGTACTATGCAAGCAATTTCAAAATTTTTTACAACGAATCTATTAGATTAAATAATTTAATCTATTATATATATATATATAATCTAATCTAGACTACCATGTCAAGATCTGTAATATGATTTAATATGACATAAAGATCTGTAAATAAAAATCAACATCGATCAAATCGATGCTGTATATTAGATCAAACCCTTAGATCTATCAAAACCAATCAAACAAGTTTAGGAACCATTATTGAACTATAATCTACTGATCTCTGCTAGTCCAACACTTGGATAAGTGCTCCTTCAGGTTGCTCATAGCTGCACAAAGGTATCCAACCTCTACAGATCATTCACATGAAGACTAATGCAGATCAGGCTCCTCGGGAGTGCTAGCTCACAAGGATCTTCAAATGGCTGATCCTTCTCTTCTTCTTTTGATCTCTTAGATGCTCCAAAGGGGAAGAAGAATTAGAAGAAAAAGAGAGGAACAAAAAAGGCTATGGAGAAGAATCACATCTTCAACTGGAAACCATATGAGGCATCAACTATTGGAACCTCCCTTTTATAACAAGGGATTAGGGTTTTGGGTCAAAGGAGAGGGTGCCAAAGACTCCACGCCAAAATCAATTTTGGCATCCCAAAAATTTTAGAAATAGCATATGGCATGAGGAAGAGATCTGATATTTCTGGTGCCATAAAATTTTTCAAAGAATTCAAGAAAAAAATCTCTTGGCGCCACCCTTGTTTCCAAACATAAAAAATCTCTTTCCTTCTTATCTCCTTATCTCTAATTCGGATCACATTCAAATTAGATAAGAGATAAGGTCATGACTCATCATGATTTGCTACCCACCCTCTTTGTGCCCTCTCTCTTCATGCCAAAAATTCACATGCCAAAACCCTTTTGGCATTGAAAAGAGAGGCATGGGTCCAAGGTGGCGCAAGGGGAAGAGATAGAGTCCTAGCTGACTTGGACTCTTCATTTCTAATCTGATTTTAAATCAAATCAAATGTGATTTAAACCCAATTATAGAAAAAAATCTAATCTAATTAGGGATCTAATTACTCTAATTAATTTCTCAGTTAATTAGAAATTAACTGAGCCCAAGTCCTGATCAAATCAGGAACAAATTTTTCTTACAATTAGGCTTGATTAAATCAAACCCAATCTAAGTCAAATTGAATCTAATTCAATTAGATTTGATCCAAAGCTCTTTGCTCAATTAAATTGAGTCAACTAAAAATTTAATTACTAATAAATTTTTTATTAATAGTAGAGTCCCAGTCCAGTAGGACTCTCCTCCAGAGTCCCAATCCAGTAGGACTCTATACTAGAGTTTCAATCCAATTGGACTCTTCAGCCATCCGATCAGATCAAATCTTCTAATATATGTGACCCCATAGGTTTGAACCTAAGCCAGTAGCATAAGAATAAATTTTTATATGAATTGATGTAACCATCTAGCAATGGGACCCCATGTCTGAATAGGTCGAAAGACTGCAAAGCAATATTCTAGAACCTGTTGGTGTATGGTTACTGTATAATTCATCCTTTTGATCCTAATGTTCAAAGTGACCTTGGGTTTGACTGTCAACCCTAAAATAGTCAACCACATTGTATTTCAATCTTTTAAATCTATCACATAGATTATTCTGGCCAAGATTTTACTAAATTAAAATACACTGATACATAACTCCTACTTATTTAGAGGGGTCAATTCCATCTTGACTCACTTACCGACTTGATAAGTACTTGACTGCATCCAGTAACCTTCCATCACTGAATTAAAAATTCAAATAGTTCGATACTAAAGTACTATAAGTTGTTTATAAGTCATCATGGTGATCTCAGATTGGAGAGATATTTATACCTATACCCTTCACGAGCTACTCTTGACAGCAGAGTGCTCGGCAAATGGTCACATTCTGTGCGAATGTACTTCTATATTCTACCTGCATGCTATACCAGTATCTCCATACTCCTTGGTTAAGAGAATAACTAACCCATATGGCACACAACGACCTATACTTGATATTGCTATCATCCTACTAACAATATATCATTCGATCATGAACATGTTTTAAGGACTAAATGATAAATCTTTCTTTATCGATTAAATATAGTCCTAAGAACTTCATCACAACATAGGAGTTCAAATAAGATGGACAAAATATGATGAACAATCAAATAACTTTTATTAATAAAAATTCACATATATATTACAAATACGAGCACAATCTCAATAGACTGACGATGGCTTTGGGACACAATTTTGAACAACTCTCACTTGGACTAAAGCTAACGGTACAATATCGAATATCCATCTTCGACTTGTGATCATCGAACTCTTTGATTTTGAGAGCTTTAGTAAATAGGTCAGCTATGTTCTTCTTTCCATCAATCTTCTAAAGATTAACATCACCTCATCCACGATCTCTCGGATAAGGTGGTAGCAGCGTAGAATATACTTGGTGTGCTGATGGAACTTCGGGTCCTTGACTTGAGCAAGGGCTCTAGTGCTATCGCGATATAACAGGATAGGACCATCAATAGAGGGTGCCACTTCAAGCTTGTTGATAAACTTTCAAAGCCATACAGCTTCTTTCGCAGCATCGGATGCCACGATATACTCCGCTTTGCAAACATTGTTAGCCACAGTGTGCTGTTTGGAACATTTTCAACAGATTGCTCCATCATTCAGGATAAAAATATAATCTGATACACTCTTGCTATCATCATGGTCTGACTGAAAGCTAGAGTCGGTGAACCCCATAGTTTTAAGTCAGTTTCACCATAAACAAGCCACTGATCCTTAGTATTTTTCAAATACTTAAGGATGGTCTTTACGACCTTTCAGTAGTTCTCTTCTGGATCAAATTGTTATCTACTCACTATCTCTAGTGAGTATGCCACATCTAATCTTGTACATATCGTGGCATACATTATAAAACCCACTGTAGAAGCATATAAAATTCCACTCGTAAGCTCTCTCTCTTAAGATATTATCGGATAATCCTCTTCAATAGAGAAATTTCATAACCTATCAGGAGATAGCCTTTCTTGAAATTTTTTATGCTGAACCATTTTAACATGATATCTATGTATATAGACTAGGATAATCCAAGTAATCTTTTCAATCTATCTCTATAGATCTTCATTCCAAGGATGTAGGTTGCTTCTCTCAGATCCTTCATAGAAAATTGAGATGATAACCAGACCTTTATTCCTTGTAATATAGGGATATCATTTTCGATTAAGAAAATATCATCCATATACAAAATGAGAAATACAACCACAGAGTTATTTATCTATTTATAAATGTAGGATTCTTCTCCATTCCTAACGAAGCCATACGTTCTGATTACCTTATCAAAATGTATGTTCCAACTCCTAGATAACTGCTTCAATCCATAGATAGATCTCTGAAGCTCGCACACTTTGAACTCATCTACGGATGTGAAATTTTTAGGCTATATTATATACACCTCTTCTTCCAACTCTCTATTTAGAAAAGCTATTTTCATATCTATTTGTCAGATTTTATAGTCCATGTGTGCCGCTATCGCAAGTATAATCTTAATGAATTGGAGCATTGCCACAGGAGAAAATATCTCATCATAGTCAATATCATAATGCTGACGATAACCCTTGACAACCAAATAGATTTTGTAGATCTTCACCTTTCCGTCTACACCCCTCTTTCTTTTGAAGACCCACTTACACCCTATGGGTTTAACCCCTTTAGGTGGGTCAACTAATGTCCATACATCATTGACCTTCATGAACTTCATTTTAGATTTTATGGCTTCAAGCTATTTATCAGAGACAGACCTCTATTTGCATTCATATAGATGATCAGATCCTCATTGTTCTCATCGAGTTCAACAGGATCTCTATTCCGAACCAAGAAATCTTAGTATCTATCTAGTTGATACGATACTCTATCGTATCTCCTTAGTGGTGCTTCTACAATAGGTTTCGATTTTGACATCATCAAATATGATTCTGTGGGTTCACTAGACTGTGTTGGTTCTACCTATTGAACTTCATTAAGTTCAACCTTAGAGGCACTAGTTTCTTCCCTAAGGAATTTTTTTTCGAAAATGACTGCCCTAAGGCTGACAAATACTTTTTGATCATTAGCAACATAGAAATAATACCTCTTAAATTCTTTGGTATATCCCATAAAAATATATTTATTAGATCTGGCTCCAAATTTATCTATTTTTAAATATTTGATATAAGCCAGACACCCCTAACCCTAAGGTGAGAGAGCCTTGGCATACATCCTGTCCATATTGTTGGAAAACATAGGTGATTTCATGTATATATTTTAAAAATTTTTTAAATAAATTATAATAAAAGATAATTAGATTAATCATATTAACCTAATATGTATATGATCTAATCATCAAATCAACCAACTCTAGGATCTATGACATGATATATTGCATATAAAATCTGAAATAATTATATGATAAAATCTACATGCATGAATGTAAGTAGTAGATCAAATCTATATCTATCTGAATTCAGAACTCGATATCCGAGCATGGATCAACGATCATCGCTGTTGAGAGACATAGTAAAGAAGATCCTTGCTGGTTGCTCATAATCGCACACGTATCTGGCCTCTATGAAAAGTCCACTTGAAGCTCCAATCTGATCGATCTTTTTGGGAGTGCTAGCTCGCACGAAGATCTTCTTTTTGACTGATTTGGATTTTTTCTTCAAATCTCTAAAATCTTTTTAGAGGTTGAAGATGGACTTCTAGAGGAGATGAAGAAATGAAAGAAATATGGAGAAGAAAATAATTTTTCTCTTATTTTTTTCTCTCTTCCCAAACCGATAGGAAGAAACCCTAGAAGACTAGGTTTTGCGCACACCCCAAGAGAGAGGACTCTCCTCTCCTTTTTTCACCAAGAACCCATGCCCCAAAGCCTCCTCACATGAAGGCCTCTTCCTCCACTCTCTTACATGCATAAGAATGAAATAAAACTCCTTTTATTTCAACGTGTAAGGAGATGCAATGAAGAGTCCAAGAGATCATGGACTCTAACAAGATGTTGCCTCCTCTCATCTATTCATGCTAATACATGCCCAAAAAAATATGGGACACCCCTTCTCATATTTTTTTTATAGTAAAACTAGTTCCCCATCTAATTTCTACACCACAAAAATCACTTTTTGTCACACAAAAGAAAGAATAAAAGGTAAGTGGGTGGCAAGGTTTGTAGATAATGTCACACATTATCTATAAGGTGTCCAAATTCAAATCACATTTGAACATACCATAAAAATCAGATAATTATACATTTTTGAATGTGAGATAGAAAAGAGAAAGAGCTTTTGGCATGGAGAAATTTGACACAAAAAATCTCTTGGCGTGAAGAAATATGGGCAATGAAAATTTGGTGCACATGGTAGAAGAGTCCAATGCAATATGGACTCTTAATTTCCTTATTTAAATCCAAACCAAATCACATCTGGTTTAGGCCAAATAAAATAGATGAGATCCAATCTAATTAGGTTCATAATTTTTTAATTAAATTTTAATCAAATTAAGAATTAATTGAATCAAAGTCTTGATCAAATCAGGGATAATTCTTCCTTAGCGATTATATCATCTCATAACCTAATCGGGTCAAATCTAATTGAATCTAATTCAATTAGATTTTATCTAATCTTTTTTATTTAACTAAATTAAGCTAATTAATAATTTAATTACTAATTAATTTTTAATTAATTCACTAACACTTAATGAATAAATTTATTGCAACTTTTGCATATGGTTAATCATCAATCGAATTGACGATTAAGCCCTTGAACGATTCTCAATCATTGATCAATCAAATAATCAGTCAAAAACTTTTTTTGAGTGTGATCTCATGGGTTCAAACTTAAGTCGATAATATAAAAATAAATTTTTAAATCAATCGATGTAACTATCTAGCTGTTAGAAATTATGTCTCAAAGTCAATCATCAATCTGTCGACGGTTGAGCTTATTATTATAATTATATATAAATTATTAAATTAATAAATATTATTTAATTTTTTTATCACTATATATATCTTATTTTAAATTTTTATTATGTGATAAAGTCCTTAAGACTATTTGATCGATATAGGAGGATATATCATTTAGTCTTTAAAACTTAAGTTCACGACCAAATGATATACTATTATTAGGACGATAGCTATATCAAGTATAGGTCGTTGTGTATCATGTATATTGGTTATCCTCTTAATCAAAGAGTATAAAGATACTGGTATGATATGCAAGTGAGTTGTAGGAGTACATCTCATAAAATATGACCAACTGCTGAGCACTCTACTGTCAAGAGTAGCTCACGAAGGATATGGGTATAAGTATCCCTCTGACCTGAGTCACCACAGTGACTTACAAGCAACTCACTGTGCTATGATACTGGACTATCTAAATTTTTAATTCAGTGATGAAAAATTTTTAGATACAATCAAGTACTTGAGAAGTCGGTGTGTGAGTCAAGATGGAATTGATCCCTCCGAATAAGTAGGAGTTAATGTATCAGTGTATTTCAATTCAATAAAATCTCAACTGGGGTAATCCATGTGTTGGATTTTGAAAACTAAAATATAATGTGGATGACTATATCAGGGTTGACAGTTAAATCCTAGGTTACCTTGAGCAATTTGGACCAAAGGGATGAATTATAAGGTAACCATATACCAATAGGTTCTTGAATGATGCTTCACAATCTTTCGACCTATTCAGACATCAGCTATTATTGCTAGATGGTCACTTTGATTGGTATAGAAAGATTTTTTTTATACTACCAGCTTAAGTTTGAACCTATGGAGTTACACTCTACAGAAGTTTCTGACTGATCATATGGCTGATCAATGATTAAAAATCATTCTAAGATAAAATAGTCAATTCAATTGATGGTTAACACTGTGCAAAAGTTATAATAAATCAATTTGCTAATTGTTGATGAATTATAGAAAGATTGATTAGTAATTAGATTACTAATTAATTTAATTTAATTGAATATTAAGATTTGGATCAAATCTAATTAAATTGGATTCAATTTGATTTGATCCGATTAGGTCATGAGATGACCTAATCGCTAAGAGTGTTCGATTTCTAATTTGATCAAGACTTGAGCTTGATTAATTTTTAATTTGATTAAGATTTAATCGAAACTATTTACTATCTAATAAGATTAGATTTAGTAGTCCAATTAAATCTAACCTAATTTGGTTGGGTTAAGAATCTAATTGGATGAGAAAATAATTTGAATTCAAATCTCTTGCACCTCTTTTCTCTATGCCCTCTTATTTTTCATGCAAGAAATTTTTTTTTATGTGAATTTTTTATGTCCAAAAGCTTTTCCATGTCCACATCTAATTTCTTTTAAATTTAAAATTGGTTGGTTTAAATTTGAGTTCAAATAGGTTTGAATTTGAATGAAAACCTAGAGTCCAAATTGAGTTGGACTTTTCTCTTCACGCCATCACCTTTTTCCACACATAAAGTGTTGGAATTCGCAGTTTGATGTATGCATATGTGTTTCAAAAATTTTATTTTCTAAATACCACAGTGAAAAACTAGATTAAAATACTTTTACTCTAAATTATGCATATATGAAAACATAAAACCACATGGATCTATCTCATATGCTAAAATTGATATATGGTGAAATTCAGATTGTGATCAAATCACATACCTGTTTCATAATTTTTTTCTTCAAATTTGGATCTGAAAGAAAAGAGATTCTCTCATAGCTGTACAAATATTTATTCTCTATAGATATCCATTCAAGATCAGCTTGGAACAGCCCTCTTTAATCTGAATTTTCTTCTCCAAAAATTTAGCCTGCTGAATCTAAACGAAGCCTGGATTATAATCAACTCTTGATCTCTTTCTTTAATCTTCTTCTTCTCCTTTTCTCTAGCTTTTCTCTTTGCTTTGTGCTGCTACAAAACACTAGAGAGCAGCAGCAAGAGGACAACCCAACACCCCTTGGCATGGAGAGGAAGGGATGCCCCAAGTGAAAGATGCTTCGACATCCAAGGGAGGGAGAAGAGAAAGGGAGAGGAAGAGAGGGCGTGGGGACTTCCTCTAGGTATAAGGGGCTGCTGGTTTGGATACTCTAGGGATCTTAGGGAAGATCCCTTTATATAGGCACAAGAATTGAATCCTATTCAATCACATAATACAAGTCCTACTTGCATTGGATTTTCTATTAACTTAAGTTATCCAACTTGCTTTAGGAGACCCTTTAGGCACTAACAATTGGAGCCTTTGTATCCATAATTAAATATCCCAAAATACACCCAAGAGACACTCCATAGGAGAACTAAAGGCCCTCTAATCAATAGACACACCCAACTTGATCAAATCAAGGTGGCGCTTAAGAATAACTATTAAGGAGATTAATTAGGGACTTGCACCCTTAATTTATATGATCCATAACCTTAGGCACCCAACAATTGGAGTCTCATGAATCTTATTCATGTAGATTATTAGTAAATAATTAAGTTAAAATTATTTTATCAAATAAGAAATTTCAACAGAAAGAGAAATTGGATCCAACTATGTGCTAGCAAAGTTACCATAAACCCAATAGGTTTCTCTAAACCTAACTAATACTTCATAAGCTCAATTGCTTATTCTAGACCTAATCCTTTTATTGTGTGACCCCATAAGTTTAATTTTATCTGGTAGTGAGATATACAATGATCTCTATCATCGTATCATTGAAATTCTTTTCAATGGGTCGGAATAATTCCACTCTAACTCAACAAGGATTGTCGATCCAGAACAATCCTAGTGAGCTCTCACAATCCACCAGTGACACCTAGCAGTACGTAGTGACAACCCAGTAGAACTAAAATGAACCTCTAGGTATAGTTAACGTGTGATTCAGTCTCTCTATCATGAGTCCTGACTTGATGGCAGGTCATGGATAAATCGTCAAACCTTAACATCAGTCATATGATAGATTCGATAAACTTAAGCCCAGTTATGACTTCTATGAAAATTTTTTTTCATCAATCACATTACTGTGGCCACAGACTCTTGAACTTAGCCTCTCAAATCTCATAGGACTACTTCTCTCTATCAAGATCGATAGATCATATCTTAATGCACATCCCACTCCTATAGTGGATCAACTGTCATCAACATCCACTACAAGGGCTCATTGAGACTCATGTTTATGTGTCAGTCAAACTCCAGCAGCTTCACTGCAAGTAGCAGTACCATCTCAAGTCCAAAGATCAGTCACACAACTATAGTATCCAGACAATCACTGACGATTGAATAGAAATCTAAGTGATCTCTCGTATGGTCACGCTCAATACTAGTTGTTCTCTAACAACCACCTCCACTTGTCGTCCTGTGTCTCTACACAGTAGACCAAAGACTCATCAATCTCGAAGAAAGTAATTTATGTGCTAGTCTATCTAGATCTATCACCATCCTTATGAGGATCCTATGACTGAAAGTATTTAGAAATTAAATACATATCTCTAATTCTCAACACCTTGAGAATATATATCGAAACTAATTCCATGGACAATTCAAGGACACATCACACTTGAATGAAAAAGAACTTATCCTTTTATTGATCATATCAATATATTAAGTATAAAATTGTGCCCTAAATTTATTACAATGTGTTAGCCATATTGGCTTCTAGGACATACATCTAACAATCTCCATCTTGGACTAAAGTCAATTGGCCACAAATCTAAGTCCCATCTTCTCAAGGTGGACTTCCATTTTCGGTTGGCTCAACTACATATCAACGGGTCTGTCATGTTGTCTATGAAGTCTACTCTTCGCACCTCGACATATTTTTTTTCAAGGTAGTCGCATATGATGTGGTACTGTCGCTCGATGTGCTTCGATTTCTATTGATACCTCAACTCCTTAGCAAGTGCTATGGCTCCATGGTTATCGTGGTACAGCGGTATGGCATCCGATGTCATAACCCCAAGTTTCGTAATGAACTTCTTGAATCAAAAGCCTTCCTTTACAGCATCCGAAGCAATGACATACTCAGCCTCTGTAGTCGAATCTACTATGATGGGTTGCATGGAACTCTTCCAGCTAACTATGCCACCATTGCAAATGAACATGTACCCTGACATAGACTTTCCATCATTAGGATCAGACATGAAGTTTGAATCAGTATACCCCTCAACTCGCAACTCAGAGTCTCCTCCAAAAAAATCAAAAATAAATCCTTAGTCCTTTTCAAGTATTTAAGGATGTTCTTCATAGCTGTCCAGTGCTCTTCGTCTGGATTCGACTGATACTTGCTCGTGACACTCACAGCAAGGATAATATCAGGTCAAGTACATAGCATGGCATACATGAGACTCCCTATGATCGAGGTGTAAGAAATTCTACTCGTGCACTGCACCTCCTCAGATGTGGTCAGACACATCATCTTGGAGAGACTAATACCATGCCTAAGAGGTAAGAGACCTCTTTTGGAGTTTTTCATGCTGAACCTCTTCAGCACCTTCTCTATGTACAGCTTTTGTGACAGGCCAAGCATCCTTTTAGGTCTATCTCTATAGACCTTTATTCAAAGAATATAAGATACTTCCCCTAGGTCTTTCATGAAGAATTTCATTGACAACCATCTTTTGATCATGGTCAGCATGGGAATATCATTCCCAATAAGAAAAATATCATCCATATAGAATACGAAGAAGGGATTGCACTCTCACTGACCCTCTTGTATACATAAGGTTCCTCTTCATTTTTGATGAAATCAAATGATTTGATTGCTTCATCAAAATGATGGTTCTAACTTCGAAAAGTTTGCTTTAATCCATATATGGACCTTTGTAGCTTGCAGACTCTATGATCACTATCACCAGACGTAAAACCTATAGACTGCTCCATATAGATATCTTCCTCAAGATATCTATTCAAAAAGGCAGTTTTCACATCCAGCTATCAGATTTCATAATCATAGTAGGCTGCAACAGCAAGCAGAGTGTAGATGGATTTTAGTATGGCTACGGACGAGAAAATTTTTTGATAGTCAATACCCTCACGCTGACTATAACCTTTAGCCATAAGCTTAGCTTTATAGGTCTCTACCTTATCATCGGTACCTTTCTTTCTTTTGTAGATCTATTTATACCCAATAGGTACAATATCCTTAGGTGGATCCACTAAGGTCTAGACTTGGTTCGAGTGTATTGAGTTAATTTCTGACCTCATCCATCTAATCATTTTTCGAAATCGATGTCAGACATCACCTCGTCAAAGGTGGTAGGATTATCACTATGACCCCTATCTCCGATAAAGAATATTTTCTTTTCTTCCTCCGTAAGCATGCCCATGTACCTTTCAAGAGGTCGGAAGATCCTGCTAGATCTACGAGGTGGTAGAGGAACATCAACTACTAGCTCATGGACTATGGATTTTTGAGGATCTATAGCTCTTGGCTCTTCAGAGACTTTCTCTTCGAGCTCCACAAACCTCTCACTGCTGTCATCCTGGATAAACTATTTTTCTTAGAATATGACATTTTGACTCACAATCACATTGTGATCTTGTGAAAAGTAGTAGTATCCCATGGATTCTTTTGAATACCCTATAAAGCAAGCTATAATAGATCTATCCTCTAACTTATCCACCATCTATCTCTTGACATAGGTCGGACATCCTCAAGTCTTAAGATAACCCAGACTCAGCTTCTTACCGAACTATATCTTATACGGTATGATAGGAACAGACTTTGATGGAACCCTATTCATCAGGTCAATTGTAGTTAACAAGACATGTCCCCAAAGAAATAAGGGTAAATCAATGAAGCTCATCATGGACCTGACCATATCCAATAAGGTCCTATTCCTCCTTTCGGATACCCCGTTAGGCTGAGATGTTCTAGGAGGGGTCCATTGAGAGACTATGCCGTTATGCTTAAGATAATTCAAAAATTTTTGACTAACGTATTCACCTCCTCGATCAGCTTGAAGAACCTTAATGGATTTATCTGTCTATTTTTCTACTTCATGTCTGAATTCTTTGAACTTTTCAAAGGCCTCAGACTTGTATTTCATGAGAAACATATATCCGTACCTAGAAAAATCATCGATAAAGATAATGAAGTAGGCATAACCACCCCTGGTCTGCACATCAAATGGCCCACACTCATCGGTGTGTACTAGGGCAAGTAGCTCTGTGGCCCTTTCTCCATGTCCTACAAAGGATAACTTGATCATTTTTTTTTGAAGACAAGATTCACAAGCTGGATACGACTCTGGGTTAAGAGAGCTAAGTATCCCATCCTTTTTTAGTCTGTTTATCCTGTCCGCTCCAATATGGCCTAGTCTATGGTGCCACAAGTACTTATAGTTAATCTCATCTCTGGGTCTCTTTTGGCCTACAACACTCACTATTTGCTCGTTTAGGTTCATATTTGCATCAATATACAAGTGATAAAGACTGTCAATTAAAAGACTTCGTGCAACCAATTTATTTCGTAAATAAATGAAACAAAATTTTTTATTGAAACTAATTTTAAAACCTTTCTGTGCTAGCACAGATACGAAAATTAAATTTCGACTAGTTATAGAAATATAATAACAGTCTTTCAAATCTAATCTAACACCCGACAGTAATCGAAGAGGGTAAATATCAATGGCTTCTATAGTAACCTTTGCTCCATTGCCGATCCGAAGGATCATGTCACCTTCCCTCAATCTCCTACTTTCTATCAGACCCTGCATTGAGGTACATATAAGAGCACTCGAGCCAGAGTCTAATACCTAACTAGAAGTAGAAGAAAGTATAAGGTTAGATTCAATTATGAATATACTTTCAGAAGATTTATCATCATTTTTGGTCTTTAGGCTCTCCAGGTATTTAGGACAGTTCCTCTTCCAATGGCCTTCAGCATGATAGTGGAAACACTTTTCCTTTACCTCAGCCACCTCTGGACCATCCTTTTTCGGCTTGCTCTTTTTCTTCTACTTCTTCATGGATTTAATCTTTTTTTTTTCAGTAGACTTTCTTTTAAAAGAAGAAGTCCACTCCACAGCGAGAACAGTGCTCCTTGAACTCTTCAAGGTACTCTCCGTAGTGACCAATATATTGACAAGTTTGAGAATAGTGCAGTCAAGTTTGTTCATATGAAAATTTATAATGAATTGAGTATATGAACTGGTAAGGGATTGAAGGATCAAATCTATTTATAATTTCTTTTGCATATCCAATCTGAGCTTTCCAAGCTGCTCAATATCTTGGATCACTATCATACAATGCTCATGGACAGACTGCCCCTTGTGCATCTTCAGATTGAAGAGTCTCTTGGACACTTTGAAGTGCATAGTATGGCTCTGCTCACCATACAACTCTTGTAGGTGAGTGATCATGGCCCGGGCCATGGGCATATGCTCATGCTGGCTTTGCAACTCGTTTGACATGGACGCCAGCATATAGTACTTGATTCGACTATCTTCATCTATCCACTTCTCAAAAGTAGCTCTCTGCTCCACAGTAAGATGGTTTGGTAATACTATAGGATCCTAATCGAGAACATGGCTTAACTTTTATGAGGTCAGGACAATCCTGAGATTTCTAAGCCAGTCTTTGAAATTATTACCAATCAAATGATTGGTTTCAAGTATGTGGGCTAGAGGATTTGAGGCTAACATGATGGTTTAATTTCAAGAGTAGATATTCAGATTAGACTTTTGTACTTAATGATTATATTTGCTTCTAGGGACTTTAATATGCAAACAATGACTCCTACTAATTTTTCAGATTCCTCCACTCTTCAAGAAGAAAACAAAAGCCCTAATGCGATAAAAGATTCTTAGTGGGTGCCGCGGTCCCACCGATGACATGCACCTCACCTAACAGTTATTGATAACATGTACACCGATGCGTAGGCAACTTTTTGCTCAGATACTTCTCTAAGTATGTTGCAATGACTTGATCTCTAAGTCATGTGGGCTCACCTAACAGTTATTGCCCACACTTCTTAGTTAAGCCCGACCCACTATTCACAAGCAGGTGCAAAATCGTTATTAAGTTCCTCACCTAACAGTTATTGGGCCCAACCCCATCTTTACCCTGAAACAACTCTTTATTAATGGAGTGGTTACGTATTTTCAATGCAACTGAACCACTGTAATCAGTCGAGAACAATCATGCCTGTAGCATGCCCACACATCTACAATGGTGGAAGACCTATGGACTTAATATTTATGGAGAGGTTTAGATTTAGGTCTCATCTAATCAGTCATCATATGACTGATCTAATTGACATGGGCTAAACCAAACCGCTAAGCAACCCAATTAAAGATCCAATCTTCCAAATTAGCCATGTATGTAGAGATCGATGGGAGTCCCCTTATTGCCTTCCTTAGACATCAATAAATTGATAGGTTGGCTAACGAAACTAATTAAATAATCACATCTCATTAATTTATCTTAGACACCAGTAGGTCGATTGATCAGAATTGGTTAGCTCAAGCAAATCGGGCTCAAACCAACAAGCCAAATTAGGTCCTTAGGTTGATCGATTCTACATATGAAATTCCATCGATTTGATCAACAACAATTGTATGATCATTAACTTGAATGATCTGACCCTAATCAATACTTGATTTGGTTTGAACTTAATCAAATTAGACCCATATGATACAAATCAAAAACCTTAAATACAATCCTATTACATGACCTAATTAACGGTTTTTCTATGACCAAAGCCCTCACGCACAAACACAAATTTTAGATTCTAAAATCATATTTCAGATCTAATTTTTTTACATGAAAATAAATTTTTAAATATAAAAATAATTTTTAAATTTTAACATACAAATATATATCATATATATGCATGTAAAATCAGATCTAAATAAAATTTTAGATCTAAGCGTGATATCATATATCTCATATACTAATCATGGATCATATCAAAAATAAATTTATGATCTAAATATATAATCATATATCATATATATGAATCAAAATTCAGATCATATAAAATTTTAGATTTTATGCATGCATCTATGTATCACATGAACATGAACATGAACTCTTTCTAGATCAAAATTTAGATCTACGCATGCAATAACATATCAATTATATGTTCTAAAATTAAATCTAAAATTAAATTTTAGATTTAAAAATTTATCTATATATCTCATGTATCAAGAAAAAATTTAATTTTAAAATTTTTTCAAAAATATGTATATCAAAATTCAGCAAATAAAAATCCATGGCTTCGATACCACTGTTGAAATTCAGAGTTTGGTGCATACATATGTACTTTAAAAAATTTATTTTCTAAATATCATAGTGGAGAATAAGATTAAAATACTTTTAGTCTGAATTATGTATGCATGAAAATATAAAACCACATAAATTTATCTCATATGCTGAAATTGATATGTACTGAAATTCAGATTGTGATCAAATCACATACCTATTTCGCAATCTTTTTCTTCAAATCTGGATCTCAAAGAGAAGTGATTTTCTTTTAGCCACATAAGTTTTTAGTCTTTATGAGTATCAACTCGGGATCAGTCTGGAATAGTCCTCTTTAATCTGAATTTTTTTCTCTAAAAATTTAGCCTGTTGAATCTGAATGAAGCATGGATCGCGATCAACTCTTGATCTCTTTCTTTGATCTTCTTCTTTTCCTCTTTTCTAGCCTTTCTCCTTGCTTTGTGATACTACAAAACATTAGGGAGCAGCAGCAAGAAGATGCCCCAACACGCATTGGTGTGGAGAGGAAGGGACGCCCCAAGTGAAGGATGCTTGGACGTCCAAGGGGGGGAGAAGAGAAAGGGAAAGGAAGAGAGGGCATGGGGACTTCTTCTAGGTGTGAGGGGCTATGGGTTTGGATGCTCTAAGGTCCTTAGGAGAAGTTCCTTTAAATAGGCACAATGATTGAATCCTATTCAATCACATAATATAAGTCCTACTTACATTGGGTTTTCTATTAACTTAAGTTATCCAACTTACTTTAGGAGATCCTTTAGGTGCCAACAATTGGAGCCCTTGCACCCATAATTAGACATCCCAAAATAAATTAAAGAGATTTTTCATATGAGAATTAAAGGCCCTCTAATCAATGGACATGCCCAACTTAATCAAATCAAGGTGGCACCCAAGAATAACTATCAAGGAGATTAATTAGAGACTTGCACCCTTAATTTATATGATCCATAACTTTAGACACCCAATAATTGGAGTCTCATAAATCTTATTCATGTAGGTTATTAGCAGATAATTAAGTTAGAATTATCTTATCAAATATAAAATTCCAATAGAAAGAAAAATTAGGTCCAACCATGTGCTAGCAAGGTTACCATGAATCCAATGGGTTTTTTCTAAACCCAATTGACACTTCATAAGCTCAATTGGTTATTTCAAGCCTAATTCCTTTGTTGTGTGATCTCATAAGTTTAATTCTATCTAGTAGTGAGACATACAATAATTTCTATCATCGTATCATTGAAATACTTTTCAATGGGTTGGAATAATTTCACTCTAACTCAGCGAGGATTGTCAATCCAGAACAATCTTAGTGAGCTCTCACAATCCATCAGTGACATCTAGCAGTATGTAGTGGCAACCTAATAGAACTGAAATGAACCTCTAGATGTAGTTAACATGTGATTCAGTCCCTCTATCATGAGTCCCGACTTGATAGCAGATCATGGATAAATCATCAAAACTCAACATCAGTCATATGATAGATTTGATTAGTTCAAGTTCAGTTGTGACTTCTATAAAAATTCTTTTCAATCAATCACACTGCTGTGGTCACAAACAGTTAGACTTAGTCTTTCAAATCTCATAGAACTACTCTTCTCTATCAAGATTTATAGATCCTATCTTGATGTGCACCCCACTCCTACAGTGGATCAACTGTCACCAACATCCACTATAAGGACTCATTGAGACCCATGTTTATATGTTAGTCAAACTTTAGCAGCCTCACTGCGAATAGCAGTACCATCTCAAGTCAAAGGATCAGACACACAACTACAGCATCGAGACAATCACTGACGATCAAATAGAAATCTAAGTGATCTCTCATATGATCACGCTCAGTACTAGTTCTTCTCTAATAACTACCAGCACTTATCACCTTGTATCTCTACACAGTAAATCAGAGACTCGTCTATCCTGAGAAAAGTAATTTATGTGTCAGTCTATCCAGATCTATCACCATTCTCATGATAATCCTATGATCGGGAGCATTTAAGAATTAAATATATGTCTCTAATTCTCAACACCTTGAGAATATGTATCGAAACTAATTTCATTGATGATTCATAGATGCATCACACTTGAATGAAAAAGAACTTATCTTTTTATTGATCATATCAATATATTAAGTATAAAATTATGTCCTAGATTTATTACAATGTGTCAGCCATATTAGCTTTTAGGACATACATCTAACATAAAATATTTTTGTATGAGATTTTTTACACCATTCTAATGTTGGTTGACCCCTCTCTAAGTTTATAAGATGAAGATAAAATTTGATTCAAAATTTAATTTAAATTTGATTTGAATTGGTGATAAAGATCAACCAATGTTTGAAATTGATCCGAAACTATCTTTTCCTTGTCCTTATCTTTCATAGGACGCCACCCTTAAGAAGGGATCAATTTTGTGTGAGATTAGAAGTAATTTTTGGTATGAGAAACTTAAGCATTGAGATGTAAAAAGTTGAGAGTGGGTTGGACTTCTGTGCGTGAGAAACAAAGTGTTCTTCCTCTCGAACGTGAGGTGTAGGGTTTAGGGTTTTAACTCTAGATTTTGTAAGAAGAAAAATACAAGAGTGAGTCTTATTCAATCTCCCACGCCACCACTTCCTTGTAAAGCTTCATCTTCTAATCTAAAGGAGTCTGGGAGATCCAAAGAAAGGAGTTTAGATCAGTCATCTAGAGCCTTCAACGCGAGCTAGCACTCCCGCAAAGGAAGATCCGATCAGAGCTTCGAGTGGATGATCTATAGAGGCTAGACAATCTGTGTGGCTACTTGGTATCAGTGAGAGCTTCATACCACACTTACCAATGGTGGATATCATCGATCTATAAAAAGATGATGAGTTCTAAACTCAATCGATGTGATATAAAAGTTAGATCAGATTCAGGACATCGATGTGATCGATGTAGTTTTTTATTTTATATTAAATTTTATATATAAATTTTTTATATTATAGATTCTTAATTAATTATTTAGATCTAATTCAAGATATATTTAGAAGATTAAAGTATTTAATCTTTTTTTTTTTCATGATAAAATTTTAAAAATACATGCTTTAACTATCATTTTTTCTTCAATTGGTATCAGAGCCCGATTTCTTATGACATGAATTTTTTTGGATATAACCTGATATTATATATATTTAGATCTATAATTTAATTTAAATTAGATCTGATATATGATATTTAAATCTAAAATTAATTATAGATCTGATCGCATAAATTGATATAAGGTTGTCCTGCTGTAAGATTTACCCCTTATAGTATAAAGGTTGTCCTAATTTATATTGATCTTCATAAAATTTTATTTGAATTATTTAAATTAGATCTAAATAATTAATTTAAAATCTGAGTAGTATAGTAATCTGATTGGATAGATCCTCATAGCCATCCGATTATAGGAGAAATTAGGGTTTCGCAACTCCATTTATCCATTCAAAGGGATCTCCTATGGCGTGTAGGTGTGCTGCACAATCTTTTCCATGATGATGAACTTTGAAAAAAATTTTAAAATTTTATTTTAGATCTAAAATAATATATATTAGATCTAAAATTAATATTTTGATGATTAGATGATTGATTGTAAAAATATTTTATAAAATTAAAAACTATTTTTGAACATCAAATTTGAACCCATGTCAACCCAAAACATAATTAAGAATTAAGCGATCTAGATTTCAGAATCAAAGATCTAAGGTATTAATTTTATAATTCATGGGTTAATGGGTTAGCTCGAATCAAGTCCATTTAACTAGATTAGACCTAGGGTTAGAAATCATTGATAATGGATCATGTTAGTAATTGATCAAATCTAATTAAAAGTTAATTCTGATTGGATCAATTTTTTCTCTTGATCAATTTCAATAGTTGTAGATGGTCAAGTCCATGTCTTTGATTAGACCAATATGGACTTTGATCATAGCTAAGTGCTCAAACTCAAGTCTATAAGTTGATCAAATTGAAAATGACTAACCAGTTGGTATTTAAGGTAAGTATGGCAGTTTTGATCGGTGGTCATTAATTGGGAACTATTCGCATAGATTGAATCTATGTTGAGTTAATGGTATATCCCTCCTACTGATCTTACTTATCTGGCCAACATGATGAATTATATTTTGATTAGATCACTTAATGATTGAGGTTGACCCATGCTATCTAGAAAATTAGTATGACTGATTTAGATGCCCCTAGTTCAACTTGTCTTGAGTCCTCTTCACGACTTGGTAAAGTCAATGGAAGGATTTATGACTGATTGGCTAGATCAGTTTATACTTGATCTTCTTTAATCTAACTTGGTGAAGTCAGTGGGAGGATTAAGATTAACTGATCAAGTCTTTTCTCATCTCTCAATTCAACTAATTAAATCTTCTAAAATTATTAGGTTCTTAAAAATAAAATAGTTATGGTGATAACTAGATCATAGCCTCCCATTAAGTTGGGTGATAATGAATCTGATAGTTTAGATGATCATTGAAGGTGCCACATGCCTGATGCTCATTTGGCTGTCAGAATTATCATTCATAATATGTTGATTTAGTTGTGTCTTTCTGATGATAGTTAGGTTGGCCGAGCCACACTCAGGTTTGATCACTCATTTGTTAGATGCACTAAATTCTGCTATGTTAATGGTTGGACCTAACCATAACTTTCAGTGGAGGTGCCACACGCCAGCTAAAGAGGTGTCTGGGATAAAATAGAATGCTAGAAATTATTTAGTAAAATAATTGGTTAAGAACCTACCCATAGGTACACAGGGGTTGGCTGAGCCACACTCGGGCCCATGTGCAGCCCATGTGGATTCTCGTACCCACTAAGAAGTTAGTGTAATTCTTCAAATTAGAGATAGAGCCTACTAATTTGAATAAAATAGTGGGAAAACTTTTGGACTAAAATCTATGTCTTTAGGTTTAATCAATTCACATACTAATTAGGTTTTGGTTTTTCTTTTGTAATTATGGCCACCACCTTGTCGCTCCGATCACTATTATATAGTGATAAATTGATGGAACCAAATTTTGATAGCTGATATCGAAAGCTCAAAATGGTCCTGGAGCACGAACGGATCTTGTATGTTTTGACAGATTCGACACCCAAGGAGCCAGCTCTGAATGCACATCGTACGATCAGAGACACTTATCAAAAATAGCTCAACGATCAAACTATGGTTTATGCTAGCAGCAATGAATGATAAGTTCAGCAGTCATTTCGAGAATACTCAGCCACAGGATATGTTGCAAATATTGAATGAGTCCTTTGACACACCCGACAAAGTTGAGAGGCACAAGACTAGTTGTGCCATCTTCAACATTCGAATGAGGGAAGGAGCATCAGTTATCGATCATGTACTATACATGATCAAGATGATTGAGCGGTTAAGCAAGCTCGACTTTCTCCTGCATGAGCAGTCGGGAAAAGATGCTATTTTAAACTCTTTGCCCAAGTCCTACCTCCCTTTTCTTACTCATTTTTGAATGACAAAGCCTATGGTCAACTACCACGGTTTGCTGGGGTTGCTGCAGAACTTTGAGATAGATCACCAGCTCCATAAGGAGTCGGTGAATATTATGGGAGGGTCTTCTTCTAGTTGACCCTTTAAGAAAGGAAAGAAGAATAAGAAAAAGATGCAAAATGTTGAGGCACTCAAGCTCAGTCAAACCAAGAGACCTAAGTCTGATTAAAGTCAGGAAAAATGCTTCTACTGCAAGAAGTAGAGGCACTGAAAAAGAAATTATCCTCAGTACATTACCTCCTTGGATCCGAACAGGCCGAGAAAGAAGTAAGTTGTTGCTGGACAAGGTAATTATATGATAACATCTTATAATTTTTTAATTTATGATTCTACTACTTGGATATTAGATATCGGAAGTCTTTTTAATTTTGTAATTCGTTGTAGGGTCTGTAGGTCAGTCGGAGATTTGAAGAAGGTGAAAGATTTTTTAATGTTGGAGATGGAAGATCAGTTCCAGTTCTAGCGTTAGGGACTATTATGCTTGTATTTAAGTTCAATGTAATTGTTCTTAGTGAATGTCACTTTTGTCCTTTCTTTTTATTGAACATTATTTCTGTAGGCCTCTTGACCATGTACAATTATAAAATTTTAATAAAAAAAAATTAATATCATTATGAATAGTATTAATATGATGATTGGATAGCTGAACAATGATATTTACATATTGTCACAATCTGTTAGTGTAATGTACACATCCTACAAATGCTCTAGAATTAGTGATGTCTTCGATATCTACCTTTGGCACTGTAGGTTAGGTCATGTTAACAGGAACAGAATAAACAGGTTGATACGAGGAAATCCTCAAAATCAATCATTGTGAATCACTTCTAACCTGTGAGTCCTATCTTCTTGAAAAAATGATCAAGTCACCTTTTACTAAAAAAAGTGAGTGAGCCAGTAAAATTTTAGGTCTGATATATACTGATGTATGTGGACTGATGAACATCAATGCCAGAGATGGATATTATTATTTCATTATATTTACAGATAATCTATCGACGTATGGGCACATCTACTTAATGACACATAAGTCAGAATCATTTGAAATATTCAAATGATTCTGTAATGAAGTAGGAAAACAAACAAGAAAGAGTATTAAAACTGTTCAATCCGATCGAGAAGGAGAATACCTCTCCAATGAGTTTCTAATATATTTAGAAGAGAATGAGATTCTCTCATAATGGACCCCTCCTAAAACACCATAGCATAATGGTGTATCGAAAAGGAGAAATGGAACATTGTTAAACATGGTTCGGTCCATGATGGGCTTTGCAAGTTTGTCGATCTCTTTTTAAAGATATGCGCTCGAGTTGGCTTGTTATATTTTAAATAAAATTTTAAGTAAGTTCATAAGTAAAACACCACATAAGATGTGGACAGGGCATAAGCCAGCACTCTCTCACCTTAGGGTTTAGGGATGTCCAACTTATGTCAAATATTTGAAAACTGATAAGCTTGAACCTAGGTCTGACAAGTATCTATTTGTAGGGTACCCAAAAGAGATCAAGAGATATTACTTCTACCTTGCTGATGAACAGAAGGTGTTCATCAGCAATAAGGCAGTCTTTCTAGAAAAGAAGTTCTTTGGGGAAGGAACTAATGCCTTAAAGATTGAACTTGATGAAGTTTGATTGATAGAAGAACCAACACAATCTACTAAATCCATAGAGTTGGACTTGATTACATCAAATCTGAAATCTGTTGTAGAAATATCTTTAAGAAGATCCGATAGAGTACCACATCAACTGGATAGATACTACAGTTTCTTGATCCGAGATGGTGATCTAGTTGAACTCGATGAGAACAATAAGGATCTGATCAGCTATATGGATGTGATGCAGAAGTCTAACTTCGATAAATGATTGAAAGCCATGAAATCTGAAATGAAGTCCATGAAGGTCAACAATGTATGGACATTGCTTGACCCACTTGAAGGGGTAAAACCCATAAGGTGAAAGTGGATCTTCAATAAGAAGAGGGTTACAGACGGAAAGATGGAGACCTATAAAGCCCGTCTGGTAGCCAAGGATTACCGTCAGCATTATGGTATTGACTATGATGAAAAGTTTTTTTTCTGTGGCAATGCTCAAGTACATTCAGATTATGCTTGCGATAGCAGCACATTTGGACTATGAAATCTAGCAAATAGATGTGAAAATAGTCTTCTTAAATGAGAAACTAGAAGAAGAGGTGTATATGATACAACCTGAAGGTTTCATATCAATAGATGAGTCTAAGGTGTGCAAGCTTCAGAGGTCCATTTATGGACTTAAGCAGGCATCTTGGTGTTAGAACATGCATTTTAATAAAGTGATCAGAATGTATGGCTTCATTAAGAATTGAGAGAAATATTATATATACAAGTGGGTTAATAACTCTGTGATAGTATTTTTTTATTTTATATGTGGATGATATTCTCTTAATCGAGAATGATATCTCTACATTACAGAGAATAAAAATTTGGCTGTCATCATAGTTCTCCATGAAGGACTTGGGAGAAGCATCCTTTATCCTTGGATGAAGATCTATAGAGATAGATCTAAAAGATTGCTTGAATTATCTTAGTCGATGTACATTGATACTATGCTGAAAAGGTTCAACATGGAGAATTTCAAGAAAGACTATCTTTCGATAGGCCAAAGAATTTCTCTCTTGAAGAGTGATTGTCCGACAACTCCTCAAGAGAGAGAGCATATGAGTAGAATTTTATATACTTTGATAGTGAGATCTATTATGTATGTCATGATATGTACGTGATCAGACGTGGCATACTTACTAGGGGTAGTGAGCAGATACCAGTCTAATTCAGGTGAGAACCACTGGAAGATCGTAAAGACCATCCTTAAGTATTTGAGAAATACTAAGGATCAGTGGCTTATTTATGGAGAATCTGATTTAAAACTTATAGGGTTTATAGACTCTAGTTTTCAGTCGAATCATGACGACAGCAAGAGCATGTCGGGATATATTTATACCCTGAATGATGAAGCAATCTACTAGAATAGATTCAAGCAGCACACTATGGCCGACTCTACTTGCGATGCAGAATATATCACAGCATCCGATGCTGTGAAGGAAGCTATGTGGTTACGAAAATTCATCAATGAGCTCGGAGTGGCATCCTCCCTTGATGGCCCTATCTTGTTGTACTACAACAGCACTTGTGCCATTGCTCAAGAGAAGGAACCAAAGTCACATTAGCAGATCAAGCATATTTTGCATCGCTACCACCTGATCCGGGAGATTATGGATCGAGGTGATGTCGAGCTTCAGAAGATCGATGGAAAAGAGAATCTGATCGATTTATTTATTAAATTTCTTGATGTTAAAGAGTTCGAAGACTATAAATCAAAGATGAATATACGATACTGTACCGATTGGCTTTAGTCCAAATAAAAGTTGTTGGAAATTATCTCAAAGTCAATCATTAGTCTGTTGATGGTTGAGCTTATTATTGTAATTATATATGAATTATTAAATTAATAAATATTATTTAATTTTTTCATCACTGTATACATCTTATTTTGAACTCCTGTTATGTGATGAAGTCCTTAGGACTATTTGATTCAATATAGGAGGATGTATCATTTAGTCCTTAAATCTTAAGTTCACGACCAGATAATATACTATTATTAAGATGATAGCTATATCAAGTATAGATCGTTGTGTACCATGTACATTGGTTGTCCTCTTAATCAAGAAGTGTGGAGACACTGGCATGGCATGCAAGTGAGATATAGGAGTATATCTCACTGAATGTGACCAACTATTGAGCACTCTGCTGTCAAGAGTAGCTCATAAAGGATATGGGTATAAGGGTCTCTTCGACTTGAGATCACCACGATGACTTGCAAGCAACTCACTGTGCTTTGGTATCGGATTACCTAAATTTTTAATTCAGTGATGAAAAAATTTTTGATTACAGTTAAGTACTTGAGAAGTCAGTATGTAAGTCAAGATGAAATTGACCCCTCCAAATAAGTAGGAGTTAATGTATCAGTGTGTTTCAATTCAGTAAAACCTCGGTAGGGATAATCCATGTGATAAATTTTGAAAATTAAAATATAATATGGATGACCATATCAGGGTTGACAGTTAAATCCTAGGTCACCTTGAGCATTTGGGTGAAAGGGATGAATTATATAATACCAAATGCCCATAGATTCTTGAATGATGCTTCACAATCTTTCGACCTATCCGGACGTCGGGTATCATTGCTAAATGGTCATTTTGATTGATATAGAAAGATTGTTCCTATACTACTGGCTTAAATTCAAACTTTTAGGATCACACTCAAAAGAAGTTTCTAACTAATCATATGGCTGATCGATGATTAAGAATCGTTCTAGGGTAAAATAGTCTATTCATTGATGATTAAGTCTGTGCAAAAATTATAATAAATCAATTCACTAATTATTGATAAATTATAAGAAAATTGATTAGTAATTAGATTGCTAATTAGCTTAATTTGATTGAATATTAAGATTTAAATTAAATTTAATTGAATTGGATTCAATTTGGTTTGATCCGATTGGGTTATGAGATGACCTAATTGCTAAGGGTGTTCGATTTCTGATTTGATCAGGACTTGAGCTCGTTTAATTTTTGATTTGATTAGAATTTAATTGAGGCTATTTGCTATCTAATTAGATTAGGTTTAATGATCTAATTAGTTCTAATCTAATTTGGTTGGGTTAAAAATTTAATTGGATGAAAAAATAATTCAAATTCAAATCCCTTGCGCCTCCTTTCTCTGCGCCCTCTTATTCTTCACATGAAAAAAAAAATTTATGTAAATTATTTTCATACCCAAAAGCTTTTCTACATCCATGTCTAATTTTTTTTTAATTAAAAATTAGTTAATTTAAATTTAAGTTAAAATGGGTTTGAATTTGAATGAAAATCTAGAGTCCAAATTGAGTTGGACTCCTCTCTTCACGCCATCATCTTTCTTCACATATAAAGTATTTTTGCATGAGATTTTTTATACCATTTTGATGTTGACGTGAAGGGATCAGTTTTGTACAAGATTAGAAGAATAATTTTTGACATAAGAAACCTGAGAGTTGGGGCATGAAAAGTTGAGAGTGGGTTGGGCTTCTGTGTATGACAAATAGAGGAAGTGTTCTTCCTCTCGGACGTGAGGTGTAGGGTCTAGGGTTTCAACTTTAGATTTTATGAGAAGAAAAATACAAGAGTTAGTTTTGTTCAATCTTCTATACTATCATCTCCTTGTAAAGCTTCATCTTCTGATCTGGAAGAGCCCGAAAGATTTAAAGAAAGGAGCTTGGATCAGCCATCTAGAGCCTTCCATACGAGTTAGCACTCCCACGAAGGAAGATCCGATCAGGACTTCAAGTGGGCGATCTGTAGAAGTCGGATGATCTGTATGGCTACTCGGTATCAGTGAGAGCTTCATACCACACATACCAGTAGTAGAGATCATTGACCCATGAAAAGATGCTGAGTTCTAAACTCAACCGATGTGATCTAAAGGTTAGATCAAATTCAAGGCATCGATGTGATCGATGTAGTTTTTTATTTTGTATCAGATTTTATATGTAAATTTTTCATATCATAGATCCTTAATTAGTAGTTTAGATTTGATATATTTAGAAGATTAAAGTGTTTAATCTTTTATTTTTCACTATAAAATTTTAAAAATACATGATTTGAACTACCCATTTTTTCTTCACTATTAATGTGACCCGACGTCCGGATAGGTTGAATGATAGTGAAGCAACATTCAAGAACCTACTAGCATATGGTTATCATATAATTCATCCCTTTAATCCTAATGCTTAATGATGACCTAGGATTTAACTGTCAATCCTAGATAAGTCATCCACATTGTATTTCAATCTTTCAAATCCATCACATGGATTGTTCGGGCTCAAGTTTTGTTAAATTGAAATATATTGATACATTAACTCCTACTAATTTGGAAGGATCAATCTCATCTTGACTCACGCATCGACTTAACAAGTACTTGACTGTATCTAGAAACCTTCTATCACTGAATTTAAAACTCAGTTAGTCTGGCACCAAAATACAGTGAGTTGCTTGCAAGTCACCATGGTGATCTCAGATCAGAAGGACACTTATACCCATACCCTTCATGGGCTACTCTTGACAGTAAAGTGCTTTGCAGTTGGTCACGTTCAATGAGTTGTACTCCTACATCTCACTTGTATGCTATATCAATGTCTCCACACTATTTGGTTACGAGAATAATCAATGCATATAGCACACATTGACCACACTTGATATCGCTATCATCCTAATAATAGTGCATCATTTGGTCATAAACTAGTTTAAGGACTACACGATAAATATTCTTTTATCGATTTAAGTAGTTCTAAGGACTTCATCACAATATAGGAGTTTGTTAGAAGATGCAACCTTGTGATGAAAAAGGTCAAATAATTTTGATCAATTCATATATATTTATCATTAGCACAATCATCAAATGATTGACTTTAGGATACATTTCTCAACAATTCTCACTTGGACTAAAGCCAATCAGTATAGTATCATATATCTATCTTCGATTTATTATCTCAGAACTCCTAGGTACCGAGGCTTTAGTAAATGAGTTGGTCAGATTCTTTTTTCCATCGATCTTCTAAAGATTGACGTCACCTTAACAGATTTTTCAAATAAGATGGTAGCGATGCAAAATACTTAGTAAGCTAATGAAACTTCAGCTCCTTGGCATGAGCTATGGCTCCAGTGCTGTACAATACAGCATAACCATCATCGAAGGGTGCCACTTCTAGCTTGCCAATGAACCTCTGCAATCACATAGCTTCATTGCAAGCATCAGATACTACAATACATTCTACCTCACAATTTGAATTTGGATATAATTTTTCTGCTTGAAACTTTTTCAATAGATTGCTCGATTATTCAGGATAAGTATGTATTCTGACACATTCTTGCTATTATTATATCCAACTAAAAACTAAAGTCATACTCTACAAGTTTTAAATCAGATTCTCCATGACCAAGTCACCAGTCCTTAGTATTTTCAAATACTTAAGGATGACCTTCCAGTGATTCTCAACCAAATCTTACAAGTATCCACTCACTACCTCCAATGAGAATACCATATCCAATCTCGTGCATGATGTACATGTTAGAATAAATTATAATCATAAACACTCTATGTATGTTGGACTGGGATAACCCAAGCAGCCTCTTAGATCTATCTCTATAGATCTTCATCCCTAGGATGAGGGGTGCTTTTTTCAAATCCTTTATGGAGAACAATGATAATAGCAAAATCTTTACTCCCTGTAATGTAAGGAATATGTTAGAAGACGCTATGGTTTTGTACGTATAGTTTAAATTTTTTTTAAAAATTTATGCCGTAAAAGTAAATAAATTAAAATATTTTTAATTTACACATGTACCAGATCCGATCTTAAAACCATAGCTAGGATCTTGACATGAACATGCTACCATGATCTAAAATCTAAAAAAAAAAACAATTGTTAGTAAAATCAAATTGGAGATCAGATCTCCATACCATAGATCCTGCAGATGTCTTGGGTTCTGATCGTAGCTGTGCACGCACCCGACCTCTACTGGTATCCACATGAAGATGTTTGATCAAAGCATCGAGATCATCGGTATGCTAGCACCTTGCAGCTCTTGCTCTTCAGCCTTGGATCTGCATCTCTTCTTCTAGATCTTGAAGAAGATCGCTGCACGAACTCTTTTGCACGAATCCGACGGGACCTGCACCAAATCACTAAGAAGAAAAGAAAAACTTTTCTTCTTCTCTTCTTCTCTCTTTTTTTTTTCTCTTAGATCTGATCACCATTAGATCTTGGTGTGAAAGTTGAAGAAAGAGGGCGTTGGGGTGTAAGGAAAGAAAGAGGGTTAGCATAAGAAAATAATTTGGACGTCTTAAAGAAGCTGTTCCCTCTCCCATGCAAAAAATTCTTCATGCCCAATAATTTTTTGTCACACCAAATATGATCCCCTCTTTCTCAATCAAATAAGATTTGATTACATCAGATGAATGGATGAGATGTTGAGGTGCTAAGAAGAAATGTCACAAGAAGGAACCGCCCAAAAAAAATCTCACGCACGCACACCCGATTTTCAAGATTTTTGGCACACAAAAATATGATTCCTTGCACAACATATTAGATAGAGTTTTATCCTATTTTGAATCAAATTCAAACAGGAATAAAATCTGAAAGAAAGAGAATTTTCGATAAGGTGGGGTGCCAACTATTGGTGCCCCCTCTCCTTCACATGCGCAAGAAGAAAAAAGGGTGCATCTCAATGCGCACCCTCCTCTTTTTGGTGTGAAATTTGGAGAGAGAGTTTTAAAAAACTTGAGCTCTCTAAGTCATGGTTCATCTAATTCAATTTGGGTCTTAATCGGATTCAAATCGAGTCCAAATCAAATTGAATTCGAAATAACTGTCAAGCCCGATCCAATCAAACTTGAAATCCAAATCTGATTTGGATAGTTGAACTCAATTAACATTAAATTTAAATTAATTAAAATTTAATCCATAATTTAATCAATCCTAATAAAATTATAATATTTATAATTAAGTCCCTGCGCTAATAATTAGCAGCTATCAAAACTATAATGCTTACAAATTAGCAGTTTTTAAATTTCAAACTATCAATCCGTTGATAATTCGAATATGATCCAAGCCATTAATCAGGTCATGCTCTTTTTGTGTATGACCTCTCAAGTTCTATTCTATCTGGTAGTGAGACATACCGTGATCTCCATCACAGTATCATCGAAACTCTTTTCAATGAGCTAGAATGATTCCAACTCACCTCAACAAGGATCGTTGATCCGAAAATGATCCAAGTGAGTTCTCACGATCCACCAGTGATGTCTAGCAGCATGTAGTGGTAACCTAGCAAAATAAAAAAAAATAAACCCCTAGTTATAGTTATCGTGTGATACAATCCCTCTATCATGAGTCCCGACTCGACGGAGGTCATGAAAAACTCATCAAACTCTATCATCAGTCATATGCAAGATTGGCTTGACTAGAGTTCATTTGTGAATCTCGTGAAAACTCTTTTTCAGTATTCACTCTTACTCTGACCAGAGATTTTTTGAACTCAATCTTGCAAATCACATAAGACTTTTCTTTTCTTACCAAGATCGATAAATTTCATCTAGGTGCGTCCTACTCTAAACAGTGAACCTGAACCTATAATAACCAACATACACAGCAAGGACCTGAATGGCTAGGGATCAAGAAAATATGCAGTCAAACTAAGTAGCCTCGCTGCGAATAGCCAACACACCATAAGTCAAAGGACCAGTCATACCACTGCAGTATCCAAAAAATCACTGACGAGTGAGTAGACATCCAAGTGATTTCTTATGTTGGTCATGCTCAGTGTAAGTTGTTCTATAACAACCACTTGTACTCTTATCTCAGTGTCTCTACACCACTGACTCAAAACTCATTTATCCTAAAGGGAGGTAATCCGTGCATCGATCTTGAATGGATTGATCACTATCCTCCGTAACGATCCTTTGATCGGGAGCATTTAGAAATTAACTACTAATGATGTATGTCTCAAATTCTCAACACTATGAAAATATATAAAATCATCTTTGTTAATTTTTAGGACAAATCATGAACACAAATGACTTGATTGGTTATAAAGACTACCCATCAAGTATAAAACATATCTTAGAGAAAATTATGTGTCTGCCAAGATTGGCTTTTAGAGCACACATCTAACAAACTCCTACTTGCACTAAAGCCAATTTGCCATATACCTGAGCTCCATCTACTGAAGACAGGCTTTCGTGTTTAACTGGCTAAGTGACTCGGGTGCACCACATTATATATCGAGTTTACTCTCTGTACCTTCATGTATTTTCACTTGCGATAATCGCATATCTCCCTGCTCTATGTGCATGGACTTCTGGTGAGTCCTTGGCTCCTTAGTGAAGGCTATGGACATTATCTTTGCAGTACAATGTCAAAGCATCCAATGGTATGATATCTAGTTCTGCAACTATCATAAGAATCAAAATGCATCCTGCACATCTATAACATATTCAGCTTCCATTGGTTGATTGTCTGAAACCCTTCCAACATATCGAACCAACATAACTTAAAAATACATGCTGATGTAGGCATTCTACTATTAGTATCAGTGTATCCTCCTACTCTTAGCCCTAACCCTTCTTCAAAGATGAGAAATAATTCCTTAGTGCTTCTCAAGTACTTAAGAATATTTTCACAACCATCCAATACTTTCAGTCTGGATTTGACTAATATTTGCTCGTGACTTTTACAGCAAGATATACCAAGTTGAGTACATAGCATGGCATACACTTATACCCAAGAGGATAATGGATTCCTCTTAGAGGTTTCAATGCTGAACCCTTTCAGCACCTCTTCTGTATACTTGTCTGTGAAAAACAAACATCCTTTACAGGATCTATCTCTATAGACCTTTATTTTCAGAATACAGGATGTTTGACCTAGGTCTTTGATAATAAAATTCTATATGTAACCACACCATAATTGATGTTAGTATAGGACCCTCCCACTGACCTTCATGTAACTACATGTTTCCTCCATATTTTGATGAAATCAAATAATTTGATCACAATATTTCCAACTCTGAGATTTTAGCTTAAATCCATAAATGAATTTTCGTAGTGTGATCTCTATCACTAGAAGTAAAATCCATGAGCCACTGTAAACAGATACCTTTCAAAGATATCCATTTAGTAGGGCTATCTACACATCCATTTCTTGGGGTCGATGTACAATATCATCTCGTTGTAGGTTTCAGGATCATCCTTATGTTTTCAATCTCCCTCAAGAAATACTTTCTTTAAATTCTTTATAAGAATACCAAGTACCTTGCTAAAGCATGAGAGATCCGATTAGATCTACGAGGTGGAGAAGGTATTACATATACTGGCTCATCTTAAATAGGTTGTACAGGTCCTGTGACTCATTCTTTAGAGACTTTCTCTTTGAGTTTATCCTCCCACTACTTTCAAAAAAATAGTATGATTGCTCATATCACATTGTGAACCACTAAAAAGAGAAACTAACATCCCAAACCCTTTTGGGATACCCCATAAATGAGCTCTCACAGACCTGACCTCTAACTTGTCCACTATATCATATCTCATATAGTGTGGTGAAACCAACTTTAGAGGAAACCTAATTTAAATTTCAAAAATTAAACCTTGTTCCTAAAGAAACAATAGTTAAATTAGTGATATTCATGATGGACTGGACCATATCTCATACAGCACCATTGCTCCTCACAGATATCCCATTGAGCTGAGGTGTATAAGGAGAATTTCATCATGAAATTATGTCATTCTCTATAGATAATCGATAATTTTTTTATTTGGTATTGCATCCTCGATCTAATCGAAGTACCTTTAGAATTTTTTTGATTTACTTTTTTACTTCATATCTAAAATCTTTAAACCTTTCAAAGTTTTTTAGATTTGTATCTCACATATATACCTATACCATGACTGTTCATCGGTAAAGGTAATGAAGTAGTGGTAATCTCCTAGTCTGGCTCATGAAATGGGCCATGCACATCTATGTATACTAAGGTAAGCATCTCAATGATTTTATCTCTTTGACCCATAAAGGATTGTTTGGTCATTAATCCTCAAAGAGATGATTCACAGACTAGATAAGACTTAATAGTCAATGAGCTCAAAGGCCCATTTTTTTCAGTTGGCAAATCATTTCTTTTCATACATGATCTAGCCAAAAGAACCATCTGTATACTTCACGTTATTTTGTTCTGGATCTCTCAGACCCAACGGCATTCACTATTTGCACAAATAAGTTCACAAATGCATCACTATGCAAATAATAAAGAATTAAATCCAAAATGGTAATCACTGAGATTTGGTGCCCATGGCTATAGTGCAACATTTGCACTATTGCCGACTCAAAAGAGTCACTTCACCTTCTCTAAGTCCTCTTCCTTTCTTAGACCCTATACTAAAGTGTATCATATGCACTATAGTCTAATGGGAAAGAGAAAATCGTAAGATCAATTTTGAGCAATTCGACATACCTTCCAAAGGTGTATCAATATTTTTTTAGGTTCTCCAGACATGTATCTCTGAATTTTTCAAGATCTCTTAGTTACCAGCATATTGACCTATTCAATTAAAGTGCTATAATATTCACATAATAGTTTCATAAACTATCTATATGAATCAGATATTACAGGACTAAATCCATTAGCAATTTTTTATGCATGGTCATGTCGAGCTTTTCAAGTTCTTCAATGTCCTTGATCATCGATCATAGACAAACTGCTCATTATGCATCTCATGCACTGTGCGACTCTGATTATCTCATAATTATTACAGATGAATCAGCATATCATTGGCAGTCAACATGTCCTTATGCATACATTAGATTTCATCAACTATGAAGTCCAATTTATAGCACCTAACCTAATTATCAATGTCCAACCATTTGTCAAGTATAGCTCGTTGACCATGAATTGGATAAGCTGATAACATTGGGTTCACCTAGTCAAGAACATGGCTTAATTTCTAAAAGCTAAGAATTATTCTTGAATTTTTGAGCTAGAATATGTAATTGATTTTGATTAAGTAGTTGATATCTAGGATTCGAGCTAGAGGGTTGGAAGCTGACAGAATTGAGCATAGAGACTAAAGATTTAATTAGATAATTGTACTTATAATAGCTTGTTCTAGGGACTTTAAAAACAAACAAAAGCTCCCACTAATTTTTTGAGTCTCTCACACTCCTCGGATGGAAAAATAGAATTCCTAACAGGATAAGTGGTTCTAGTGGGTGCTGTGGTTCCATCGATGTACGGCACCTCACTTAACAGTTATTGGTAACATATATACCAATGCGTAGACAACTCTTTGTCTAGATGCTTCTCTAAGCATATTACAGTGACTTGGTCTCTAAGTCCTGTGGTCTTACCTAATAGTTATTAATATATTTTTTAGTTAAGTCTGATCCACCGTTCACCAGTGAGTGCAAAGCCGTCATTGGATCCCTCCCAACCCCATCTTTACCCCAAGACATCTAATGCCAATAAAGTAATTGTGCCTTCCCGATGCAACTAAACCACTGTAACCAGTCGAGAATGATCAACGTCAGAAAAGGCACCCATATCTTTACAATGATGGAAGACCAGTAGACTTAATATTCAATAAAGAGATTTAGGTTCAGATCTCTTCTAATTAGTCACATACATCTGATGTAAGGATTAATCTGATTTGAGTCAGCATATTTCATGTCTAACCATCCTAGTCGGTATGGGTGAACTCAAGTCAACAAATAACCTAATATAAAATATAATCTTCCAAGATGGCCAGATAAGTGAAGAGAAGTGGGGGTCCCCCCATTGCTTTCCATAGACACCAACAAATTGGTCAGATCAAACAACAGAACTAATTAAAGAACCACCATCTAAGACTTATCTTAGACATCAAATTGGTGGATTAGAATCAATTAGATTAACCTATAGATCCAGACTCGAATCGCTGAGCCAAATTCGGTCTTAACTTAATCAATTTACATCATATGTGAATCAATTTGACCAACTACAACTAAATTCAATTTTAAGCCCCTTTGATCTAATCCCAACCAACTCTTGATTAGGTTTGATCAACTGCTGAGAATTGAAAAGGGTTCTAACCTAATCTAATCAATGACCCTAGCTGTAGTTTAGTCTTTAAACCTAATTTGTTCGACCCATACCCGAAACTCATATTTTATACATTAAAATTTAGATCTTAAATTTATAATTTTAGATCTTATAATTTTAAATCTTAATTCTTAATTAAATGCATTATGCACATGGGTTTAAATTTAGATTTTGAAATAATTTTTAATCTAAATAATTTATATTGTATCTCATACAATTTTACTGTCTGCAGAATCAAGTCGAATCACCTTGGTACATGAATCGACTTGTCACAGTGAGTCAGCCCAATACTGAGACATGTAAAAGTCTGTAGACCTAACCTGCACAATTGAGTCGGCTTATCAGCAAATGAGCTAACCTAGCAGGATCTTGAGTTGACTCCAACAAAAATGAGTCAACTCACCAAGCACTTGAGTTGACGCAACTGAGAATCGAGTCAACTCTATAGGCATGTCAGTCATAGTTTCATGGTTTCATGCAAACAGAACCTAGGATTTTGGATATAGGGTTTTGCAGAAATTAAGTTTTAGATCGTGTGTTAAAACAATATATCACATATAATTTTAAGTGATCTAAAATATATAAAAAAAACATGTAGAATCTAATTTAAATCTAAAATATGTATCACATAAAATTTTTTGTTCGTTGTTCATCTTCATGAAAAATATCACAGTCGGTACCCCTACATGTCATGAGAGAAAACTCATCAAATGGGCAAGAGAGGGATTTTAATCTCTTCATCTTCTTATGACCGGACGATCATGGTGATTATCCTAATTTGATTATCAAGCTACTAAGAGTTTAATCTAACATATCATATATGTAATCAATTAAAATTAGATCTAATTATCTTTCACATGCCAAACATATGAACAATAATTTTGAATCTATGCATGTAAAAAAAAATTTAGTAATTATATTAGATCCAAATTAAATCTAAATTAATATATTCAGATCTAAAATTAATTTTAAATTTAAATAATTCATAATTTATTTCAGATCTGAAATAATTTTAGATCCAAAATAATCCTATAATCATATTACAATATGCAAAAAATTTAGATCTAAAATTAATCGATGTTCTACATAATTCTAGGACAACCGCTCGGCATAACAGGATTATACCAGGACAACCTTATTTCAGAATGTTATGGATCATATTACTAATCTTTAAATCTAATTTTTATAAATTAAATTTTAGATCTGAGAGATTTTTTTATATTCATATCGAAATCTATGCTCTGATACCACTGTTAGAAGATGCTATGGTTTTGTACGTGTAGTTTGAAATTTTTCTAAAAGTTTATACAGCAAAAATAAATAAATTAAAATATTTTTAATTTACACATGTACCAGATCTGATCTGAAAACTATAGCTTGGATCTTGACACGAATATGCTACCATAATCTAAAAACTAAAAAAAAAATAATCATTAGTAAAATCAAATCGAAGATCAGATCTCCATACTTTGGATCCTGCAGATGTCTTGGGTTCTGATCGTAGCCACACACACATCCAACCTCTACTGGTATCCATACAAAAATATCCGATCAAAGTACTGAGATCACCGGTGTGCTAGCACCTTATAGATTTTGCTCAACCTTGGATCTGTATCTCTTCTTCTAGATCTTGAAGAAGAAAATCTCTGCGCGAATTTTTTCATACAGATCCGATGGGATTTTAACCAGATCACCAAGAAGGAAAGAAGAACTTTTCTTCTTCTCTTCTTCTCTCTTTTTTTCTCTCTTAGATCTGATCACCATCAGATCTTGGCATGGAAGTTGAAGAAAGAGGGCGTTGGGGTGTAAGGAAAGAAAGAGGGTTAGCGCAAGAAAATAATTTGGACGTCTTAAAGAAGCCATCCCCTCTCCCATGCAAAAAATTCTTCATGGCCAATAATTTTTTGATGCACCAAATATGATCTCCTCTTTCTAAATCAGATAAGATTTGATTACATTAGATGAATGGATGAGATATTGAGGCGTTAAGAAGAGATGTTGCAAGAAGGAACCGCCCAAAAAAAAATCTCACGCATGCACACCCCTTTTTCAAGATTTTTGTCACACAAAAATATGATTCCTTACATGCCATATTAGATTGAGTTTTATCCTATTTTGAATCAAATTCAAATAGGAATAAAATATGGAAGAAAGAGAATTTCAGATAAGGTGGGGTGCTAACTATTGGTGCCCCCTCTCCTTCACACATGCCCTCCTCTTTTTGGCATGAAATCTGGAGAGAGAGTCCCAGAGAATCTGAGCTCTTTGAGTCATAGTTCTTCTGATTTATGTTGGAGCTTAATCGGATTCAAATCGAGTCTGAATCAAGTCGAATTCGAAAAGGCTATCAAGCCTAAGCCATTCAAGCTTGAAATCCAAATCTGATTTGGATAGTTGAACCCAATTAGCATTAAATTAAATTAAATCTAATTAAATTTAATTAAATTTAAATTAATTAAGATTTAATCTATAATTTAATTAGTCTCAATAAAATTATAATATTTATAATTAAGTCCCTGCACTAACAATTAACAGTTGCTAAAATTGTAACGCTTACAAATTAGTAGTTTTTAAAATTTAAACTATCAATCTGATTGATAATTCAAATATGATCCAAGCCATTGATCAGGTCATGTTTCTTTTGTGTATGACCTCTCAGATTCTATTCTATCTGGTACTGAGATATATCATGATCTCCATCACAGTATCATCAAAATTCTTTTTGATGGGCTAGAACGATTCCAACTCACCTGAACAAGAATCATTGATCCAAAAATGATCTTAGTGAGTTCTCACGATCTACCAGTGATGCCTAGTAGCATGTAGTGGCAACCTAGTAGAATAAAAAAAATAAATCTCTAGTGCAGTTATGGTATGATACAATCCCTCTATCATGAGTCCCGACTTGACGGAAGTCATGAAAAACTCATCAAACCCCATCATCAGTCATATACAAGATTGGAGTGACTCGAGTTCATTTGTGAATCCAGTGAAAACTCTTTTCTAGTATTCACTCTTATTCTGGCCAAAGATTTTTTCAACTCAGTCTTACAAATCACATAGGACTTCTCATTTTTAACCAAGATCGATAGATTCTATTTAGATGCATCCAACTCCAAATAGCAAACCTGAACCTACAATAGCCAACATACACAGCAAGGACCCGAATGGCTAGGGATCAAGAAAACGTGCAGTCAAACTAAGTAGTCTCACTATAAATAGCCAACACACCGCAGGTCAAAGGACTAGTCACATCACTGCAGCATCAAGAAAATCACTGACAAGTGAGTAGACATCCATGTGGTTTCTCATATTTGTCATGCTCAGTGCAAATTATTCTCTAACAATCACCTACACTCTCACCTCAGTGTCTCCACACTTCAAACTCGAGACCATCTGCCTTAAAAGTGGTGATCCGTGCACTGATCTTAAATGGATTGATCACTGTCTTCTGTGATGATTCTTCGATCAGAAGTATTTAGAAATTAACCATGAATGATGTATGTCTTAAATTTTTAAATCCTTAAGAATATACAAAATCATCTTTGTTAAATTTTAGGATCAATCATGGACACAAATGACATTATTAGTTATAAAGACTGCCCATCAAGTATAAAACATGCCCTAGAGAAAGTTGTGTCAACCAAGATTGGCTTCTAGGGCACACATCTAACAAAATGTCATTCTCAATTAAAAAAATTTCATTCATATACAAAAAAAGAAATACACTCACAGAACTATTAACCCATTTGTATTTGCATGATTTTTCTTTGTTCTCAACGAAGTCATGTATTTTGATCACTTATCAAAATATATGTTCCAACTTCGAAATATTTAGCATTGCTGCAGGAGAAAATATCTCGTTATGGTTAATACCATAACGTTGACAATATCCTTAGAAAATCAGATGGACTTTATAAGTCTCTACCTTCTCATTTATGCCCTCTGATCCTATTGAAGATCCACTTACATCCTATAGATTTTATCTATTCAAGTGGATCAATGAGTATCCATATATCATTGATCTTCATGGACTAAATTTCAGACTCTATGGCTTAAAGCCACTAATCAGAGTCGGACCTTTGCATGGCATCCTTATAGGCAATCAGATCCTTATTGTTCTCATCGAGTTTAACAAGATCATATTTCAAAAATAAAAACTGAAGTATCTATCCGACAGACATGATACTCTATCGGATCTCCTTAATGGTGCTTCTACAATGGGTTCTGAATTTGATCTAATCAAATCCAGTTCTATGGGTTCACTAGTGAAAGAATAATGCCCTACGAACCAATCACATACGGGATGCGATAGGATATTTTCTATAATTTATCTTTCAAACTCATATAATTGTTATTAATTTATTAATAAAATAAGTATTTTTGATTCATTGTATGCTGCATCTTATTGTTTTAAGATTATAATGAACCCCATAGGTCTGGATAATAGTTTTAGGGCCGTGATGAGATCATGCCAGTGAGATCTAAATCTTTGATAGCCATGACCTAAAATATTTCTAGTCATTGGTTTATTGAGTCGGAGATCAATGATACCGGTAAGACTGGCATGTCCTATGTATACTCAGAAATGAGGATAATTGATCTCACAACCACATGTGTGATGACATTAATACAAGAATATGGGTGCTCATTAGAGAATGAGTTCACTAAATAGATCTATGAGAGAATATCAGATGGAGTCTTATTTACATGTCAATTGATGATGCTCTTGTGAGAGTTGTATAAGTGATCCTTTGACCTGAGATCACCTTGATACCTTGTGTACATAGATCCATATTTTGGTTCACTTTCTAACTTGATTCTTTGATCCTTGTATGGGGTATTCTTGATATGGCAAAATATGCATGGAGGTTGTGAGTGATCAATAAGGGATCAGTCACTCCTAATAAGGGGTGTGAACATCCTATGTGATCTCATAGGTTGATAATTCTGGAAGTCTTTGGCCAAAGCAGTATGATAATTAGAAAAAAAATTTTAATATATCATCCACTGAATCATTACTTTTAGATCAAGATACATAAAGATAAATGATTGGGTTTGATATATTTCTATACCCACAGCTCATCTGGGATATTGTTTGATTGAAGGATTAAATTATATGGTAACTTACCACTGAAAGATATTTTGATAATTTTTTATCAAAATTTTAAATCTTTTAGATAGTCACGATACATTACTAGACATCAATCTTGACTTGTGAGCTCATCAGAATTGAAAGAGTTTAATTTTGAAATCAATTAGGAAGAGTCTTAGTTGATTGAGACTCTTCAGGTGACCTAATCTAATCAGATTAGGGTTACATCGAAAGTCTAGATCCACTGCTGGCTAGATTTGAAACCTAATAGATCACACACTTTGAGATTTAATCTTGATCTAATTTTATTAGAGTTTAATATAAATTCTATAGGTTAATTAGATATGCTAGCACATCGTATTAACCCAAGTTCCTAAATTGGTTTAGATCAAAGTGTTTGAGCTAACCTAGACCAGTTATCTTTGACCTAATGAGATTGGGTCTATCTTAATTGGTTTCATACCCAACTTGAAGTAATCTTAAGTGGAGAAGGATTCCTCTATGCCCACCAGAAGCCATGCCAAAAATAAATTGCCACCCCACTCTAATTACCATGTGAAGATGGAGAGTCCTTCTTTATGAAGACTCTTATCATTACATGTTGCCTTAAATTTTCAACCAGATCCTTAATGATTTGTCACCAATTAAAGATGATATTTTTATGAAATGTAGAAGAGGGAGAGTCCTTCTCTGTGAAGGCTCTCTTGCACCATAATTTAATATGGTAAATTTATTCACCACATGAGAAAGTGGAGCGCCAAAGGTTGGCACCCCTTGGTCCCATGACACGTCTCTTGGTCCCTCATATATATGGGATGTCCCACATGGCCTAGCTACTGGGAATTTGGGTGGAAACTAGAGATAAGAGATGTCTAAATTAGGGGAAAAATTTTGAAAAAAAATTTGAGAAAAAAAGGCAAAGAGAAATTGAGTGGCAAAAGTTGTAAGAAGGGTGGTGAGAGAATTAGCAAGTGTTGCTAATGTGCCCTAGGGTTTGGTTTTTTCTTATGTTGGAGCCAAAAATCAAATCCTAGGTTGTGAGACATTTGAAGAGTGTCTTTTTGGCATGATCTTGGTGTCATGTTTGGAAGCAACTGGACTTTGGCGCGATCATTCTTTGAGTTCAAAGCTGGCAGTATTCTTGAGAAGATAAGGCAGCAGCGGTGCACCAGTTAGGAAAGACCTTGGCCATCTTTCGTGTGGATCACCATTGGAGGACATCTACTTTAGAGTCTTATGGAGATCACCAATGTGTCACTTTTTTATTTTGATAAAAGTATAAAATTCTATCTCTTTTGCATGCTTGTTTTGTTTTAATCGATTTTGGCAAGGTGATTCTAAGGTTTGGGTTCGGCTCAATAGTTTTAATAGCTAAAGCTATTGATTTATTTAGTTTTAAAATTTTTAAAAATTACTTTTCACTGTATGATTGAAATTCAATAATGGTATCAAAGCCACCCTTGTCTGATTCGATCAAACAAGTACAAAATAGTAGCATAGAATTATTCTTGTTCATATATTGTCAAGAATATTGTTTCGATTTTTAGCATCAATCATTAAAATCAAAAAAATATTTTTGAATTTATACGTACCATGATTTTGAATTTTAGTTATTAAAATTATAAATTTATGATAATTTGAAATTTATATTATCATAATAGTGTGATGTTTAAATCGATACATGGTTAAGGGTGTTTTGCATGCCTAATATGATTAGGGGTTGCTTTATTATTTCAATTTTGCTTATCATTTGTTAGGACTTGAATTGCACCCTTATATGATTTTTGGCATAATTATATAATTGCTATTGTGATTTGTGATTATATATCAAATTGCATAATATGTAAAGTATATTTTATGTAGTCGTAGTTAGGATGTGCTGAGATCAGTTCAAAGATCTCCTTAAAAATTATATTAAGTTGTAATGTCAGGATTCACTTTCATATCAAAAGTCAAATTCTTTTGACTAATTGGTGTCGAGAAAAGTGTGAAAGGTCGTTTTCTAATTAAGTTCGTATGCTGGCTTGACCAACTTTGTTGGTATCTAAGAAAAGCTACGGAGAGCCTCCCACCTACTGACCTGATCAATTTGGTCTTATTGAATTTCAGACTTAAATTATTTAGTGATGTAAACATTATAAGGACCTTCCTTCAAACTTGGTCAATAGAGTATGTCAAGATCTTGTGAGCTTATTGTGCTATCTACAAGGCTTACTGTAAAAATTGATATGATGTTAGCTGTTGGTGCAAAAATCCGCCTACGCCGGAGAAGCTGGAGTTGAGGAAGCCGCGGTCGCCGCCGGGACCTGCAAGGGAAGTCTAAACCAGAGGTGGGGTTGCTCCGGCAAGACCCTCCGAAGCTCAAGTCAGTTCTCTGCCTCAACAAGAATGGAGTGCTCGAACGGAGAGTTTAGCAGAGTTTTGAGATAAGGCAAAAGAGCTTAAAGAATAACGTATCTGAGTCCCCCTTTTATAGGCGGGGGAGGCAACGGACTGATGGCGACGTTTGTAACCGCCTGGTAGTGGGCCGCCCATGGTCAGAGAAATTGATTGCGGAAGATAGTGGGGTAGACCCGTGGCCATCGCCCCAGCCCGCCACGTAGGGCCTACTGCAGGTAGTGGAGCGGCGTCCGCTGCTGCTAGTTGTCAGCGAGTAGTGGGATCGTGCAGCACCTGTCGCAGGGGGAGGTGCAGCATCATAGTTATTGACACAGCCTGTCAGAGAGTAGTGGGATCGTGCAGCACCTGTCGCAGGGGGAGGTGGAGCCGTGCGGAATCCGCTACAGGAAGTGGAACGGGATCTTATTGTTATCCGCCAAGGGATGCGAATCTGTTGATCAAGGCTCGGCAGCGGTCGAAGTTCGGCCTTTGCAGGAGTCCGGGAGGAGTCCCCCCCTCGGTTGAGGTCGTGGGTGGGGTTCGGCCCCCGCGGCTGATGCTGAGGTCGGAGACTGCGGTCGGAGCCTGGCTCCCGTAGGAGTTTGGGCGGAGCCGTACTGCTGTTGTAGGAGGAGCCCGGCTCCCGTAGGAGTCCGGGCGGAGCCGTGCTGATGTCGACTGTGGAGCCCGGCTCCCGTAGGAGTCCGGGCGGAGCCGTGCTGATGTCGATCGTGGAGTCTGGCTCCCGTAGGAGTCCGGGTGGAGCCGTACTGCTGTTGAAGGAGGAGCCCGGCTCCCGTAGGAGTCCGGGCGGAGCCGTGCTGATGTCGACCGTGGAGTCCGACTCCCGTAGGAGTCCGGGTGGAGCCGTACTGCTGTTGAAGGAGGAGCCCAGCTCCCGTAGGAGTCCGGGCGGAGCCGTGCTGATGTCGACTGTAGAGCCCGACTCCCGTAGGAGTCCGGGCGGAGCCGTACTGCTGTTGGAGGAAGAGCCCGACTCCCGTAGGAGTCCGGGCGGAGCCGTGCTGATGTCGATTGTGGAGCCCGACTCCCATAGGAGTCCGGGCGGAGCCGTGCTGATGTCGACCGTGGAGCCCGGCTCCCGTAGGAGTCCGGGCGGAGCCGTGCTGATGTCGACCGTGGAGTCCGGCTCCCGTAGGAGTCCGGGTGGAGCCGTACTGCTGTTGAAGGAGGAGCCCGGCTCCCGTAGGAGTCCGGGCGGAGCCGTGCTGATGTCGACTGTGGAGCTCGGCTCCCGTAGGAGTCCGGGTGGAGCCGTACTGCTGTTGGAGGAGGAGCCCGGCTCCCGTAGGAGTCCGGGCGGAGTCGTGCTGATGTCGACCGTGGAGCCCGACTCTCGTAGGAGTCCGAGCGGAGCCGTACTGCTGTCGAATTCGGCTGCGGGTATTTTATACCCAACACCAGTCCCCCAACTTTCGAGTTTGAATTTCAAGCGAAGGAAGTACACAGAGTGAGATGCGTGCAGCTGGAATCGCCCCTTCGAACTTTGCGCACTGCCGCCCCCATTTAATGCGCGCACGCCAGAATCCGTTTTTCGATGAAGGTGACTTGAAAAGTCTTTTCGGAACCCCCGTTGAAATGCGATCCCAAGCATCGCTTTGCGGGAATTCGTGAGCGGTCAACCCTCGATGGCGGTGAAGGGGATAAGCGCGCCACGCGGCACACATCTGTTGGCCCAGGAATACCCGCTGCCATAACTGCGCCAGGATCCGTCGGCTATTTAAACTCCTCAGCCCCTTCGAGGCCTCATTCTGGCGCTGTTCTTTCATTTTAGAGTCCTGCTTCTCTCGCCCCAGTCCCTGTCTCCTTCCCTCATACCATGTTCTCTACTCGGGAGGCTATTTTTGAGGGGATTTTTAGGGTTTGGAGGAAGGTGAGGAGGAGAATGGCGGCCGGCGAGAATCTCCGTCGCTCTAAAGGGAGCCCAAGGAAGAATTCCTTCAACAACAAGGGTTTAATAACGGGGGCTGTCGGTGAAGTTATTCTGCCCGCGAATCTCAAAGCAGCAAGGCGAGGTGACACCGGTCAAGAGGGCAGAATAGACGTCATAATCCATGACGGGATCCTTGACACCGTCGGAGCCGAGAGACCAGAGGCGGTCGGCATCGACGGTGAGGCAGTAGAACTTGTTGCGGGGACGGTGGAAGTAACGCATGCCGACCTTGCCGGAGCATCTCGGGTGACGGTCATCGTGGTGCATCCGGAGATGAGGCATATCTTTGGTGTCCCGACCGCTCCTGAAGTGGCTACGGTTCTTCTTGAAACAGGTCTTCGCTACTGCCGCCGTTACCCCCACCGCCTCCGGAGATCTATCCCACCCCTTTCCCGCTAAGGTTGGGGTTTCGGGAACAAAATGAGGCAAGATGGGGCGAGAGCTGTTACACGCACTGGAGAAGGATAGAGACGGAGTTCGTAGCTCGAAGCGACCTCCGGTTCGTCCAGCCCGAACCGTGCTCGCGATACTCGCAATGATGTGTATCTTCTCTTTTTTTTCCTGACCCATCGGGTCTTGTAACGTGTACTTCTGTTAAATGAAAAAGCAATTTCAGTACCTTGTTTGCATCTTGTATTAAATAGTTGCCTGTCGAACTTTTTCATTTTTCTTTCCTTCTCTTTGCCTGTGTTACGTCGTTCCAGGGTCGTCGGCGACCTTTTCAGTTCATGTGGGGTCGTCATTCGCCGATCTCCTTTTCGGCTTTTGTGCCGTTCGGGGATACCCACTTGTCCGGTTCGCTCGGATTTTTCTCCACTGAAGTCGGGGCTAAGTTCGGCTCCCTTGATAGTCCGAATGGAGAAGCCCTCTGAGAGTTGGAGTAGCTCGATTCTCGTAAGGGCCAGGGCAAAGTTTTTCTGCAACCAAAGTCATAAGTAAAGTTCGGCTTCCGTAGAAGTCCGGGCGGAGTTGTCCTGTAGCTGACGTTGGCGGTGGAGCCCGGCTCCCGTAGGAGTCCGAAGTCTTCTTTGGCGTAGGGGCCCGGCTCCCGTAGGAGTCCGGGTGAAGTCTTCTTGGCGGCGGAACCCGGCTCCCGCAAGAGTCCGGGCAAAGTTTTCTTGGCGGCAGAACCCGGCTCTCGTAGGAGTCCGGGCGAAGTCTGCTTGGCGGCGGAACCCGGCTCCCGTGGGAGTCCGGGCAAAGTTTTCTTGGCGGCGGGACCCGGCTCCCGTAGGAGTCCGAGCCTTCTGCTTTGCTCATGTCAGGACGAGGTTCTCCTCCTGTTCCTGACAGGGCTGCGGGGGCACATTAGGGCGTTGCGAGGCCTCTCCCCCCATCTGGTCTAAAAGAACCGGGCCTTCGACTTTGCTCGAGTTAGGGCGAGGTTCTCCTCCTGTCCCTAACAGGGCTGTGGGGGCACATATGGGCGTTGCAAGGCCTCTCCCCCCATCCAGTCTAAAAGAACCGGGCCTTCGACTTTGCTCAAGCTAGGGCGAGGTTCTCCTCCTGTCCCTAACAGGGCTGTGGGGGCACATATGGGCGTTGCAAGGCCTCTCCCCCCATCCGGTCTAAAAGAACCGGGCCTTCGACTTTGCTCAAGTTAGGGCGAGGTTCTCCTCCTGTCCCTAACAAGGCTGTGGGGGCATATATGGGCGTTGCAAGGCCTCTCCCCCCATCCGGTCTAAAAGAACCGGGTCTTCGACTTTTATAAGGTTGACCTCTCATTTTTGATACCGTCTGCTTGAATTGTCCTAAGACAAATGAGCACGCATTTTTTGATTAGGACGAAATCACTGGTAGTACATCCGTAAGTTTTCTGAGCTCCATGGTCGCGGGAGGTCGGCTCCTCCGAGTTCCTTGGGATAATAAGTTCCAGGTCGGACTACTTTTTTGACCTCATAAGGTCCCTCCCAGTTTGGGGCAAGCTTCCCCTGGCCCTGTGGTTGTGAGACAGCAGCTCGCCGGAGCACTAGATCCCCTGCTTTGAATACCTTGTTCTTGACTCGGGCGTTGTAATATCGGGCAACTTTCTGTCTGTAGGCTGCCATTCAAACCTGAGCAATCTCCCGCCTTTCTTCTAGTAGGTCGAGGTTGGCTCTGAGACTTTTCGCATTTTGGGGTTCGTCGAATGCCACGACTCGCGCCGACGGGAGTTTAAGCTCGATCGGGATGACGGCTTCCGTACCAAAGGCTAGAGCAAAGGGAGTCTCTCCTGTAGGCAACCTCTGGGTGGTCCGATAAGCCCATAGTACATGATAAAGTTCGTCCGCCCAAGTCCCTTTTGCTCTTTCGAGCCTGGTCTTGATCCCCTGCAAAAGGGTTCTGTTTGTTACCTCGGCTTCGCCGTTCGCCTGGGGATGGGCCACTGATGTGAATTTGTGGGAGATGTTTAGGTCTTCACAGAATTCAGCAAATCTGGCTCCCGTGAATTATCGTCCATTATCAGTGATGAGGGTTCTAGGCAAACCGAACCTGCACACAATCGATTTCCAGACGAAATCCTGCACTTTCGCTTCTGTGATTTTGGCTAGTGGCTCAGCCTCGACCCATTTGGTGAAGTAGTCGATTGCTACAAGGAGGAATTTCCTTTGACCAGACGCCATGGGAAAGGGGCCAAGAATATCCATTCCCCATTGCGCAAAAGGCCATGGGGCACTCAAGGGTGTAAGCTCGGTAGCAGGTTTTCTCTGGACGTTGGCGTATCTCTGGCATCGATCACACTTTTTGACATATTCAATTGAATCATGGTGCATTGTTGGCCAGTAATACCTTTGGCGGAGTAGCTTGTGGGATAGAGACTTGGCACTTAAATGGCTTCCGCAAGCTCCCTCGTGCACTTCCCATAAAGCGTAGTCAGCTTCTGAGGGTCGGAGGCATCTCAAGAGAGGCAAGGAGTACGATCTTTTGTACAATTTGCCCTCATAAAGGATGTACCGGGAGGCTTGATTTCGGAGTTTTCGGGCTTCTTTCGCATCTTGGGGGAGAATCCCATCTCTAAGATAGGTTATTAGCAGGTCGACCCAGCTGGGCTCGTGGTCGATCTCCATTACGAGTCGCGGTTCTTTCGTACTCGGTCGTTTCAAAACTTCAAAGAGGACGCCTTTTGGCAATTCGACCGGAGCCGATGTCGCCAGCTTGGAGAGAAGATCGGCTCTGGTGTTCTCTGATCTTGGAATTTGCCTGATGTCGAAATCGCCAAAGGCAGGGATGAACTCCTTCACCTTCTCAAGATATTTGGCCATACTGTCCTCCCGCGCTTCAAAGCTCCCGCTGACTTGCCCCACCACAAGTTGGGAATCGCTGTGCACCCGGAGTTGACCTATTTTGAGCTCCCTGGCGATCCTCAATCCTACGATCAGAGCTTCATACTCCGCTCCATTATTTGTTGCGGGGAATTCGAAACACAGAGCGTACTCCGCAACGACTCCCTCCGGGCTGGTCAAGATCAGGCCTGCACCCGCACCTGCCATGTTGGACGATCCATCCACATGGAGGGTCCAAAAGCTATCGGACGAACTGGCTTCTTCGTCGGGGGAGTTCGGTTGAGTCCTCAGGTCGTCAATTTTGTTTTGCTCAGGTTCGGCCTCCTCGGGGATGGTGCATTCTACTATGAAATCCGCCAACACCTGGGCTTTTATCACCGGTCTAGGCTTGTAGTTGATGTCGAATTCTGTGAGCTCAATGGCCCACTTCGCCATTCTTCCGGAGATATCAGCTCGGTGCAAAACCGTCTTGATCGGTTGGTCGGTGAGTAACATCACCGTATGCCCTTGAAAGTAAGGCCGGAGTCTCCGAGCTGCAATCAACAAGGCGTAGGTCAGTTTTTCTAATTTAGTATACCTGGTCTCGGCGTCCCTCAACACGCGACTAATGTAGTAGACTGGTCGCTGGACTTTCATTTCCTCTTTAACAAGGACAGCTGCAAGGGCTGTGGGAGAGACCGCCAGGTACAAAAATAATTCCTCCTTAGGCTCGTGCTTCGTCAGTAGTGGGGGCGAGCTAAGGTAGCTTTTCAATTCTTCGAGTGCCTGTTGGCATTCAGGGGTCCAACAGAAGTTCTTCGGCTGTTTGAGGGTTTGAAAGAAGGGCAGACATCGTTCGGCCGACCTCGCGATGAAGCGATTAAGAGCTGCGACTCTTCCCGTGAGGCATTGAACCTCCTTGATCGACCTTGGGGCAGTCATATTTTGGATGGCGTGAATTTTCTCCGGATTGGCCTCGATCCCGCGTCCCGACACCATGAAGCCCAGGAACTTTCCTGAGGTTACCCCAAAGGCGCATTTGGTCGGGTTAAGCTTCATTCTATACTTTCGAAGAGCGCCAAAGGTTTCCTCGAGGTCGGCTACATGATTTTCGGAAGACCTGCTTTTCACGAGCATATCGTCCACATAAACCTCCATGTTTCGGCCGATCTGCTCCTTGAAGATCTTGTTCACCAGTCGTTGATAGGTTGCACCCGCGTTCTTAAGGCCGAACGGCATAACCCTGTAGCAGTAAAGGCTGCGATTAGTGATAAAAGCGGTCTTTTCTTCATCTTCTGATGCCATTCTAATCTGGTTATAGCCGGAGAATGCGTCCATGAAAGTGAGAAGCTCATGACCCGAGGTAGCGTCCACCAGTTGGTCGATCCTGGGAAGGGGGTAGCTGTCCTTTGGGCAAGCTTTATTTAGCTTTTTGAAGTCGATACACATCCTCCACTTGCCGTTTGCTTTCTTGACCAAGACAACATTGGAGATCCACTCTGGATAATTGACCTCCTTGATGAATCCGGCCTTGAGAAGTTTATCCACTTCCTCGGCTATCGCCTTCTGCCTCTCCGAGGCATGACTCCGGATTTTTTCTTTTGTTGGCCGATGTTTAGGGTCGACCGCCAGATGATGTTCCATGACTTCTGTCTCAATCCCCGGCATATCCGCTGGGACCCATGCAAAAACGTCCGCATTCCTTCGGAGAAAATCCACGAGATGCGTCCGCACCTCCTCCTCCAGGTTGGAGCCAATTAACACCACATGCTCTGCATTCCCATCATTCAAAGGAATTGGTATTAGGTCCTCGATCGGGCCGCCCCTCTCTTCAGTGAGGTCGTCGCGCGCATCCAACCCGTCGACTGGACAGAGGTCCGCTTGATCGCTTCTTTGCAGGGCAATATTGTAGCAGTGCCTGGCCAGCGCTTGGTCTCCCCGAACTTCTCCAATCCCCTTGTCAGTGGGGAACTTCAACTTCAAATGGTAGGTTGAAACAACGGCTCTAAGGGCATTGAGGCCGGGTCGGCCAAGAATTGCATTGTAGGCAGACGGCGCCTTTACCACTAGGAAATTTACCAGGGCTCTGGACTGCTTTGGATGCTGACCCGCGGTCACAATTAGAGCTATCATTCCTTCCGTCGGAACGGCGTCACCAGTAAACCCTATCAAGGGGGAGCACATCGGCCTTAGATGACCGCCAAGAGTGGCCATTCTTGAATAGGCACTGTAGAATAAGATGTCGGCCGAACTTTCATTGTCGACGAGAATGCGACGGACGTCATAATTTGCTATGTTCAAGGAAACTACGACCGTGTCGTTATGAGGGAATTGGACTCCCTGGGCATCTTCTTCAGTGAAGGCTATGGGCACTTCGACTTTTTGCCGCTTGAGGGGTGCAGCTGCCTCCAACCGGGATTCTCCCGAGATGACGTTGACGGAATTCAGCGAAGGCCGGTCCTCCGGCCATCCTTTATCAGCAACCATAGCCGGAGGTAGTTGTGCAGAAACCTCGCGGGAGGGCATCGGATGGGGAAAAGAGGATTGGATGCCGGAAAAGATGGCCGGAAGCGGGTCCGTTGAGCGCTCCTTCAAGAACAAGGGTGCTGCGAAGACACAAGCCCCTTCCTCTAGCGCCAATCCTGTTGGTGCAAAAATCCGCCTGCGCCGGAGAAGCTGGAGTTGAGGAAGCCGCGGTCGCCGTCGGGACCTGCAAGGGAAGTCTAAACCGGAGGTGGGGTTGCTCCGGCAGGACCCTCTGACGCTCAAGTCAGTTCTCTGCCTCAACAAGAATGGAGTGTTCGAACGGAGAGTTTAGCAGAGTTTTGAGATAAGGCAAAAGAGCTTAAAGAATAACGTATCTGAGTCCCCCTTTTATAAGCGGGAGAGGCAACAGACTGATGGCGACGTTTGTAACCGCCTGGTAGTGGGCCGCCCATGGTCAGAGAAATTGATTGCGGAAGATAGTGGGGTAGACCCGTGGCCATCGCCCCAGCCCGCCACGTAGGGCCTACTGCAGGTAGTGGAGTGGCGTCCGCTGCTGCTAGTTGTCAACGAGTAGTGGGATCGTGCAGCACCTGTCGCAGGGGGAGGTGCAGCATCATAGTTATTGACACAGCCTGTCAGAGAGTTGTGGGATCGTGCAGCACCTGTCGCAGGGGGAGGTGGAGCCGCGCGGAATCCGCTACAGGAAGTGGAACGGGATCTTATTATTATCCGCCAAGGGATGCGGATCTGTTGATCAAGGCTCGACAGCGGTCGGAGTTCGGCCTTTGCAGGAGTCCGGGAGGAGTCCCCCCCTCGGTTGAGGTCGTGGGTGGGGTTCGGCCCCCGCGGCTGATGCTGAGGTCGGAGACTGCGGTCGGAGCCTGGCTCCCGTAGGAGTCCGGGCGGAGCCGTACTGCTCTTGGAGGAGGAGCCCGGCTCCCGTAGGAGTCCGGGCGGAGCCGTGCTGATGTCGACTGTGAAGCCCGGCTCCCGTAGGAGTTTGGGCGGAGCCGTGCTGATGTCGACCGTGGAGTCTGGCTCCCGTAGGAGTCCGGGTGGAGCCGTACTGCTGTTGAAGGAGGAGCCCGGCTCCCGTAGGAGTCCGGGCGGAGCCGTGCTGATGTCGACCGTGGGGTCCGGCTCCCGTAGGAGTCCGGGTGGAGCCGTACTGCTGTTGAAGGAGGAGCCCGGCTCCCGTAGGAGTCCGGGCGGAGCCGTGCTGATGTCGACTGTGGAGCCCGGCTCCCGTAGGAGTCCGGGCGGAGCCGTACTGCTGTTGGAGGAGGAGCCCAGCTCCCGTAGGAGTCCGGGCGGAGCCGTGCTGATGTCGACTGTGGAGCCCGGCTCCCGTAGGAGTCCGGGCGGAGCCGTGCTGATGTCGACCGTGGAGCCCGACTCCCGTAGGAGTCCGGGCGGAGCCGTGCTGATGTCGACCGTGGAGTCCGGCTCCCGTAGGAGTCCGGGTGGAGCCGTACTGCTGTTGAAGGAGGAGCCCGACTCCCGTAGGAGTCCGGGCGGAGCCGTGCTGATGTCGACTGTGGAGCCCGGCTCCCGTAGGAGTCCGGGCGGAGCCGTACTGCTGTTGGAGGAGGAGCCCGGCTCCCGTAGGAGTCCGGGCGGAGTCGTGCTGATGTCGACCGTGGAGCCCGGCTCTCGTAGGAGTCCGGGCGGAGCCGTACTGCTGTCGAATTCGGCTGCGGGTATTTTATACCCAACATTAGCCAAGTGCATTTTGATGCTTATAGCATATTTTGAATAGTATTACTTTGTTGTGCTATCTACAAGGACAGCATTGTTTAAGTATGACCATATGGGATTGAAGGGTCAACTTAACTAGAACACTATAGTTTGTTGTGCTATCCACAAGGCTATATGTGAACTAGAGGTCAGAGAAAAAAATATTGAGAATTTAGAAGTATAATTGGTAAAGAGTTACCTACTATTGAACTCATGAATACCTGTTGTGCTATCCACAAGGTGTTTGTGAAGAATAAGGATCTCAACCCCACAAAAAAATATTAGTATATTTCTCAATTTTTATACTTGAAGGCTATGAAGTTCGATAAAATAGTGAAAGACACAAATAAATAAAAGTCCTAAACTAGTTGTGCATGTCATCATGAGTTGTCTGCTTATATTGTGTTCTTATTATTGTAGATTAACTATACATATGACATCCTCACTGTCACTTACAGGCATACTAGATGCAAACAAATTGACCGAACCTAACTACGTGGACTGGTTAAGAAACTTGAGAATTATTCTCACTCAGGAGAAAGTCGCCTACATTCTAGAAATACCTGCACCAGATTCATTTGGAGAAGACGCTTTCGAGGAGGAAAAGGCCACATACAAGATGTGAAAAGAGAACAGTGTGACTGTCAAATGCATCATACTTGCCTCCATGAGCAACGAGCTTCAAAGGTAGCATAAGAACATGGATGTTCCCTCTATACTCCTTAATCTTAAGGAGTTATATGGGGAACAAAGTCAAACTGCTCGATATGAGATATCAAAGCAGTTGTTGTTGGAAAAGGTGCAAGGTTTCATGCATGAATTTCAAAATATTTTTAAATATAATGCAGTAAAATATATAAATTAAATAATTTAATATACAAATGCATGTAATCAGATTACTAAACCCTACAATTAGGACCTATAACATGTCATATTGCATTTATAAATCAGAAAATAAAAACTTTGGTATTGATCAAATCAATACCCTAGATCTAAAATAGATTTAGATCTAAAACCTAGATCACATCTAGATAAGAGAAGAGATCAGATCTCTTACCTTCATGTGGGTCGAGAACTCCATGGTTGATTTTTTTTGTTGCCTTTGGAGCCGCACATACGTCCGACTGTTAGATGTGTGCCCTAGATGTCAAATTGGCTAACACATTCCTGTACAAATCTAAAGGCAAATTTATAATTTTGACTATAAATCAATAAATGGGTTTTTCTTCTATCACATTATGTACATTATGTCTGTGATACATCTTTTGAGTTAGTAGGAATGTCAATTCATATTTTCAAGTGTTGAAAATTTAAGGCATGAATTTACATAACTCATAAACAGCTCCTGACCATAGGATCATCACGTGGATGGTGATCGATCTGGAAGGTTGGTTATGATTGCTTCCTTAGGGTAGATGTGTCTTGAGTCTATGGTGTAGAGACACCAGAGTGAGAGTACAGATATTCGTTGAGAATGAGAGTACTGAGCGTGACCATATCGAGCAGTCATAAGGAAGTCTACCTTCTCGTCGATGACTAGCTCGATGCTGCAGTTGTATGTCTAGTTCTTTGACCTGAGGTGCATCGACAGCTCACCTTGAGTGTGTTATAGTTTGACCATACCATAACTCAATCTTCTAGCCATCTAAAACCCTGAGGTGTATGTTGGCTGTAGCATATTCCTTGTAGGAACTAGGTCGCACCAAGATGGGATCTATCAACCTCGGTAGATGAGAGGAGTAGTCTTATGATGATCGAAAGATTGAGTCCTTAAGCCCATGGCCATGGCAGAGTGAAATAATGAAAAAAGATTTTTCCATTGGGGTTTCACATTGGACTCAGATCGATCTATTGATTCATATGACTGATGTTGGGTTTGACGAGTTCACCGTAATCCTAATTTAGTCAGAACTCATGATAGAGGAACTCAATCACACAGCTAGCTGCACCGAGAGGTTCATCTTTAGTTCTGATGGGTTGCCACCACAAACTACTAGGTGTCATTGGTAGATTTTGGGGACAATTAGAATGATATTGATGATCGATCATTCTAATTGTTTGAATCAGAAGAGTTCTGGTCCATCAAAAAAAGTTTCGATGATGTCGATGATGAGATCATGACATGTCTGATTACCATACGAACTTAAACCTAATTGGGTCACACAAATAAGGGTTAGGGTCTGGATGTCATCAATTGGGTTAGCCCAATTGATTTGGATTAGATCCAATTAGGTTCAAAAAAATCATGCTAGCACTCGATTGAGCCTAACTTTCTCCTCGTGTAATCTTTTCTGTCTCTATTGAGCCAAATATGATTTGACTCATTCAGAGAATCTTGGAAAAATTTGTCTCAGTCTAAATGAAGCTTGTCCAGCTCAGAAAAAGCTTGTCTTAATTCATGAGATGAATATAAGACAACACCTGCTAATTCCTGACACCTGCCATTTTCATTTTAGGACATCTGTCAAATGTTGACATATGGGTCTTAAACTGAAGGCCACTTGGTAAGAGCTCATTGAAGGATTATTGTAGAGTATCCACATGTCAAACAACATCAAATTAGCACCATAATCAGATTATGGCATGAGCCCAATTGGATTAAGTGGGCACCCCAAGTGGATAAGGATTGGAGAGACTTGATAAGATTGGACTCCTTGGCGCCAACTCTCTTTGTGCTTATCCAATGTTGGTGCCAACTTTTAGAGATAAGATGGGGTTCTTATCTGATGTGATCAGATGATATCACTCCACCAATCAAAATTTTTCTAGATTAAATAGAATTTTTAGATTGGTCGAATGATGTGGCACTGCGCAGCATACAGGGTCTATAAAATCTCTGTCTGTGCCTAGGGTTTAAGAGTTTCTACTTAATACCCAGCCAAAACAAGAATCCTCTCCTCTTCTCCATGTCCTCCCTACTCTCCTCTCTCCCCTCTTCATGTCCAAGGAGTTGGACGTCCATCTGGCAAAGGTCCAAGGCGTGGTGATGCCTGGAATAGAAAGGCTGTAGGATATCTTCGACAGGCCGCTGCTCCAACTTCAAAAGGAGTTTTGAAGTACTTCCAAATCAGATAGAGATCTGATTTTTGGAGTGTAGATTCACGATGAGAATGTTGGGAATAGTGTCCCAAAGCCAATCATCAGTCTGTTGATGGTTGTGCTCATTTTTTGTATTTGTACATGAATTATGAATTAATAAAAAATTATTTTGGCATTTTTCATCACAAAATATTTCATCTTCTAATGAACTCCTATGTTGTGGTGAAGTCCTTAGGATTATTTAGACTCGACAAAGGAGGATTTATCGTTTAGTCCTTAAATCTGTTCGTGACCAAATGATACATTGTTACTAAGGACGACAACGTATATCAAGCATAGGTCGTTGTATACCATATAGGTTGGTTGTCCTCTTAACCAATGAGTGTGGAGACACTGGTATGGCACACAGGTGAGATGTAAGGATACATCTGCACTGAACGTGACCAACTCCAGAGCTATTTCTGCTATCAAGATTTGCTCCGATGGAATATGGATATAAATATCCTTCCGACTTGAGACCGCCACGGTGACTTGCAAGCAACTCACTGCACTTAGGCACTGGACTACCTGAATTTTTAATTCAGTGATGGAAGGCTGCTGGGTGTACTCAAGTACTTGACTTGTCGGTGCATGTGTCAAGATAAGATTGACCACTCCAGTTTAGGAGCTGTGTACAGTCGTGTTTCAATTTAGCAAAATTTTGGTCAGGGTAGTCCTTGTGAGGAGTCACAGGACTATTTGAGTTGAGCATGATTCGGATGATCTGATCAGGGTTAACAGTTTAACCCTGAGTCATCTTAAATACAGGGGTTAAAAGGATGAATTATACAGTAACCATATTCATGTCAGTTCTGAGTGTTGCGATTGTGACTCTTTGACTTATCCGAATGTCGGGTACCATTGCTAGATGGTCACTTCGATTAGACAGGAATTGGTTCCTGTGCTACCGACTTAGGTTCAAACCTGTGGGGTCACACACATTAGAGGTTCTTATCTGATCTGATGGCTGGTGTAGAATCCTACATATTTGGGACTCAGTGATCGAGAATCAAGATTCTCTGATCACGAGTTCCACACATTATGGGTACCTGGGTCAAGAGTCTCACTGGTTGGGACTTTTCGATCAGGGTTACATATCGATGAATTCTGATGCCCGATTGCCCATCGGATTTGCACAATGTATTTATGAGAGATTTTATTAGTGATTTGATCACTAATTAACTCAATTTAATTGAGTAATTATTTTTTGATCAAGTCCAATTGAATTGGATTCAGTTGGGTTTGACCCGATTAGGTTAAGAGTTGACCTAATCGTCGAGATGGTTTGGTCCCTGATTTAATCAAGGGTTGGGCTTAGTCAATTTCTGATTTGATTAGGATTTTATTAAGCTTAATTAAGTCTAATTAAGTTGGGTTTAAATTAGTCTAATTGGACCTAACTTATTTGGTTCAATTAGGTTGGTTTAAATAATGAAACCACCTTGACCCAATCTCCATGCGCCACCTCACTTTCATTGCACCCATTTGAATTCAAGAGAAGGAACTTCTCATGAATTTTTTTCTCATGCCAATCCCTCTCCACGCCCCATTTTAATGTGCCAATTGAATGGATAAGGATGATTGGTTGGCCATTCAAATTCAAAATAAAGTTTGAATTTGAATGGGCAATCAATCTTTGCACCTTATCCCTTTTTTAACGCTCCATTTATTACATGAGAAAAATATTTCTCATGAAATCACTCTATGCATAATTTAAGCCACGCCTCATACCTTTAGTGGATAAGGGATGAGTTGGTGTCCATTTGAATTCAAATTTGATTTGAATTCAAATGTGTAATTACTTATCTTTATCCTTTCTTTTGGATAAGACGTTTGACATTGTTATAAAAGGAGGAGAAGAGTGGGGCGTGTAGGATGAAGATTTTTGAAAAAAAATTTTGGGATGTGAGGAAGTCTTGTGCGTGAGAAGGAAGTCCATATCCTTCCAAGAGAAAAAGAAAGAAAAGAAAGAAAAGTGGGTGTAAGGTTTCTGGTGAGTTCCCTAGAGTTTTAGCCTGGGGTTCGGGAAGTGAGAAAATGAGCTACGAGTATCGTGAGCCCACAAAATCTCAGAAAGATCTTCAACATTCTCTCAAGCATGTCTGTTGATGATCCGGAGCATCCAAAGAATTGACAGACATCGATCGAAGGAGTTCGATCAGCATCGACCGTCAAAAGGGCTCTACAACGAGCTAGCACTCGTGAGAAGTCGATCAGATCGAAAACTTCATGTGGATGATCCACAGAAGCCAAACACACTATGTAGCTGCATCGCGATAATCAGACTCTCCCAATGGTGATCAGATTGCGGCGATCTACTACCCGCACAAAGGTATTGTGTTCTGAGCACATTACAGTAAAGTATTTACTGTTCGAATTTGAATTTTAAATTTAAATAAATACATGCTATATATCATATTTAGATCTTAGTGTAGAGTAAATTTATGTTAATTAATTAGATTAATTAATATTTTTTCACTGTAAAATCATAATTTTGAAAAAGTTTTAAAATTACCATTTTACCCCTGCATTGAATTTTCCCACAAATGGTATCAGAGTGGGTTCTTAGATATGATATATATATTTGCATGCATAGATTAAGTTGTAATCTAAAAGTTTAAATTTGAAATTTAAAATTCACAATTTAAAATTTAAATTTTGAAATTTGAAATTTGAAATTCAAAATTCAAAATTTTGAAATTCAAAATTTGAAATTTTAAATTTGAAATTTGGTTGAAATTTCAAATTTGAAATTCAAAATTTAAAATTCAAAATTTGAAATTCAAAATTTGAAATTCAAAATTTGAAATTCAAAATTTTGAAATTTGAAATTTGAAATTTGTTTGAAATTTGAAATTCAAAATTTAAAATTTAAAATTTGAAATTTAAAATTTAATTAAATTGATATATTTAGATATACTTGATCCAAGTAGCAAGTAATCAAATTGGATTGGTTGCCATGGTCGTCCGATCATAGGAGAAAAATAGGGTTTAAAGGCACTCTCCTCCCATTCGATGGGGTCTCCTATGGTGGTAGGGGTGCCGCTGCAATTATATCCCATGCAGATGAAGCAGTGAAAGAAATTAATTGCATAGGTTCAATTGTAAAATTTATCATGAATGTGTTAGATTAGATCTAAAAGAATATTCATGATTTATTTTGATTGAGTTATTTTCTGTTATGTAATTAGCAATAGGATTGTTATTTATGAAATATGCTGATCTATTTGTGAAATGAGTCAACATATTTGGTGAACAGAAAATAAAATCTTTTAAATTTAAAAATTATTTTTGAAATGTCAAAACCTGACCCATCAGCCCAAATACTTAATTAAAAGAATTAAGTATTGTCTAGTAGGTCTAGAATTATGAATTAAGACCTAAGACAATTGCATAAACTTGTGGGTCAATGGGTTAGATGGATTAGGTCTATAATTGGGTTAGACCTAAGGTTAGCTTAAAGAAATAGACTAAATTAGAGTAATTGGTCAAATCTAATCAAAAGTTGAATTAGATTAGGTCAAGGATACTCTAGACTCAACTTCAATAGTTGTAGTTGAATGGGTCTATGTCTTTAACTAGACCAAGATGGACTTAATTCATGGCTACACGGTGGAACCCTATTTACTAAGTTGATCCAATTAAAACTAATGAACTGGTTGGTGTCTAAGGTAAGTTTGGCAGTTTGACTAGTGGTTTTTAAGCGGGAGCTACTCGCAATGATTAGATCTCTGATGAGTTAATGGCTTATCCCCACCACTGATCTCACTTATCTGGCCAACCTGGTGAATTAGATTTTGATTAGACCACTTAGTGATTAGGGCTCACCCATATCATTAGGTAAATTAGTTTGACTGATTTAGGTGCTCCTAATGCCAGCTTTAATTAAATTTTTTTTTAATCTGACTTGGTGAAGTCAGTGGGAGGATTGAAATTGGCAGGATATTTTCTTCTCATCTATCCTTTAATAAAATTTTTAAAAATTATTAGGTCCCTAAAAATGATTAAGTTATATTGATAACTAAGTCATAGCCTCCTATTAAGTGAGTAAGAATGAGTCCATTAGTTTAATAATCATTGGAGGCCCAAAGGCCTGGTGCTTATTGACTAATAGAATTATCATTCATAATATGATAATTTAGTTTGAGTCTTTCTGATGGTGGTCAGGTTGGCTGGTCAAAGTCGAGCCTGATCATTTATTGGTCCGATTTACCAAATCAAATCATGTTAATGGTTGGACCTAACCAGATCTTTTTAGTGGAGGCCAAAGCCTACTGAATAGGTTCTGGGGCAAAATCAATTACTATAAGTTGTTTAGAGAAACAACTGGTTATGAAAGTCTGTGTGGATTCTAGTACCCACCTAGGAATTAAAGTAATTCCTCGAATTGGAGGTTGAGGCTAGCAGTTCATAAAAATACTGGGAGAAACTTTAGACTAAAGTCCAAATCTTTAGTATTTATAATTTATGTACTAATAGAGGTCTGGTTTTCTTTTATGCAGCTATGGCCACCACCCTGTCACTCCGATCATTATTAGATAATGACAAGCTCATGAGACCTAATTTCAATAGCTGGTATCAAAAATTAAAAATCATCCTTGAGCATGAGCGGATCTTTTATGTAGTAATGGATCCGACACCTGAGGAACCAGCCCCAAACGTTAGAGGGACGATCCGAGATACTTATTAGAAGTGGCTCAACGACCGCACCACTATTCGGTGCATTATGCTGGTGGCAATGAATCATGAGTTCAGCCACAGGTTCGAGAATGCCCAACCACAGGAGATGCTTCAAATGTTGAATGACTCTTTTGGCACGCCTGACGATGTTGAAAGGCACAAAACTAGTTGTGCCATTTTTAATGCTCGAATAAGGGATGGAGCCTCAGTCACTGATCATGTACTGTATATGATCGAAATGATTGAGCACCTAAGTAAACTGGATTTTCTTCTGCACGAGCAGCTCGGTAAGGATGCGATCCTTAATTCTCTGCCCAAGTCCTTCCTTCCCTTCCTTCTCATTTTCGAATGACAAAGCCTGTAGTGAACTACCACAGCATGTTGGGGTTGCTGCAAAACTTTGAGAAGGACCACCAGCTCCATAAGGAGTCGGTGAATGTTGTGGGAGGGTCTTCTTCTGGTCGTCGACCCTTTAAGAAAGGGAAGAAGAAGAACAAGAAGAAGAAGAATAAGATGGTACAGCTGCATGCTGGGACGTCTACACAGGGTCAGACCAAGAAGCGCAAGCCCGACCAGAGCCAGGCGGAGTGCTTCTTTTACAAGAAGCAGGGGCACTGGAAGAGGAACTGTCCTCTATACATTGCCTCCCTGAACCCGAACAGGCCGAAGAAGAAGCAAGGTACTTATATGATAACACCTTGCAACTTTTCCATTTGTGATACTACTGCCTGGGTATTGGATACCAGAAGTCCTTATCATATTTGCAATTTGATGCAGGGTCTGCAGGTCAGTAGGAGATTTGATGAAGGTGAGAGATTCCTGAACATTGGAGATGGAAGCAAAGTTTCAGTTCTAGCATTAGGAATCATGAACCTTGTAATCAATTCTCGAAACATAATTCTGAGTGAATGTCACTATTGTCCAAGTTTTTTATTAAATATTATTTTTGTAGGCCTTTGGGCCATGAATGGTTATCAATTTTTAATAAAAGAAAATATTTGCAATATCATTTTGAATGGTGTTACAATATTTGTTGGACAACTTAATAATGGAATTTACTTTCTATCACAACCTGTTAATGTGGTTCAAACCTTCGATAAATACCCTAGAATAGATAATGTGTCAGAAGTCTACCTTTGGCACTGTAGGCTAGGTCATATCAATAAGAACTGGATAAACAGATTGGCTCAAGAAGGAATTCTTGAAGTAGGTGATTGTGAATCACTTCCAACCTGTGAGTCCTGTCTTCTTGGTAAAATGACCAAATCACCTTTTACTGGAAAAGGTGAGCGAGCCAGTGAACTCTTGGGTCTGGTACATTCTGATGTATGTGGACCAATGAGCTCAAGTGCAAGAGGTGGATATTTTTACTTCATAACCTTCACAGACGACCTATCGAGGTATGGGTATGTCTATTTAATGAAGCATAAATCGGAGTCGTTTGAAATGTTCAAACTATTCCAAAATGAGGTAGACAAACAAACTGGGATGTGTATTAAAACTCTTCAATCTGATCGAGGAGGTGAATATCTTTTCAATGATTTTCTGACATATCTTGGGGAGAATGGGATTTTCTCTCAGTGGACTTCTCTTGGAACACCATAACATAATGGTGTATCTGAAAGTAGGAATCGGACCTTGTTGGACATGGATCGATCCATGATGGGGTTTGCTGGTCTGCCGATCTCCCTCTGGGGATATGCACTCGAATCGGCTTGTTACCTTCTAAATAGAGTTTCGAGTAAATCTGTAACCAAAATGCCATATGAGATATGGATAGGATGTAAGCCAGTACTCTCACACCTTAGGATTTGGGGGTATCCGGCTTATGTTAAACGTTTAATTACGGACAAGCTTGGACCTAGGTCTGACAAGTGTAATTTTATAAGGTACCCAAAAAAAACCAAAGGGTATTACTTCTACCTAGCTGATGAGCAAAAAGTATTTGTCAGCCTTAAGGCAATCTTTTTGGAAAAAGAGTTCCTTGGTGAAGGGACTATTGCCTCTAAGGTCGAACTTGATGAAGTTCGATAGATGAAAAAACCGACACAAGTTGCTGACTCTGAACCGAATTTGGTTAGATCAGATCCGGAGCCCATTGTTCAAGCACCCTCAAGGCGATCTGGTAGAGTACCACATCAACCAAACAGATACTATGGTTTCTTGGTCTGGGACGACGATCCTATCGAACTTGATGAAAACGATGAGGATATGATCACCTACATGGATGCAATGCAGAGATCCGACTTTGAGAAATGGCTAGAGGCCATGAAATCCAAAATAGAGTCCATGAAGGTCAACGATGTGTGGACATTGGTTGACCCACCCGAAGGAGTAAAACCTATAGGGTGTAAGTGGGTCTTCAAGAGGAAGAGAGGCACAGACGGAAAGGTGGAAACCTGTAAAGCCTGTCTGGTTGCCAAGGGATATCGTCAACGTTATGGTATAGACTATGATGAGACATTTTCTCCTATGGCAATGCTCAAATCTATTCGAATTATGCTTGCGATAGCTACCCATCTGGACTATGAAATCTGGCAGATGGATGTGAAGACAACTTTTTTAAACGGAGAGCTGGATGAAGAGGTGTATATGATACAACCTGAAGGATTCACATCCACAGATGAGTCTAAGGTGTGCAGGCTATAGAGGTCCATTTATGGACTTAAGCAGGCATCACGGAGTTGGAACATACATTTTGATAAGACGATCAAGATGTATGGCTTTGTTAAGAACGGAGAAGAGCCCAGCATTTATAAGTGGGCTAATGGTCCAGTAGTAGTATTTCTTGTATTGTATGTGAATGACATTCTCTTAATCGGGAATGATGTCCCTACATTACAGAGAATAAAGATTTGGCTGTCGTCACAGTTCTCCATGAAGGATCTGGGAGAAGCTTCCTACATCCTAGGGATGAGGATCTATAGGGATAGATCTAAAAGGTTGCTTGGTTTATCTCAGTCCACGTACATTGATACTATGCTGAAGAGGTTCAGCATGGAGAATTCCAAGAAAGGCTATCTTCTGATAGGCCATGGAATTTCTCTCTCGAAGAGGGATTGTCCGACAACACCTCAAGAGAGAGAGAGCATATGGATAAGATTCCATATGCTTCGGCAGTGGGATCTATCATGTACGCCATGACATGTACACGACCAGATGTGGCATACTCACTAGGGGTAGTGAGTAGATACCAATCTGATCCGAGGGAGAATCACTGGAATGTTGTTAAAACCATCCTGAAGTATTTAAGAAATACTAAGGACCAGTGGCTTATTTATGGTGAATCAGACTTGAGACTTATAGGATTTACAGACTCTAGTTTCCAGTCTGATAATGATGACAGTAAAAGTGTGTCAGGATTTATTTTTACCCTTAATGGTGGGGCTATCTGCTGGAAAAGTTCCAAGCAACACACAGTGGCTGATTCAGTTTGCGAGGCGGAGTATGTCGCTGCATCAGAAGCTGCCAAAGAAGCAGTGTGGCTGAGGAAATTCATCACCGAGCTCGGAGTAGCACCCTCCCTTGTTGGTCCAGTTCTGCTCTACTGTGACAGCTCTGGAGCCATTGCTCAGGCAAAGGAACCAAAGGCACACCAGCAGACGAAGCATATTCTGCCCCACTACCATCTCATCCGAGAAATTATGGATCGAGGTGACATCAATCTTCAGAAGATCGACGGGAAGGAGAACCTGGCTGACCCATTCACTAAAGCCATTGCGGTAAAGGAGTTCGACAACTACAAGTTGAAGATGGGTATTAGATACTGCACCGATTGGCTTTAGGCCAAGTGAGAGATTGTTGGGAATAGTGTCCCAAAGCCAATCATTAGCCTGTTGATGGTTGTGCTCATTTTTTGTATTTGTACATGAATTATGAATTAATAAAAAATTATTTTGATATTTTTCATCACAAAATATTTCATCTTCTAATGAACTCCTATGTTGTGGTGAAGTCCTTAGGACTATTTAGACTCGACAAAGGAGGATTTGTCATTTAGTCCTTAAATCTGTTCATGATCAAATGATACATTGTTACTAAGGACGATAATATTTATCAAGCATAGGTCGTTGTATGCCATATAGGTTGGTTGTCCTCTTAACCAATGAGTCTGGAGACACTGGTATGGCATACAGGTGAGATGTAAGGGTACATCTGCACTGAACGTGACCAACTCCAGAGCTATTTCTGCTGTCAAGATTTGCTCCGATGGAATATGGTTATAAATATCCCTCCGACCTGAGACCGCCACGGTGACTTGCAAACAACTCACTGCACTTAGGCACTGGACTACCTGAATTTTTAATTCAACGATGGAAGGCTGCTGGGTGTACTCAAGTACTTGACTTGTCGGTGCGTGTGTCAAGATGGGATTGATCACTCCAGTTTAGAAGCTGTGTACAGTCATATTTCAATTTAGCAAAACCTTGGCCAGAGTAGTCTTTGTGAGGAGTCACAGGACTGTTTGAGTTGAGCATGATTCAGATGATCTGATCAGGGTTGACAGTTTAACCCTGAGTCATCCTAAATACAGGGGTCAAAAGGATGAATTATACAGTAACCATATTCATGTAGGTTCTGAGTGTTGCGATTGTGACTCTTCGACCTATCCAGACGTCGGGTACCATTGCTAGATGGTCACTTCGATTAGTACAGGAATTGGTTCCTATGCTACCGGCGTAGGTTCGAACCTGTGGGGTCACACACATTAGAGGTTCCTATCTGATCTGATAGCTGATGTAGAATCCTACATATTTGAGACTCAGTGATCGAGAATTAGGATTCTCTGATCATGAGTTCCACACATTATGGGTACCGGGGTCAAGAGTCCCACTGGTTGGGACTTTTCGATCAGGGTTATATATCGATGAATTCTGATGCCCGATTGCCCATCGGATTTGCACAAAATATTTATGAGAGATTTTATTAGTGATTTGATCACTAATTAACTCAATTTGATAGAGTAATTATTTTTTGATCAATTCCAATTGAATTAGATTCAGTTGGGTTTGACCCGATTAGGTTAAGAGTTGACCTAATCATCGAGATGGTTAGATCCCTGATTTGATCAAGGGTAGGGCTTAGTCAATTCCAGATTTGATTAAGATTTTATTGAGCCTAATTAAGACTAATTAAGTTGGATTTAAATTAATCTAATTGGACCTAACTTATTTGGTTCAATTAGGTTGGTTTAAATAATGAAACCACCTTGACCCAATCTCCATGCACCACCTCACTTCCATTGCACCCATTTGAATTCATGAGAAGGAACTTCTCATAAATTTTTTCCTCATGCCAAGCCCTCTCCATGCCCCACTTTAATGTGCCAATTAAATGGATAAGGATGATTGGTTGGCCATTCAAATTCAAAATAAAGTTTGAATTTGAATGGGCAATCAATCTTTGCGCCTTATCCCTTTTTTAACGCCCCATTTATTATATGAGAAAAATATTTCTCATGAAATCACTCCATACATAATTTAAGCCATGCCTCATGCCTTTAGTGGATAAGGGATGAGTTGGTGTCTATTTGAATTCAAATTTGATTTGAATTCAAATGTGTAATTACTCATCTTTATCCTTTCTTTTGGATAAGACTTTTGACGTTGTTATAAAAGGAGGAGAAGAGTGGGGCGTGTAGGATGAAGATTTTTGGAGAAAAATTTTAGGGCGTGAGAAAGTCTTGTGCGTGACAAGGAAGTCCATATCCTTTCAAGAGAAAAAGAAAGAAAAGAAAGAAAAGTGGGTGCAAGGTTTCTGGTGAGTTCCCTAGAGTTTTAGCCTGGGGTTCGGGAAGTGAGAAAGTGAGCTACGAGTGTTGTGAGCCCACAAAATCTTAGGAAGATCTTCAACATCCTCTCAAGCACGTCTGTTGATGATCCAGAGCATCCAAAGAATCGACAAACATCGATCGAAGGAGTTCGATCAGCATCGACTGTCAAAAGGGCTCTACAACGAGCTAGCACTCGTGAGGAGTCGATCAGATCTGGAACTTCGTGTGGATGATCTGCAGAGACCAGACATACTGTGTGGCTGCATCATGATGATCAGACTCTCCCAATGATAATCAGATTACGGCGATCTGCTATCCGCACAAAGGTATTATGTTCTGAACACATTACAGTAAAGTGTTTACTGTTCGAATTTGAATTTCAAATTTAAATGAATGCATGCTATATATCATATTTAGATCCTAGTGTAGGGTAAATTTATGTTAATTAATTAGATTAATTAATATTTTTTTACTGTAAAATCATAATTTTGAAAAAAATTTAAAATTACTATTTTACCCCTGCACTGAATTTTCCTACAGAGAAGACGTTCCAAGTCCTGCCTGAGTGGATACCGATAGAGGCCAGGCGCTTGCGTGGCTACATCAGAACATCGGGCTGTGTTGAGATCATCTACAGGGTAATCAAATTATCCTTGAGGTATGTCTGTACTTCTTATACTTTTAGATTTAATTTTAGATTTTAAATATCAGATAATAAAATTAGATCTAATAGACATTAGATCTAAAATAATGTAGGATAAAATTTTTAAATTATTTCATCTCAGATTTGATGAAATCTGGAAGATCCTATAAAGGGAAAAGGCGGCTTTTCCTTCACCGACCTCTACAGGTGATCTACACGAGGCTACAACAAAATTGGAGGTTCGTCGAACGAAGATCCACTCGAAGTGCTAGCTTCTTGCAGATCCCTCCGAATGGTTAATCTAAAAAATATTCTTTGAATCTCTTGGACATTCCAAGAGATGAAGAATATGAGGAGGAATAAGAGAGAAGTCAAACCTTTTGACTTTCCTAAAATCTGAAATAATATATAATATAAAAAGGTCCTAAGAGAAGATAGATCTTCTCTTTCAGTATATCAATGATTGATGTCCTGAGAACATCTCTATGCTAAGATATGAGAAGACCTTGTTCTTTAGATATTTTCTTAACTTTCAAATCTTATGATGTCTGATTTTTCTCATAGAAAAATTTTATAATTTATGGAGAAGAAGGATTCTAAAGAAACCTTAAGAGAAGACCTTCTTTTCTTCTTCTTCTCTCATCAAAACATGATCAGATCATATCCAAAATTAGATCACCATGCTCTAACTCATTGGAGCATGAATCCACCATGCCATCCCTCTCTCTCTATATTAGATTTTTATCACATAAAAAATATAAAATAAAGAGAAAATAAATTGAAAAAAAAAATAATAATAGAAAAATATCTTTTCTTTTACCTTTTATTTCTACAAGACATCAACTTTTGATCTCTTGATAGAAGACTCTTCTCCAAAGAATTTGATGCCTCAAACCACCCATTCCATCCTCTTTCTCTCTCATATTTTATCACATAAAAAATACAAAAAACAAAGAGAGAATAATATGAAAGAAAAACAATGAGAGAAGATAATCTTTTCACTTACCTTTCTCTCTACATGATATCAACCTTTGATCTCTTGATTGAAGACTCTCCTCCAAGGATTTTGGTGCCTCAAACCACCCATGCCTTTCTCTTTCTCCTCTACTATTTCTATCTAAAAGCCATGAATTTTTTACTCTTATTTGATAGCATATGGGGCGGCAACTTTTTATATGGCAGATTAGGTCAAAAGACCTAATCAACAAAGAGTCCATGGGGCGTCCAACTCTTGGATGCCCCCTCCCTTATAAATTTTATGGAGAGAATGAAAAAATTCACAAAAGGGGCTACAAAAAGAAGAGATGAGCTTGGGGAAAGTTGGTGCAAGAGAGGAGAAAAGAGTCCTTGTGAAGAGGGACTCTTTCAAAAAAAAGAATAAGCTTAAACCACTTTCCATAATTAACCAAATCACTTTTCACATTGAACCAAATCAAATCTGATTCAAATCTCTAGAATAAGTGGTGTGAGATAATATTTTTTATATGTGGATATCATAAAAAATATCTAAAAATTAATTAGTGGGCGTGGGCTTGAGATTTCTTAGGTGGCACAAGAGATGATATGGAATCCTAGTCTAGCTAGGATTCTTATGTAGATTAGGTCAAACACTTTGAACCCAATCTAAATTAATTGTAATCTAATTAATAATAATCTTAGTCTAACTAGGAGTCCAATTAAATCAGATTAAATCATATTTAATTCTGATTTAAATTCTAACTTAATTAGAAATTAGGTGCATACAAGTCCTAGTCAAACAGGGACTTATTCTCCCTTGCAATTGGCTTATCCAATAAATCAATTAGACTTAATTCAATTAAATCTAAACTAATTCTAATTAAATTAAATTTAATTAGACTTGATCTCAGTCTAATTGCTCAATCAGATTGAGATAATTAGCAATCCAATTGCTAATCGATCATCCTGCAACACTTGCATTAGGTCAAACATCAATCATATTGATCGTTTAACCTTAGAATGATTCTCAATCATCGATTAACCATCTGATTAGATTACAATCTCTTATATGTGTGATCTTATAGGTTTGAACCTAAGTCAGTAGTACAAAAACTAATTTTTGTACCAGTCGAAGTAACCATCGAGCAATGGTTTCCGACGTCCAGATAGGTCGAATGTATGCAAAGCAACATTCTAAGAACCCTAACCCATGGTTACCGTATAATTCATCCTTTTGATCAATAATACTCAAGACAACTTTGAGTATGCTGTCGATATTCATATAAGTCATCTCTATTGTGTCTCAAAATTTTGCAAATCTCGTGACTCCTCACGAGGATTATCCAAGCCTAGATTTTGCTAAATTGAAACACAGCGAGACATTCTCTTCCTGAAGTTAATCAAGAGTGGTCAATCCCATCTTGACTCACACATCGACTTCACAAGTACTTGATTGTATCCAAAAACTTTTCGAACCTATATTAAAAATACAGGCAGTCCGGCACCAAAGCACAGTGAGTTGCTTGCAAGTATCATGGTGATCTCAGGTCGGAGGGACACTTATACCCATTGGCCTTAGCTAACTACTCTTGACAGTAGAGTGTTACATTGATCACGTTCAATGTAGATGTACTCCTACATCTCACCTGGATGCCATACTAGTGTCTCACACCACTTGGTTACGAGGACAACCTAATGTATATGACATACAGTGATCTACACTTGATCAGTTATCGTCCTTATTAAAAACTTATCATTTGGTCGTGAACAATTTAAGAACTATCTGATAAATCCTCTTTTATCAATTGATTGTGGTTCTAAGGACTTCATCATAATTTAGAAGTTTATTTAAGGAAGATAGAACTTTTATGATGAACCTGCCAAATAACTATTATTATTAGATAATTCATATACTAATTTCAATCATCTACCACTTAGATGATTGGCTTTAGGACATATTTTCTAATAACTCCCACTTGTACTAAAGCCAATCAGAATGATATCAAATATCCTATCTTCCACTTGAGTTCATAGAACTTCTTAGTTTCGAGGCCTCAGCAAATGGGTCGATCAAGTTCTTCTTTATCATCGATCTTCCAAAAATTGATGTCACCTTTATCTAAAATCAAAAGTGATAGCAATACAGAGTATGCTAGTCCTTCAGTTCTTTAGCCAGATTTATGGCTTCAGTGCTATGATAGGACTGGACCATCAGTGGAGGGTGCCACTCCCAACCTGCTAATGAGCTCAGCAACTACACAGCATACATGGCAGCATCATATGCTATGATGTACTCTACATCACTAACTGAGTAGGCTAAAGTATCCTGCTTAGAACCTTTCCAGCAGATTGCTCCGATAATTAGGGTATGATCCGACACTTTCTTATTGTCATCTTGATTTGACTGAAATCAAAACATCCACATGTTTAAAGTCAGTATTTTCATATTTGAGTCACTGGACTTTAGTATTTTTTAAATACTTAAGGATTGTCCATACAATCTTCCAGTGGTTCTTACTTAGATCAGACTGGTATTTACTCACTACTATTAGTGAGTATATCATATCTGATCTTGAACATGGAGAATTAGATGACACCCAAACCTTTATTCTTTGTAATGCTGGAATGCCATTTTCGATTAAGAGAATTTTATCCACAGACAACACAAAGAATAACACTATAGAACATTTTGTCTACTTATAAATGCAGGGTTCCTCTTTGTTCATAACAAAGATATATGTTCAAAATGTATGTTCCAACTCTGGGATGACAGCGAAACGGGTTTTATAGGTCTCCACCTTTCCATCTGCGCTACTCTGATCTTTTTGAAAAATCCATTCACACCTAATGGATTTTATCCCTTCAGGTGAATCATCTAGTGTCTATATACTATTAATTTTCATGGACTTCAATTTGGATTTAATGGCTCCAAGCCACTTCTCAGAGTTAGACCACTGCATTGCATCCCTATAGGTGATCAGATCCTTGTTAATCTCATCGAGCTTAATAGGATCACCATCCCAGACCTTGACACTGAAGTGTCTGTCCAGCTAATGCGGTACTCTACCAGATCTCTTTAAAAGTATTACTTTAATAGGCTCCGAGTTTGATCTAATCAAATCCAGTTCTGTAGGTTTACTAAATTATGTCGGCTCATTTTCTATCAGTTCCTTCTCTAAGGAACTCCTTTCCAAAAAGAATGTCCTACTGCTGATAAGCATCTTATGTTCTTCAGCATGATAGAATCAATAACCCTTAAACAACTATTGGACCAAGAATCAAGTTTATCTGTATGCAAACCTTTGACATAGGCCGATCAACTCCAAATCCAAAGGTGAGAGAGTCTAGGTCTATGTCCGATCCATATCTCATATGAAATCTGTACAACAGACTTAGTATATTTTTAGAGTAAAATAGATAATCACAAGAGCACAATCCTGAAATAGGAAGAGAAGTAAACCCTATCATGGATTGAACCATGTCTAACAAAGTTTAACTTCTTTCAGATACACTATGTTCTGAAAAGGAATCCACTGAGAGAGAATCCAATTCTCTCCTAGATATGTTACAAACTCACTGGATAAGTATTCACCTCCTCGATCTGATTGAAGAGTTCTAATACCTTATCTAGTTTGTTTCAATCTTTCATTAGTAAACTCTATCGTGGATTGAATCATGTCTAACAAAGTTTTACTTCTCCTTTCAGATACACTGTGTTCTGAAAAGGAATCCACTAAGAGAGAATCCAATTCTCTCTTAGATATGTCACAAACTCACTAGATAAGTATTCACCTTCTCGATCTGATTGAAGAGTTCTAACACCTTATCTAGTTTGTTTCAATCTTTCATTATTGAATCATTTGAACATTTCAAATGATTAAGCCAGATGCACCTATGCCCAGATAGGTCATCTATAATGAAATATTAATATCTTTCTTTGGCACTTAAGTTCAAGGTCCACATACATCACTATGTATGAGACTTAGAACTATATCAGCTCCTTCACTTTTTTCATTAAAAGGTGACTTTGTCATCTTTCCAAGAAGACAAGACTCACAGGCTATCAATGATTCACAATCATTGATGTTGAGATTTTTCTCTCAAGCTAATCTATTTATCATGTTCTTGTCAAGGTGACTCAGCTTATAATACCAAAGATAGATATCCATGACATTATCTAACTTGGGTGTGTACATTACACTTAATAGACTGTGTAAATATTAAATATCATTTCTTTATTGTCCATGTATTATTGTAACATTATTCATAATAATATCACAACAATCTTTCTTTATTAATGAATGATGATCATTTTTGGCCAAAAGACCAACAAAGATTACATTCATCATAAACAATAGACAATAGTAACAATTACTCTAAATGATAATATTTAAAAATAAGCTCTACAATTCTTAAAGTTAGGATTGGAATAAGACTTCCATCACTAACATTCAAGAATTTCTCATCATTTTTAAACATTCCACTGACTAGCAATAAATTGCATAAGACCATCGGTATCTAATACCTAGGTAGTAGAATTACATAGAGAAACTTTAAGGTGTTATCATATAATATCCTTGATAAGCAACTCTTGCTCCTTTCTCTTGTTCAGCCTATTATGGTCAAGAGAAGCAAGATAATTCTTCTTCCTATGACCCTGCTTCTAATAGTAGAAGCAACATGCCTAATTTGGATCAATTCTGGACTAATTATTTTGACTGGACTAAGAAGCCCCAATACGAACCCATCATACTACTAAACCAAATTCAACTTTCAATACTAATTAACGAAGTTGGGTCCCATAAGTCATCACTGTCTAACAGCGATTGGAGCAATTAAGGTTTAGCCTTATTTTGAGAAAAGAGAACAATGACTTAATGTATATGAATTATTTTAAGCCTAGAGACTTGAACTTTAGTCTCAAGGTTCTCTCACTATTTTATTCAAATTGATAGCCTCTACCTCCAATTCAGGAATTACTTTAATTTTCTAATAGGTACTAGAATCCACACAGACTACACACAAGCCCGACTTTGGTCGACCAACCCATCTGCATCTATGGATAGGTTCATTAACCAATTATTTCTCCAAATAATTTTTAATAGTTTAATTTTACCTCAAAAACCTAATCAGTAAGCTTTGGCCTCCATTGTAAGGATCTGATTAGGTCCAACCATTAACATGACCATACTTGGTGCATCTAACCAATGAATGATTAAGCCCAACTTTGGTTGGCTCACCTGCTGGGAATAGTGTCCCAAAGTCAATCGTCAGTCTGTTGACGGTTGTGCTCATTTTTATATTTATACATGAATTATGAATTAATAAAAATTATTTTGGTATTTTTCATCACAAAATATTTCATCTTCTAAATAACTCCTATGTTGTGGTGAAGTCCTTAGGACTATTTAGACTCGACAAAAGAGGATTTATCGTTTAGTCTTTAAATCTGTTCGTGACCAAATGATATGTTGTTACCAAAGACGACAACATTTATCAAGCATAGGTCATTGTGTGCCATATAGGTTAGTTGTCCTCTTAACCAATGAGTGTGGAGACACTGGTATGGCATATAGGTGAGATGTAAGGGTACATCTGCACTGAACGTGACCAACTCTGGAGCTATTTCTGCTGTCAAGATTTGCTCCGATGGAATATGGGTATAAATATTCCTCCGACCTGAGACCGCCACGGTGACTTGCAAGTAACTCACTGCACTTAGGCACTGGACTACCTAACTTTTTAATTCAGTGATGGAAGGTTGCTGGGTGTAGTCAAGTACTTGACTTGTCGGTGCATGTGTCAAGATGGGATTGACCACTCCAGTTTAGAAGTTGTGTACAGTCATATTTTAATTTAGCAAAATCTTGGCCAAGGTAGTCTTTGTGAGGAGTCACAGGACTGTTTGAGTTGAGCACGATTCGGATGATCTGATCAGGGTTGACAGTTTAACCTTGAGTCATCCTAAACACAGGGGTCAAAAGGATGAATTATATAGTAACCATATTCATGTAGGTTCTGAGTGTTGCAACTGTGACTCTTCGACCTATCCGAATGTCAGGTACCATTGCTAGATGGTCACTTCGATTAGTACAGGAATTGGTTCCTGTGCTACCGGCTTAGGTTCGAACCTGTGGGGTCACACACATTAGAGGTTTCTATCTGATCTGATTGCTGATGAAGAGTCCTAATGCTCGTGGACTATAAGTCCTACATGTCTGAGACTCTGTGATCGAGAATCAGGATTCTCTGATCATGAGTCCCACACATTTTGGGTACCGGGGTCAAGAGTCCCACTGGTTTGGGACTCTTCGATCAGGGTTACATATCGATGAATTCTGATGCCCGATTACCCATCGAATTTGGACTCTATATTTATGAGAGGTTTTATTAGTGATTTGATTACTAATTAACTCAATTTGACTGAGTAATTATTTTTGGATCAAGTCCAATTGAATTGAATTCAGTTGGGTTTGACCCGATTAGGTTAAGAGTTGACCTAATCATCGAGATGGTTTGGTCCCTGATTTGATCAGGGGTTGGGCTTAGTCAATTCCTGATTTGATTAGGAATTTATTGAGTCTAATTAAGCCTAATTAAGTTGGATTTAAATTAGTCTAAATGGACCTAATTTTTTTGGTTCAATTAGGTTGGTTTAAATAATTAAATCACCTTGACCCAATCTCCATGCGCCACCTCACTTCCATTGCACCCATTTGAATTCATGAGAAGAAACTTTTCATGAATTTTTTTCTCATGCCAAGCCCTCTCCACGCCCCACTTCAATGTGCCAAATGAATGGATAAGGATGATTGGTTGGCCATTCAAATTTAAAATAAAATTTGAATTTGAATGGGCAATCAATCTTTGCACCTTATCCCTTTATTTACGTCCCATTTATTACATGAGAAAAATGTTTCTCATGAAATCACTCCATGCACAATTTAAGCCATGCCTCACACCTTTAGTGGATAAGGGATGAGTTGGTGTCCATTTGAATTCAAAATTTGATTTGAATTCAAATATGTTATTACTCATCTTTATCCTTTCTTTTGGATAAGACGTTTTACGTTGTTATAAAAGGAGGAGAAGAGTGGGGCATGGAGGAAGAGAAGATTTTTGGAGAAAAATTTTGGGGTGTGAGGAAGTCTTGTGCGTGAGAAGGAAGTCCATATCCTTCCAAGAGAAAAAAAAAGAAAAGAAAGAAAAGTGGGTGCAAGGTTTTTGGTGAGTTCCCTAGAGTTTTAGCCTGGGGTTCGGGAAGTGAGAAAGTGAGCTACGAGTATTGTGAGCTCATAAAATCTCAGGAAGATCTTCAACATCCTCTCAAGCATGTCTGTTGATGATCTGGAGCATCCAAAGAATCGACAGACATCGATCGAAGGAGTTCGATTAGCATCGGCCATCAAAAGGGCTCTACAACGAGCTCGCACTCGTGAGGAGTCGATCAGACCGGAAGCTTCATGTGGATGATCCGCAGAGGCCATACACACTGTGTGACTGCATCGTGATGATCAGACTCTTCCAACGGTGATCAGATTACGGCGATCTACTACCCGCACAAAGGTATTGTGTTCTGAATACACTACAGTAAAGTGTTTACTGTTCGAATTTGAATTTTAAATTTAAATGAATGCATGCTATATATCATATTTAGATCCTCGTGTAGGATAAATTTATATTAATTAATTAGATTAATTAATATTTTTTCACTGTAAAATCATAATTTTGAAAAAGTTTTAAAATTATCATTTTGCCCTGCACTGAATTTTTGCTACAAATAGTATCAGAGCAGGTTCTTAGATATGATATATATATTTGCATGCGTAGATTAAGTAGTAATCTAAAAGTTTAAATTTGAAATTTAAAATTCAAAATTTGAAATTTGAATTTTGAAAGTTGTTCGAAATTCAAAATTCAAAAATTTGAAATTCAAAATTTAAAATTTGAATTTTAAAATTTGAAATTCAAAATTTAAAATTCAAAATTTTGAAATTCAAAATTTGAAATTTGGTTGAAATTTCAAATTTGAGATTCAAAATTTAAAATTCAAAATTTGAAATTCAAAATTTAAAACTCAAAATTTTGAAATTTGAAATTTAAAATTTATTTGAAATTTGAAATTCTAAATTTAAAATTTGAAATTTAAAATTTGAAATTTAAATTTTGAAATTGGTATATTTAGATATACTTGATCCAAGTAGCAAGTAATCGAATTGGGTTGGTTGCCATGGCCGTCTGGTCATAGGAGTAAAACAGGGTTTAAAGGCCCTCTCCTCCCATTCGATGGGGTCTCCTATGGCGGTAGGGGTGCCGCTGTAATTATATCCCATGCAAATGAAGCAGCGAAAGGAATTAATTGTAAAGGTTCAATTGTGAAATTTATCATGAATGTGTTAGATTAGATCTAAAGGAATATTCATGATTTATTTTGATTGAGTTATTTTCTGTTATGTAATTAGCAATAGGATTGCTACTTATGAAATGTGCTGATCTATTTGTAAAATGAGTCAACATATTTGGTGAACAAAAAATAAAATCTTTCAAATTTGAAAATTATTTTCGAAATGCCAAACCCTGACCCATCAGCCCAAATACTTAATTAAAAGAATTAAATGTTGTCTAGTAGGTCTAGAATTATGAATTAAGACCTAAGACAATTGCATAAACTTGTGGGTCAATGGGTTAGATGGATTAGGTCCATAATTGGGTTAGACCTAAGGTTAGCTTAAAAAAATAGACTAAATTAGAGTAATTGGTCAAATCTAATCAAAAGTTGAATTAGATTAGGTCAAGGATACTCTAGACTCAACTCCAATAGTTGTAGTTGAATGGGTCCATGTCTTTAACTAGACCAAGATGGACTTAATTCATGGCTACGCGGTGGAACCCTATTTACTAAGTTGATCAAATTAAAACTAATGAGCCGGTTGGTGTCTAAGGTAAGTTTGGCAGTTTGACCAGTGGTTTTTAAGTGGGAGCTACTCGCAGTGATTCGATCTCTGACGAGTAAATGGCTTATCCCCACTACTGATCTCACTTACCTGGCCAACCTGGTGAATTAGATTTTGATTAGATCACTTGGTGATTAGGGCTCACCCATGTCATTAGGTAAATCAGTTTGACTGATTTAGGTGCTCCTAATGCCAGCTTTAATTAAATCCTTTTTTAATCTTACTTGGTGAAGTCAGTGGGAGGATTAAAATTGGCTGGATATTTTCTTCTCATCTATCCTTTAATAAAATCCTCAAAAATTATTAGGTCCCTAAAAATGATTAAGTTATATTGATAACTAAGTCATAGCCTCCCATTAAGTGAGTGATAATGAGTCCATTAGTTTAATAATCATTGGATGCCCAAAGGCCTGGTGCTTATTGACTAATGGAATTATCATTCATAATATGATAATTTGGTTTGAGTCTTTCTGATGGTGGTCAGGTTGGCTGGCCAAAGTTGGGCCTGATCATTTATTGGTCCGATTCACCAAATCAAATCATGTTAATGGTTGGACCTAACCAGATCTTTTCAGTGGAGGCCAAAGCCTACTAATTAGGTTCTGAGGAAAAATCAATTACTAAAAGTTGTTTAGAGAAACAACTGGTTATGAACCTACCCATAGATGCACATGGGTTGACCAACCAAAGTTGGGCTCGTGTGTAGTCTGTGTGGATTCTAGTACCCACTAAAGAATTAAAGTAATTCCTCGAATTGGAGGTTGAGGCTACCAGTTCGTAAAAATACTGGGAGAAACTTTAGACTAAAGTCTAAGTCTTTAGTATTTATAATTTATGTACTAATAGAGGTCTGATTTTTCTTTATGCAGCTATGGCCACTACCCTGTCGTTTCGATCATTATTAGATAATGACAAGCTCATGGGACCTAATTTTGATAGCTGGTATCAAAAATTAAAAATCATCCTTGAGCATGAACGGATCCTTTATGTAGTAACAGTCCAGCACCTGAGGAGCCAGCCCCGAACACTAGAGGGACGGTCCGAGACACTTATCAGAAGTGGCTCAACGATCGCACCACCGTTCGATGCATTATGCTGGCGGTAATGAATGATGAGTTCAGTCGTAGGTTCGAGAATGCCCAGCCACAGGAGGTGCTTCAAATGTTGATCGACTCCTTTGGCATGCCTGACGACATTGAAAGGCACAAAACTAGTTGTGCCATTTTCAATGCTCGGATGAGCGATGGAGCCTCAGTCACTGATCATGTACTGTACATGATCGAAATGATTGAGCACCTAAGTAAACTGGGCTTTCCCCTGCACGAGCAGCTCGGTAAGGATGCGATCCTTAATTCATTGCCCAAGTCCTTCCTCCCCTTGCTTACTCATTTTCGGATGACAAAGCCTGCAGTGAACTACCACGGCTTGTAGGGGTTGCTGTAGAACTTTGAGAAGGATCACCAGCTCCATAAGGAGTCGGTGAATGTTGTGGGAGGGTCTTCTTCTGGTCGTCGACCCTTTAAGAAAGGAAAGAAGAAGAATAAGAAGAACAAGAAGGTGCAGCTACATGCTGGGATGTCTGCACAGGGTCAGACCAAGAAGCGCAAGCCCGGCCAGAGCCAGGCAGAGTGCTTCTTTTGTAAGAAGCAGGGGCACTGGAAGAGGAACTGTCCTCTATACATTGCCTCCCTAGACCCGAACAAGCCAAAGAAGAAGCAAGATACTTATATGATAATACCTTACAACTTTTTTATTTGTGATACTACTGCCTGGGTATTGGATATCGGAAGCCCTTATCATATTTACAATTCGATGCAGGGTCTGCAGGTCAGTAGGAGATTTGATGAAGGTGAGATATTCCTGAACGTTGAAGATGGAAGCAAAGTTCCAGTTATAGCATTAGGAATCATGAACCTTGTAATCAATTCACGAAACGTAATTCTGAGTGAATGTCATTATTGTCCAAGCTTTTTATTAAATATTATTTCTGTAGGCCTTTTGGCCATGAACGGTTATCAATTTTTAATAAAAAGAAATATTTGCAATATCATTTTGAATGGTGTTACAATGTTTGTTGGATAACTTAATAATAGAATTTACTTTCTATCACAACCTATTAATATGGTTCAAACCTTTGGTAAATGCCCTAGAATAGATAATGTGTCAGAAGTCTACCTTTGGCACTGTAGGCTAGGTCATATCAATAATAACAGGATAAACAGGTTGGCTCAAGAAGAAATTCTTGAAGTAGGTGATTGTGAATCACTTCCAACCTGTGAGTCTTGTCTTCTTGGTAAAATGACCAAATCACCTTTTACTAGAAAAGGTGAGCGAGCCAGTGAACTTTTGGGTCTGGTACACTCTGATGTATGTAGACCCATGAGCTCAAGTGTAAGAGATGGATATTTCTACTTCATAACCTTCACAGACGACCTATCGAGGTATGGGTATGTCTATTTAATGAAGCATAAATCGGAGTCGTTTGAAATGTTCAAACTATTTCGAAATGAGGTAGAAAAATAAATTGGGAAGTGTATTAAAACTCTTCGATCTGATTGAGGAGGTGAATATCTTTCCAATGATTTTCTAACATATCTTGGGGAGAATGGGATTCTCTCTCAGTGGACTCCTCCTGGAACACCACAACATAATGGTGTATCTGAAAGGAGGAATCAGACCTTGTTGGACATGGTTCGATCCATGATGGGGTTTGCTGGTTTGCCGATCTCCCTCTGGGGATATGCGCTCGAATCAGCTTGTTACCTTCTAAATAGAGTTCTGAGTAAGTCTGTAACCAAAATGCCATATGAGATATGAATAGGATGTAAGCCAGTACTCTCGCACCTTAGGGTTTGGGGGTGTCTGGCTTATATTAAACGTTTAATTATGGACAAGCTTGGACCTACGTCTGACAAGTATAATTTTATAGGGTACCCAAAAGAGATCAAAGGGTATTACTTCCACCTAGCTGATGAGCAAAAAGTGTTTGTCAGCCTTAAGGCAATCTTTTTGGAAAAGGTGTTCCTTGGTGAAGGGACTGTTGCCTCTAAGGTCGAACTTGACGAAGTTCGACAGGTGGAAAAATTGACAAGTTACTGAACTTGAATCGAATTTGGTTAGATCAGATCTGGAGCCCATTGTTCAAGCACCCTTAAGGCGATCTGGTAGAGTACCACATCAACCAGACAGATACTATGGTTTCTTGATCCGGGATGGCGATCCTATCGAACTTAATGAAAATGATGAGGATCCGATCACCTACATGGATGCAATGTAGAGACCTGACTCTGAGAAATGGTTAGAGGCCATGAAATCCGAAATGGAGTCCATGAAGGTCAACGATGTGTGGACATTGGTTGACCCACCCGAAGGAGTAAAACCCAAAGGGTGTAAATGGGTCTTCAAGAGGAAGAGAGGCGCAGACGGAAAGGTGGAAACCTATAAAGCCCGTCTGGTTGCCAAGGGATATCGTCAACGTTATGGTATAGACTATGACGAGATGTTTTCTCCTGTGGCAATGCTCAAATCCATTCGGATTATGCTTGCGATAGCTGCCCATCTGAACTATGAAATCTGACAGATAGATGTGAAGATAGCTTTCCAAAATGGAGAGCTGGATGAAGAGGTGTATATGATACAACCTAAAGGATTCACATCCACAGATGAGTCTGCGGTGTGCAGGCTACAGAGGTCCATTTATGGACTTAAGCAGGCATCATGGAGTTGGAACATACATTTTGATAAGACGATCAAGACATATGGCTTCGTTAAGAACAGAGAAGAACCCTGCATTTATAAGTGGGCTAATGGTCCAGTAGTAGTATTTCTTGTATTGTATGTGGATGACATTCTCTTAATCGAAAATGATGTCCCTGCATTACAGGGAATAAAGATTTGGCTGTCGTCACAGTTCTCCATGAAAGATCTGGGAGAAGCTTCCTACATCCTAGGGATGAGGATCTATAGGGATAGATCTAAAAGGTTGCTTGGTTTATCTCAGTCCACGTACATTGATACTATGTTGAAGAGGTTCAGCATGGAGAATTCCAAGAAAGGCTATCTTCCGATAGGCCATGGAATTTCTCTCTCGAAGAGGGATTGTCCGACAACACCTTAAGAGAGAGAGCGTATGGATAGGATTCCATATGCTTCGACAGTGGGATCTATCATGTACGCCATGACATGTACACGATCAGATGTGGCATACTCACTAGGGGTAGTGAGTAGATACCAATCTGATCCAGGAGAGAATCACTAGAAGGTTGTTAAAACCATCCTGAAGTATTTAAGAAATACTAAGGACCAATGGCTTGTTTATGGTGAATCGGACTTAAGACTTATAGGGTTTACAGACTCTAGTTTTCAGTCTGATCACGATGACAGCAAAAGTGTGTCGGGATTTACTTTTCCCCTTAATGGTTGGGCTATCTACTGGAAAAGTTTCAAGCAACATATGGTGGCTAATTTAGTTTGCGAGGTGGAGTATGTCGCTGCATCAGATGCTGCCAAAGAAGCGGTGTGGCTGAGAAAATTTATCACCGAGCTCGGAGTAGCACCCTCCCTTGTTGGTCCAGTTCTGCTCTACTGTGACAGCTCTGGAGCCATTGCTCAGGCGAAGGAACTAAAGGCACACCAGCGGACGAAGCATATTCTACGTCGCTACCATCTCATCCGAGAAATTATGGATCGAGGTGACACCGATCTTCAAAAGATCAACGGGAAGGAGAACCTGACCGACCCATTCACTAAAGCCATTGTGGTGAAGGAGTTCGACAACTACAAGTCGAAGATGGGTATTAGATACTGCATCGATTGGCTTTAGGCCAAGTGGAAGATTGTTGGGAATAGTGTCCCAAAGTCAATCATCAGTCTATTAACGGTTGTGCTCATTTTTATATTATTCATGAATTATGAATTAATAAAAATTATTTTGGCATTTTTCATCATAAAATATTTCATCTTTTAATGAACTCCTATGTTGTGGTGAAGTCCTTAGGACTATTTAGACTCGATAAAAGAGAATTTATCATTTAGTCCTTAAATCTGTTCGCAACCAAATGATACGTTGTTACCAAGGATGACAACGTTTATCAAGCATAGGTCGTTGTGTGCCATATAGGTTGGTTGTCCTCTTAACCAATGAGTATGGAGACACTGGTATGGATACAGGTGAGATGTAAGGGTACATCTGCACTGAACGTGACAAACTCTGGAGCTATTTCTGCTATCAAGATTTGCTCCGATAGAATATGAGTATAAAGCCATGGTGACTTGCAAGCAACTCACTGCACTTAAGCACTGGACTATCTGAATTTTTAATTCAGTGACGGAAGGTTGCTAGGTGTAGTCAAGTACTTGACTTATCAGTGTGTGTGTCAAGATGGGATTGACCACTCCAGTTTAGGAGCTGTGTACAGTCGTGTTTCAATTTAGCAAAATCTTGACCAAGGTAGTCTTTGTGAGGAGTCACAGGATTGTTTGAGTTGAGCACGATTCAGATGATCTGATTAGGGTTGACAGTTTAACCCTGAGTCATCCTAAACACAGGGGTCAAAAGGATGAATTATACAGTAACCATATTCATGTAGGTTTTGAGTGTTGTGACTGTGACTCTTCGACCTATCCAAACATCGGGTACCATTGCTAGATGGTCACTTCGATTAGTACAGGAATTGGTTCCTGTGCTACCGGTTTAGGTTCGAACCTGCGGGGTCACATACATTAGAGGTTCCTATCTGATCTGATGGCTGATGAGATCCTATGCTCTGGACTATGTGTCCTACATGTCTGGGACTCTGTGATCGAGAATCAAGATTCTCTAATCATGAGTCCCACACATTTTGGGTACCGGGGTCAAGAGTCCCACTGGTTTGGGACTCTTCGATCAGGGTTACATATCGATGAATTCTGATGCCCGATTACCCATCGGATTTGAACTCAATATTTATGAAAGATTTATTAGTGATTTGATCACTAATTAACTCAATTTGATTGAGTAATTATTTTTGGATCAAGTCCAATTGAATTGGATTCAGTTGGGTTTGACCCGATTAGGTTAAAAGTTGACCTAATCGTCGAGATGGTTTGGTCCCTCATTTGATCAGGGGTTGGGCTTAGTCAATTCCTGATTTGATTAGTATTTTATTGAATCTAATTAAGCCTAATTAAGTTAGATTTAAATTAGTCTAATTAGACCTAACTTATTTGGTTCAATTAGGTTGGTTTAAATAATTAAACCACCTTGACCCAATCTCCATGCGCCACCTCACTTCCATTGCACCTATTTGAATTCATGAGAAGAAACTTCTCATGAATTTTTTTCTCATGCCAAGCCCTCTCCATGCCCCACTTTAATGTGCCAAATGAATGGATAAGGATGATTGGTTGGCCATTCAAATTCAAAATAAAGTTTGAATTTGAATGGGCAATCAATCTTTGCACCTTATCCCTTTATTTACGCCCCAGTTATTACATGAGAAAAATATTTCTCATGAAATCACTCCATGCACAAATTAAGCCATGCCTCACACCTTTAGTGGATAAGGGATGAGTTAGTATCCATTTGAATTCAAATTTGATTTGAATTCAAATGTGTAATTACTCATCTTTATTCTTTCTTTTGGATAAGATGTTTGACATTGTTATAAAAGGAGGAGAAAAGTGGGGCATGGAGGAAAAGAAGATTTTTGGAGAAAAATTTTGGGGTGTGAGAAAGTCTTGTGCATGAGAAGAAAGTCCATATCCTTTCAAGAAAAAAAGAAAGAAAAGAAAGAAAAGTGGGTGCAAGGTTTCTGGTGAGTTCCCTAGAGTTTTAGCCTAGGGTTCGGGAAGTGAGAAAGTGAGCTACGAGTGTCGTGAGCCTCCAAAATCTTAGGGAGATCTTCAACATCCTTTCAAGCATGTCTGTTGTCATCTGAAGCATCCGAAGAATTGACAGACATCGATCAAAGGAGTTCGATCAGCATTGGCCGTCAAAAAGGCTCTACAACGAGCTAGCACTCGTGAGGAGTTGATCAGATCGAAAGCTTCATGTGGATGATCTGCAGAGACCAGACACGCTGTGTGGCTACATCATGATGATCAGACTCTTCCAACAGTGATCAGATTGCGGCAATCTACTATCCGCACAAAGATATTGTGTTTTGAACATATTACAGTAAAGTGTTTACTGTTAGAATTTGAATTTTAAATTTAAATGAATGCATACTATATATCATATTTAGATCCTAGTGTAGGATAAATTTATGTTAATTAATTAGATTAATTAATATTTTTTCACTGTAAAATCATAATTTTGAAAAAGTTTTAAAATTACCATTTTTCTCCTGCACTGAATTTTCGCTACATCACCTAACCACCATTAGAGAGACACTTTCAAGTCGTCATATGAGGAGTGATAATTTCATTAGTCAATAAGTGCCAGGCCTTTGGATCTGCAATGATTATTGAGCTAATGGACTCATTATCAAACACCTTAATGGGTGGCTATGACTCAGTTATCTCTATAACTTTATCATTTTAAGGACCTAATAATTTTAGAGGATTTAAAATTATTAGTGATTTAAGAATAGAAAGGATATGGATCAATTTGCTCCCACTAACTTCACCAAGTCAAGTCCTCCCACTAACTTCTCAAGTCATTAAAACAAGGACTAGGATCAAATTTAGTCCATGGGCACCTAGATCAGTCTCACTGAATGAAATCAGACTCACTAATTTTCTATGTGACATGGGTTAGCATGAATCAATGAGCAACCTAATCAAGACCTGATTAACCACATTGGCCAGGTAAGTATGATCGGTGGGAGGGTTTGTCAAAGCTTGCCTTAGACACCATCAGAAATGACCAGATAAGCGAGCTCCCAATTAAAATCATCGGTCAGATTTACTTTAGACACCAACTGGTTTATCAGTTTTGATTTAATCTACCTAAAGATTCGGGCTCAGCCGCTGAGCCACGATCAGTGTCTATTTGTTAGATATATGGACTTTGATCAACTACAACTATTGAAGTGATCTATAGAAATGACCTAATCCTAATTAATTTTTAATTAGGTTTGATCAATTTCTTGACTTAGTCCATATTTAATCTAACCCTAGGTCTAACCCAGTTAATAACTTGATCAAAGCTAACCCATTACCCTTTAACCCATGTTTTATGAAATTATCTTAGGATCTTTAAATCACAAACCTAGATCCTAAATAATCACTTAATTCTTTTAATTAAGTTCATGGCTGAGGGTTGGGGTTCGGCATTTTGAAAATCATTTTCAATTTTTTAAAAAATTTAATACAATCTAGTGTTGTTTCACTAAATAGGTCGACTCATTTCAAAAATGGGTTGGCTTATTTCACTAACAAACACTAATTGTAGGTTAAAACAATTAAATTCAGTCAACTTTTCAGTCGAGCTGGCATGCTGGTCGAGCTAGCTCGATCAACAAACAAAACCTTCACAAGATCCTATTCTTGGCTGATTTTAATCTATATACATTACATAAAAATTTATGAAATGAAATAGATCTAATCTAAAATATTCATGACAAGATTTATTTAAACTCTTTTAAATTTTTTAGATCGCAACGTACTAGGACAACCTTTGCACTGTAAGGGATAAACCTTACAGCAGGACAATCTACAGTCCGTGTGATCTTTATTTTAATTTTTAGATTTATTTTAACATAATTATGAACATGTCATAAAAGAACCTAGATGCTCTAATACCACTGTTGGAAAAGGTGCAGAATTTCATGCATGAATTTAAAAATATTTTTTAAATATAACATAGTGAAATATATAAATTAAATAATTTAATATATAAATGTATGTAATCAAATTACTAAATCCTATAATTAGGATCTATAATATGTTATATTATATTTATAAATTAAAAAATAAAAAATTTGGTATTGATCAAATCAATACCCTAGAGCTAAAACAGTTTTAGATCTAAAACCTAAATCACATCTAGATAAGAGAAGAGATCGGATCTCTTACCTTCATGTGGGTTGAGAACTCCATGACTGATTTTTTTTATTACCTTTGGAGCCACACACGCATCCAGCCTCTACAGGTGATCCACACGAGACTACAACAAAATCAGAGGTTCGTCAAACGAAGATCCGCTCGAAGTGCTAGCTTCTTGCAGATCCCTTCGGATGGTTAATCTAAAAAATATTCTTCGAATCTTTTGGATATTCCAAGAGATGAAGAATATGAGGAGGAATAAGGAAGAAGTCAAACCTTTTGACCTCCCTAAAATCTAAAATAATATGTAATATAAAAAGGTCCTAAGAGAAAACAGATCTTCTCTTTCAATACATCAACGATTGATGTCCTGAGAATATCTCTATGCTAGGACATGAGAAGACTTTCTTCTCTAGATATTTTTCTAACTTCTAGATCTTATGATGTCTGATTTTTCTCAAAGAAAAATCTCATGATTTATAGAGAAGAAGGGTTCTAAAAGAAACCTTAAGAGAAGACCATCTTTTCTTCTTCTTTTCTCATCAGAACATGATCAGATCATGTCCAAAATTAGATCACCATGCTCCAACACATTGAAGCATGGATCCACCATGCCATCCCTCTCTCTCTCTCAAATTTTTATCACATAAAAAATACAAAATAAAGAAGAAATAAACTGAAAAGAAAAATAATAAGAGAAAAACATCTTCTCTCTTACCTTTTGTTTCTACAAGACATTAACTTTTGATCTCTTGATAGAAGACTCTTCTCCAAGGAATTTGATGCCTCAAACCACCCATTCTATCCTCTTTCTCTCTCAGATTTTATCACATAAAAAACAAAGAGAGAATAATATGAAAGAAAAATAATGAGAGAAGATAATCTTTTCTCTTACCTTTCTCTCTACAAGATATCAACCTTTGATCTCTTGATTGAAGACTCTCCTCCAAGGATTTTGGTGCCTCAAACCACCCATGCCTTTCTCTTTCTCCTCTACTATTTTTATCTATAATTCATGAATTTTTGACTTTTATTTGATAGCATATGGGGCGGCAACTTTTTATATGGTAGACTAGGTCAAAAGACCTAATCAATAAGGAGTCCATGGGGCATCCAACTCTTGGATGCCCCCTCCCTTATAAATTTCTGGAGAGCATGAAAAATTTCACAAAAGGGGCTACAAAAAGAAGGGATAAGCTTGGGAAAAGTTGGCGCAAGAGAGGAGAGAAGAGTCCTTGTGAAGAGGGACTCTTTCAAAAAAAGAATAAGCCTAAACCACTTTTCATAATTAACCAAATCACTTTTCACATTGAACCAAATCAAATCTGATTTAAATCTCTAGAATAAGTGGTATGAGATAATATTCCTTGGACATGGATATCATAAAAAAAATATCTAAAAATTAATTAGTGGGTGTGGACTTGAGATTTCTTAGGTGGCGCAAGAGATGATATGGAATCCTAGTCTAACTAGGATTCTTATGTAGATTAGGTCAAACACTTTGAACCCAATCCAAATTAATTGAAACTTAATTAATGGTAATCCTAGTCTAACTAAGAGTCTAATTAAATCAAATTAAATCATATTTAATTCTGATTTAAATCCTAACTTAATTAGGAATTAGGTGCATACAAGTCCTAGTCAAACAGGGACTTGTTCTCCCTTGCAATTGGCTTATCCAATAAACTAATTAGATTTAATTTAATTAAATCCAAACTAATTATAATTAAATCAAATTCAATTAGACTTGATCTCAGTCCAATTGCTCAATCAGATTGAGCCAATTAACAATTCAATTGCCAATCGATCCTCCTGCAACACTTACATTAGGTCAAACATCAATCACATTGATCGTTTAACCTTAGAACAATTCTCAATCATTGATTAACCATCTGATTAGGTTATAACCTCTTATGTGTATGATCTTATAGGTTCGACCCTAAGTTGATAGTACAAAAACTAATTTTTGTACCAATCAAAGTAACCGTCTAGCAATGGTTCCCGACGTTCAGATAGGTCGAATGTATGCATAGCAACATTCTAAGAACCCTAACCCATGGTTACCGTATAATTTATCTTTCTGATTGATGATACTCAAGATGATTTTGAGTATACTGTCAACACTCATATAAGTCATCTCTATTGTATCTCAAAATTTTGTAAATCTCGTGACTCCTCACGAGGATTATCCAAGCCTAGGTTTTGCTAAATTGAAACACAGTGAGACATTCTCTTCCTGAAGTTAATCAGGAGTGGTCAATCCCATTTTGACTCACACATTGACTTCATAAGTACTTGACTGTATCCAAAAATCTTTCGAACCTATATTAAAAAAATAGGCAGTCCGACATCAAAGCACAGTGAGTTGCTTACAAGTCACCGTGGTGATCTCAGGTCGGAGGGACATTTATACCCATTGGCCTTAGCTAACTACTTTTAATAGTAGAGTGTTACATTAGTTACGTTCAATACAGATATACTCCTACATCTCACCTGTATGCCATACCAGTGTCTCCACACCATTTGATTACGAGGACAACCAACGCATATGGCATACAGCGACCTACACTTGATAAGTTATCGTCCTTATTAATAACTTATCATTTGATCGTGAATAATTTAAGAACCATCTGATAAATCTTCTTTTATCGATTGATTGTAGTTCTAAAGACTTCATCATAATTTAGGAGTTCATTTAAGGAAGATAGAACTTGTTGGATATAAAATACGCACAGCCGAAGTCCTCAGCAGAATCTGCGCAAATAGACTCTGCCCGGACTCTTACGGGAGCCGAGCTCCGTCCTCAACATCAGCTACCGGTAAGCCTTGTCCGGACTCCCACGGGAGCTGGACTTCGCCTTTAACTTTAATTGCAGGAAGACTCCGCCCGGACTCCTATGGGAGCCGGACTTCGTCCTCGACTCCAACGGCTGCAGACAGACTTCGTCCGGACTCCTACGGGAGCCGGACTCCGCCAACAACCTCAACCGCAAGTAGACTCCGCCCGGACTCCTACGGGAGCCGGGCTCCGTCCTCAACATCAGCTGTCGGTAAGCCTTGTCCGGACTCCCACGGGAGCCGGACTTCGCCTTTAACTTTAATTGCAGGTAGACTCCGCCCGGACTCCTACGGGAGTCGGGCTCTGTCCTCAACATCAGCTGCCGGTAAGCCTTGTCCGGACTCCTACGAGAGTCGGACTTTGCCTTTAACTTTAATTGCAGGAAGACTCTGCCCGGACTCCTACGGGAGCCGGACTTCATCCTCGACTCCGACGGCTGCAGACAGACTTCATCCGGACTCCTACGGGAGCTGAACTCCGCCAACAACCTCAACCGCAAGTAGACTCCGCCCGGACTCCTACGGGAGCCGGGCTCCATCCTCAACATCAGCTGCCGGTAAGCTTTGTCCGGAATCCTACGGGAGCCGGGCTTCGCCTTTAACTTTAATTACAGGAAGACTCGCCCAGACTCCTATGGGAGTCGGGCTTCATCCTCGACTCCAACGGCTGCAGACAGACTTCGTCCGGACTCCTACGGGAGCCGGACTCCGCCAATAATTTCAACCGCAAGTAGACTCCGCCCGGACTCCTACGAAAGTCGGGCTCCGTCCTCAACATCAGCTGCCGGTAAGCTTTGTCCGGACTCCTACGGGAGCCGGGCTTCGCCTTTAACTTTAATTGCAGGAAGACTCCGCCCAGACTCCTATGGGAATCAGGCTTCGTCCTCGACTCCAACGGCTGCAGACAGACTTCGTCTGGACTCCTACGGGAGCCGGACTCCGCCAATAATTTCAACCACAAGTAGACTCCGCCCGGACTCCTACGGGAGGCGGGCTCCATCCTCAACATCAGCTGCCGGTAAGCCTTGTCCAGACTCCTATGGGAGCCGGACTTCGCCTTTAACTTTAATTGCAGGAAGACTCCGCCCGGACTCCTACGGGAGCCGGACTTCATCCTCGACTCCAACGGCTGCAGACAGACTTCGTCCGGACTCCTACAGGAGCCGGACTCCGCCAACAATTTCAACCGCAAGTAGACTCTGCCCGGACTCCTACGGGAGCCGGGCTTCGTCCTCAACATCAGCTGCCGGTAAGCCTTGTCCGGACTCCTACGGGAGTCGGACTTCGCCTTTAACTTTAATTGCAGGAAGACTCCGCCCGGACTCCTACGGGAGCCGGGCTTCGTCCTCGACTCCAACGGCTGCAGACAGACTTCGTCCGGACTCCTACGGGAGCCGGACTCCACCAACAATTTCAACCGCAAGTAGACTCCGCCCGGACTCCTACAGGAGCCGGGCTCCGTCCTCAGCATCAGCTGCCGGTAAGCCTTGTCCAGACTCTTACGGGAGCTGGACTTCTCCTTTAACTTTAATTGCAGGAAGACTCCGCCCGACCCCCTACGGGAGCCAGGCTTCGCCTGTAACTTTAGCTGCAAGTAGACTTCGTCCGGACTCCTACGAAAACCAGACTCCGTCTTCTATTCCGACTGAAGACCTCGCCCAAACTCCTACGGATACCAGACCTCGCTACCGACTCCAACCGAACTTCGACCGACAAGTCTGGACCCCCTGGCAGGCCACAGTAACGGACAACACTGCTCCACTCCCTGCGGCAGACTCTACGCAGCTCCATCACTCCCTGACAGGCCACAGTAACGGTCACAGCACTACTCCACTCCCTACGATGGGTCTCGCGCAGCTCCACTACTCCCTGGCAGACCACAATAACGGCCACGATCCTGCTCCACTTCCTGCGATGGATACCGCGCGATTCTCCCATCTGCTGGCGAATCGCGACAACAGACGCCGCCCCACTCCCCGTGGCAGACTCCACGTGGCACACCCCGATGATAGCCACGGGTCCACTCCACTACTCTTCGCAGCAAACTCTGCCTGACCCAGGGCAGCCCACTGCTAGATGGTTACAGACGTCACTATCAGGCAACTGCCCCCTTCGCCTATAAAAGGGGGGGGCTCCAGATACGTTATTCGATAAGCTCTAATCTTTCATCTAAAAACTCTGCTAAATTCTCCGTTCGAGCACTCCATTCTTGTTGAGGCAGAGAACTGACTTGAGCGTTGGAGGGTCTTGCCGGAGCAATCCCACCTCCGGTTTAGACTTCCTTTGCAGGTCCCGACGGCGATCGCGACTTCTCCGACTCCAGCTTCTCCGGCGCAAGCAGATTTTTGCACCAACAGAACTTTTATGATGAACCTGCCAAATAACTATTATTATTAGATAATTCATATACTAATTTCAATCATCTACCACTTAGATGATTGGCTTTAGGATATATTTTCCAACAGTTGTTCCATGCCCGCATGACTGAAGGCACCTCCATGTAAATGCATGTCCTGAAGATGATTAATTTGATCACTCATTTGAGACAACTGAGCTTTGCCATGGATGGTGAACTGAATCAGAATTTGATCTTGCAATCTCTCCCTGACTTTTTTTCTCAGTTTGTTATAAATTAACATATGAACAAACTAAACATCAACCTGCTAGAGCTGCAGAACATGTTGAAAACAGCAGAGAGCCATTTTAAGGATAAAAAGATTTTGGTACTTTTTGTCGATAAGATCAACAAGAAGAAAGTGAAGAAGGGTTCTAAGAAAAAGATGAACCCTAAGGTTGGCATCTCCAAGAAGAAGGCGAAGAAGGACTCCACCAAAAATACTTACTATCACTGTGGCAAGGAGGGCCATTGAAAGAGAAATTGCAAGGAGTACCTTGCTAACCGTGAAATCAGTAAATATTGCTAAAAGTTTGTATATGATACAAACTAACTTATCATTAAGTACTTTATTTTCAGATTCTTGGGTATTAGATACCACCTGTGGTTCACACTTTTACAAATCTTTACAGAGTCTACAAAAAATAAAGAGTTTGAATAAAAATGACTTCGAGCTGTTCGACGCTAGTGGAGAGTTCATTCAGGCTGAAGCCATAGGAACCAAGATTTTGAAGTTGCCTTCGGGCAAAGTTTTGGAACTAGAGCTATCGTTTGACACTAATGCTCATTATAAGAAAGTCTCCACACCTTCTCTTCTCCTCTCCATGCCATCTCCCTCTCCTCTCTGGTCTCTGATTCTCTCCCATGCCCAAAGGAGTTGGGCATCCTATCTAGTAGTCTTAAAGCATCGAGCTCCATCCAATCTGCACAAAGGAACAGAAGGCTACGATCAAGCATTGGTCGGAACCCTATCGAAGATCAGATCCAAGGCTGATCCAAGAGCTTGTAGATTTATCTAGGAGTAAATGAATCTAACATGGAGAGAGCATCCTAATCTAAGTCGAGTGGATATCTTGTCGGACAAGTGCACAACTCATCAGCGAACATAAAACTCTATGATCATCAGACTACGGAGTTCATTTATCCATGCAAGATGATGTGATCATCTTATAATCTGAATTAAATTATTTAAATCTCTATTTTTTTTCTTAATCTAGATTCATGATCGATCTAACCATGATCAAGATCAGATCTCGATCGGATTGCATGTCGGATCAAAAGTTTTTTAAATTTTATTGCATCCTGATTTGATCGATCGGGCATGCGATCATTCTTTTACATATGCGACTATCTCAAAAAAAAAATATCGAGATGTAGAGAATAGACTTCATGGATAATGTAGTAGACCCATGACTAAGTCACTTAGCTAGTAGAAACTGAAGCCCACCTTTAGAAGATGGGGCTTAGGTAATATGGCAGATTGACTTTAGTACAAGTAAGAGATTATTAGATGTATGCCCTAGAAGTTAATATAACTGACACATTTATTCTTTTTAAGATATAGTTTTGTACTTAATTTTATTATTTATTAATAAAATTAGATAATTTATTTTCATTCATGTTGTGTATATGTCCATGAATTATCCAGAGGATTAATAAGAACATGACACATATTCTTAAGAGTTGAGAATTTGAGGCATATGTCATTGGTAATTAATTATTAAATTACTTTCGATTGATGGATCATCATGGAGACAGTGATTGATCTGATAAGATTGATACATGGATTGCTTCTTTTTGGATAGATAAGTCTCGAGTCTAAATATGAAGATACTGGAGCGAGAGTGCAGGTGGTTGTTAGAAAATAAGGATACCAAGTGTGATCAATATGAAAAGTCACTTGGATGTCTAGTCACTCATCAGTGACATTCTCGATGCTGTAGTAGTGTGACTAGTTCTTTGACATATGATGTATCGGCTATTCAGAATGAGGTTGCTATAGTTTGACTGTATATATGCTTAGTCCCTAGCCATATGAGTCCTTACGGTGCATGTTGACTGCAGTTGATTCATTACAGGAGTAGATTATGCATCTAGATAGGATCTATCGATCTTAGTAGATAAAGAATAGTCCTATGTGATTTATAAGATTGATTTTTGAAGACCATGGCTATGGCAGTATGAATGATGGAAAAGAATTTTTCATAAGATTTCATAGTATGAACTTGAGTTGAATAAATCTTACATATGATAGATATTAAGGTTTGATGAGTTTTTCATAATCTCTATCTTGTCGAGACTCATGATAGAAGAACTGTATCACATGGTAACTATACCTAAGAGGTTCAATTCTTTTCATTCTGATGGATTATCAGTACATGCTATTAGGCGTCACTGGTAGATTATGAGATCAATGAGATTATTTTGATGGTCAATAATTCTTATTGGATAAGTTAGAATTGTTTCAATCCATTGAAAAGAGCTTCAATAATATTAGTGATGGAGATCATAATATATCTCACTACTAGACAGAATATAATTTATGGGATCACACACATAAGATGCACAGTCAGCTCTATCACTTATGTCCTCAAATCTTCACACTCCAATATCAAATCTCATTTTCACTGCATGATTTCATCATGGGCTGCCGCTACCTAATTCGTAGGTTGGTTCTTCTTGCGACTACTACTCACCATCTGAACTGCAAGAAAGAATCTCTACTCATGAATCTACTGGTCTCTGATACCAACTAACATAGCCTAGGACCACATTCGAGAGGAAAGAGAGAAGAA
>NC_026007.2:11070076-11119088 GCF_000442705.2 Elaeis guineensis | reverse complement strand
AAGTCCATGCACATAGAGCAGGGATGTATATTGTTGCCCAGCTATGCAACCCAAGAGGGGGGGTGAATTGGGTTTCTAAAAATTTTAAGCCCAACTGATTACTTATGAAGAACAAAATAAAGACTTTAATTCAATATTAATTACCTAAAGCAGGAATGCAAGAATATAATAAAGATATAAAGTAAAGCGATAAAGCACACCACAAACACAAGAATTTATAGTGGTTCGGTGCTAACCTTGCACCTACATCCACTCCCCAAGATCCTACTTGGGAATTTCAATCCACTATCCTTTGTATTCAACCCGAATACAAAACGTCGGAAACTCCGACACTAGCTATCCCAAGCTAGATCACTTGTTTCTCGGGTACAAGTAAACCTAAAACACTCCGATTTTAGGTTCGGATCAACCTTTCCTTGTTTTGAAAATCCTCCAAGAACAAGAACAAAAACTTACAAAGAGTAAGAATATTTAGAGCACGGATTAATACAATAACAGCTCCTTAAATGAGCAAATATAACAATAAAAACTTTACTCAAATGATGAACCCCTTTTTTTGGATTTTCTCAAAGTGGATGAATGCTTGAATGCTTGAGAAGAGGTTGATTATTGATTGAAGATCTCTTGAAAGCTTTGAACGATCTCTAGATCAAGGTTGAAACAATAGGCGTGAAGGATTCTCTCCTTGAAAGCTCTTGCTTTTCTCTTTCACAATCTCTCTGGTATATTGTGGATCCTCTCTCTTTTTCTTTTTGGATTTTTCGTTGATCTCAGGCTTTTTCGTGCAGATTTCGGATCCTCTCTTCTGTTCTTCTCTTTTTTTGATTTCATGTTTGATCCGCTATTTAATCTATAATTTCTTTCACCATTTTAAGCATTTTGTAGCATTAGAAGCAAGAGAAAACAATTTAGGTAGATAAAGAGCCGTTAGAGCAATTTTAGGAAGCATAAATGGCAATTAAAACGGGCAAAAAAATAGCCGTTGCTGATATTTTCCATCGCAGGGGTCGACTCATGAGTCGACTCATGCATCAGGAGTCGACTCATGAGTCGACTTCTGTTGCACAGACCAGAAGGTCTGATTTCTGGATTTTTTGGCTCAAATCAGCAGAGGTCGACTCATGAGTCGACTCATGCCTTGTGGGTCGACTCATGAGTTGACTCACAGGTCGTGCCAAGTCAAAAATCCAGCGTGCCATGGGAATTTTTTTGCGTGCCAATCAGCTCACAGTGCCATGAGTTGACTCATGAGTTGACTCATGAGTCGACTCATGCACTTCAAACCTTCATAACTTCAAAAATATAAGTCCAAATACAATGAAATTTTCACCAATAGTTTACAAATCATTTGTTCTATCAAATGATACTATCAAATCAGGATTTTAGTGAAATTATGATTTTGCCCTTGAAGAGCATAAGGACTTTTTCATTTTAAAATTATTTGTATCCCTTCAATCTGCTTTGTAATCATCAAAATCAATCTAAGAGCAACAATCTCACCCTTTTTGATGATGACAAAACATTTAAACAAAAATATTTATGTTAATGCATTAATTTCAAAAGAATCCATTTTAGGTGCATATGCTTGAAAAGAGTATGATTCTTTTGGCATGTAATATAAATGCAAAAATAGTTTGTCCATTTTCTTAAAGATTTGAAAAGGATATTAGATCATTTTGAGTTTAAGATATATCAGAGCAAGAGAAGAGAAATAAATTTTGCAATGTATCAGAGCAAGAAAAATATTTTTTTTTTTACAATGTTATCAGAAAAGATTTTACAATGTATCAGAGCAAGAAAATTTTATAATATATCAGAGAAAATTTCACACTGTATTAGAGCAAATGTCAGAGAAAATTTCACACTGTATCAGAGCAAATGTCAGAAAAAATTTCACACTGTATCAGAGCAAATGTTATAATATATCAGAGAAACTTTCACACTGTATCAGATTAAATTTTATCATGTATCAGAGCAAGTTAAAAGAAATTTTAGGGTGTATCAGAGTAAAATAAATTTCTTAAGATGTATCAAGGTAAATAAAATTTCAAAAGATGTATCAGAGCAAGTTTGAGCATATAAAAAAAATACTTATTTGCATTGTACTTATGATTTTGCTTTTGATGGATGGCTTTTAATTTCTGTCTGATACCAAATTTCGATACCAAATTTCTCAAAGTTTTGTTTAATTTCTCCAATATTTGTTTCATCTTCCAATCTTTGTTTTTGTTTAATTTCTCAAGTTTGGTTTAATCTTTCAATTCTTGTTTTTGTTTAATTTATCCAGTTTGGTTTAATCTTTCAATCTTTGTTTTTGTTTAATTTCTCCCCCTTTTTCTCATAATTTAGGGTTTTGCTCTCTTTTTTTTTGTTTAATTTCAATTTTTGTTTTTGTTTAATTTCTCCCCCTTTTTGACATCATAAAACATAGTTAACTCTTCCTTTTTCTGAAACATTCTTTAATTTCTTCCCCTTTAGAGTTTTTCACAGATGTTTGCTCCCCCTTAATATAGCAATTATCAATAGCAAACAACAACAAGGAGAAGACAATATTTCAACAAGAAGAAAATATATAACCAAAATATGATCGATATCATTACAAAGAGGTAGAAATATAGGTAAAAGATGATTCCATTAATATCATAATTGTTTCAATACATAGTTCAACTTATAAAAATCAACCAGCTAATTTTCAATACATGGCCCCAAGGTATAGATCCTAGAACAAGACACTAACTCCTATGGTCTAGTAATGATCAAGACAAATCATGGATCGGAGTCATCAGATATGGTATGAGAAGCTGATGGATCAGAAGTGCATCCTCTACCCCGTCTGCCTCTGGCACGAGCAGGAGAACGAGATGAACTGGGAGGCTGAGAACGCTGAGATGCTAAGGACTGAACAGAAAGGGTGAGTCTGATAGAATCAAGTACGTTTAGTGCTCTGGAAACAGATTGAAGTAGAGCAGTGAACTGAGTGGTAGCATGCTCACTCGATCCTCGGATCTCTTTCCTTAGTAGCTCATATCCACCTTCTAGTGCTCCTCTGAGCCTGCCAGCCTCTGCAGTGAGGTCTGTGACCTCAATAGTAGACTCCTGTGGCTGGGGATGGGCCAATGTAAGGACTTGCCCCTGCAAGTCAAGAACTCTGCCAGTAAGTCTCCAGACTGTGTCCTCAAGCTGCTGTATCCTGATGGACTGATCTGATATCATCTGAAACACAATGGAGATGTGGGGAGTAATGGTTTGATCAGAAGAAGTGGCACCAGGTGCAAAAGAAGTACTACCCCACTGACTAGACAGCAAAGAAGCCACACGCTGTGAAATATGCTCGATCTGATCGTCAGCCAGTTTGAACTCTGAATGAGGTGCTCTGCTCTCTAGCTGAAATACTGGTGTGGGCATCCTAGTAAACTCAGAAGGGCCAGCCTCAGTATCAGGAATGAACTGGGTATCTAGTGATGCTGCCCTGAAGTCATGTACAGGAGAAGATGGACCTTCTTCTTCTACTCTGCCTTCAGTTCTATCTTCAGCTCTTTCCTCAGCTCTCTCTTCAGCTCTTTCTTCAGAGCCCTTGATCCAACCACCAACAGTCTTTGTAATTCCCATTCGGTGCAGGCTGTGTTGGTTGAAAGTGTCCACATGTGAGAGCTTGGTAGGTGTCTCCCCCTCACAGCTAACTCCAAACCTCCTAAATACTCTAGTAAGGGCCATACCATAAGGCAAGTGTGCCTTGGATCTGTTCAAAGTTTCTCTCATGGCCTCTATCATAAGTGCAGGGAGATTTAGGGGGGTCTGAGTGATGATATGAAACATGACACATACATCTGTGCCAGATAGTAAGTCATGTCTACCACTCCTAGGAAAGAAGAGTTTTGTTACAATCTGATGCAGGACCCTCATCTCAATGGACAATAGCTTTGCTTCCAATTTGTTTAAACTTCCTGAAAAAGCTTCTCCTAAGATAATTCTGATCCCTTCTTCTTTAATTGGGAGTTCCATATATGAGTATCCTTCACTAGGCAACTGAAGTATTTCTCCCAATATCCTAGAATCCAAGCATATGTCAATCCCCTTGACTGTTGAAGTCACTGACCCGTTTCCATAAAGTAGGTTCTGGTAGAACTCTCTAACTAGATCAACATAGGTGACTTCCTTAAGGGAGCAGTAGAGTTCCCATCCTTGATTTTTGATCTTACTTGCAAAAGTAAAGCCTTCTTTCTCAAAGAACCGAAAATCTATGTTTTTTTCGATTTCTACTTTTCTATCAGAAAGAGGATTTACACTGGGGCTTATGGAGGATTGAGAGGGACCTTGAGCAGGTACTGAAACTGGAGCGGGAACACTGGAAGACTGAGCATGCCTTTTCTTTCGGACAATTTCCTCAGGCTCACGGATTGATTTCCTTCTTTGGGGAAGTTTCATCTTTGGAGCCATATCCAATAAGGTAGCAGACAAGAAGACTTGAATTGAGAGGAGGAGGGATCTCAAGAGAGTAAAGAGGAATTTTAGTGGAGAAAAGAAGTGGATTTTGGAAGTTCGGTGAAGTGCTAGGGCACGTTCCAACCGCGTCAAGCAATGCGAGAAAGCACGAGAAATCTCTTTTCCAAGGAGGCAATTTTTGGTGGAGAGTAGGAGGGAGAATTGCCTCGAGATAAATCCTTGGATTTGGAGCAAAAAAGAGTTGGAAAGAATGGCTTTCGAAAGGAAGATGATGAGAAGATGAGTCGTCTCACAAACAGGGTTCCCGTTTAAAAACAATGAGCCCGTGGGAAGTTTGTGGGATTTACAAGTTTGCCATTGAGTCGACTCATGGGGGTCGACTCATGAAGTTCAGAAATTCAGGAAAAATACAAATAAATTCCAAAAAAATTCAAAATTTTGAGAGAAGGAATTTTGCTCAATGATAAGTTTTTAGAGTGATAAATCTGAGCTTTTGGGACCAGGATAGATGTTGAAAATTGAGCTCTAATCAATTCTTTAAAAATTGAGAAATTTTAGGCAAATAGATCTAGAATTCCTAGATTTCTTCTAATTTCACAGAATCTATCATCACTAAGGGCCTTTGTAAAGATATCAGCTAATTGATTTTTAGTGCTAACATATTCAAGAATTATATTTTTGTTTTGAACATGTTCTCTTATGAAATGATGTCTTATTTCAATATGTTTGGATCTTGAGTGTTGTATTGGATTTTTAGATAGATTTATGGCACTTGTATTATCACATTTTATTGGTGTTTCATTAAGTTTGATTCCAAAATCTTCGAGTTGTTTCTTAATCCATAAGATTTGAGCACAACAACTTCCGGCTGCAATGTATTCGGCCTCAGCCGTAGACAGTGCCACCGAATTTTGTTTCTTGCTAAACCATGAGATTAGGTTAACTCCAAGAAATTGGCAAGTTCCACTTGTGCTTTTTCTATCTAATTTACATCCAGCAAAATCAGCATCTGAATATCCTAACAAATTAATTTGTGAGTCCTTAGAGTACCATAACCCTATAGTTTATGTACCATTTAAGTATCTAAGGATTCTTTTAACAGCATTCAAATGAGATTCCTTAGGATTAGATTGATATCTAGCACATAAGCAAACACTAAACATGATATCAGGCCTACTTGCAGTTAGATATAATAATGAGCCAATCATACCTCTATAGTATTTTAAGTCTACGCTTTTACCTTCATCATCCTTGTCAAGCTTACTTGAGGGACTCATTGGTGTGCCAATTGGTTTGCAGTTCTCCATTCCAAATCTTTTGAGTAGTTCCTTGGTGTACTTGCTTTGGGTGATGGAGATTCCCTCTTTTGATTGTTTGATTTGGAGTCCGAGGAAGAAGGTGAGTTCTCCCATCATGCTCATCTCGAACTCTCCCTGCATAAGCTTAGCAAAGTCTTGACAAAGGGATTCATTAGTAGACCCAAAAATTATGTCATCAACATAAATTTGTATAATTAGCATATCATTTTGGTTTCTTTTAATAAATAGGATTGTATCTACATTGCCTCTTGAGAAACCATTATTTAGTAGAAATTTGCTTAGCCTTTCATACCATGCTCTAGGTGCTTGTTTTAGACCATATAAAGCTTTATTTAATCTAAAGACATGATTGGGAAAAGCATGATTTTCAAATCCAGGGGGTTGTTCTACATATACTTCTTCAGAAATATATCCATTTAAAAATGTACTTTTAACATCCATTTGAAATAACTTGAAATTCATAAAGCAAGCATATGCAAGTAGAAGTCTAATAGCTTCTAATCTAGCAACAGGTGCAAAGGTTTCATCAAAATCAATTCCTTCTTCTTGATTATATCCCTTAGCAACCAGTCTTGCTTTATTTCTAATTACATTTCCATGCTCATCTAATTTGTTTCTAAAGACCCATTTTGTGCCAATTATTGAATAATCTTTAGATCTTTTCACTAAGGTCCAAACATTATTTCTTTCAAATTGATTAAGTTCTTCTTGCATAGCATTAATCCAGTTATGATCATTTTCAGCTTCTTCAAAAGTTTTAGGTTCAAGTTGAGATACAAATGCACAATGATTAAGTACATCTCTAAGTGAAGAACGGATTTTTACCCCATGCATAGGATCACCAATTATTAACTTCTTAGGGTGGTTGTGAACATACCTCCATTCCTTGGGTAAGTCATTTGTACCTTGAGGTTGTTCTTGAATTTCTTCACCTTTCTCATTTTGTTCATCTTCTTGATCCTTGTCTTCTGGAGTTGCTGAATCTTTCAGAGTGATCTCCTTTATACCTTCTATTAGTGGATCTGCATCATCAACACCCTCATTCTTCCTTGAAGGAAGATCGTTAGATTCATCAAAGACAACATGTATGGACTCCTCAACTACTAAAGTTCTTTTGTTGAAAACTCTAAATGCTTTACTAGTGGAGGAGTAACCTAGAAAGATTGCTTCATCTGATTTTGCATCAAATTTACCAAGTTTTTCTTTTCCATTATTTAATACAAAACATCGGCAACCAAAAACATGAAAATAGGCAATATTTGGTTTTCTTCCTTTCCAAAGTTCATAGGGGGTTTTCTTTAAAAATTATCTTATTAAAGCACGATTTAAAATGTAACATGCTGTGTTAATAGCTTCCGCCCAAAAATATCTTGGAAGGTTGCTTTCACAAAGCATGGTACGGGCCATTTCTTCTAAGGTTCTGTTTTTCCTTTCAACTACCCCATTTTGTTGGGGTGTCCTAGGAGCAGAGAAGTTATGGCCAATTCCATTTTCATCAAAAAAATTTTCAAAATCTTGATTTTCAAATTCAGTTCCATGATCACTTCTAATATTTTGAATTGAAAACCCTTTTTCATTAGAGACTTTTCGATGAAATTTAGTGAAAATTTGAAAAGTTTCATTTTTGTGAGCTAAAAAGAAAACCCAAGTAAAACGAAAGTAATCATCTATTATTACAAATCCATATCGTTTTCTTCCTAGACTAGTGGTTCTTGTTGGTCCAAATAAATCCATATGTAAGAGCTCTAAAGGTCTAGAAGTTGAAACAGTATTTTTGGATTTAAATGATACTCTAGTTTGTTTACCTAATTGGCATGCATCACAAATTCTATCCTTTTTAAAATTCAATTTTGGCAAACCGAGAACTAAATCCTTTTTGATTAATTTTGAAAGAGAATGCATGCTAATATGTGCAAGTCTACGATGCCACAGCCAACTAGTCTCATTTATTTTAGCATTTAAGGAAACTAGACATTGCATGTCTAATTTAGTTAAATCATTCAAGTCTACCATATAAACATTGCCATGCCTATGTCCTATAAATTTAATGCCATCGTTAATAGGACTCGTCACAATGCAAACAGATGATTCAAAACTTACTTTATACCCTTTATCACAGAATTGACTAATGCTAAGTAAGTTATGCTTTAAACCTTTAACTAATAAAACATTCTCAATGTATTTGGAGGGAGTGATACCAATGTTATTTATCCCGATGATCTTTCCTTTGCCATTATCTCCAAAGGTGACCATCCCTCCATCCTTAGCATCAAGCGTGATGAATTGTGATTCATCACCAGTCATGTGTCTCGAGCATCCACTGTCAAGATACCATTTCCTGTTTCCTTCTTGGGATGCTAGACACACCTGCAAGCAAAGATCAAGTTTCTGTCTTAGGTACCCAAGCTTTCTTGGGTCCTTTCAGGTTAGTCAGAATGGTTCCTTTTGGAACCCATATTTTCTTTGTGTTTGCATATTTGTTAATAAGACATGTATATGATTTATGTCCTATTCTTCCACATTTAAAATAAGTAATATTTGTAGACTTGTTACTTGAATAATTTACATAAATATCCTTCAGAAATTTTTGTTTCTTCAGGGGTTTATAACCAAGTCCAGCCTTATCATATATAGCTTTCTGATTTTCAAGGATCATATTTAGTTTGTTTGAACTTAAGGTGAACTTATCTACTATAGATTTCAGCTTGTTCATTTCATCCTTTAAGTTTTGATTTTCTTGAATCAAGGTGAATTTTTCAATTGAAAGATTTTCAGCTTGTTTTACTAAGGACTGATTTTCCAATTTCAGTTCTTTGTTTTTCTTTCCTAGTTTCTTTAATTCATCAATTGAATCATAGAATGCTTCATGCAATTCTTCAAAAGTAAATTCACTAGTGGATTCAGAAGTTACCTCATTTTCGTGTGCCATCAGGCACAGGTTGGCTTGTTCTGTTGAGGTTTCCTCGTCGGAGCTTGAGTCATCACTCGCACTCCAGGTTGCCATCATTGCCTTCTTTTTGAACTTCTTTGGACCTTTCTTCAATTGTGGACATTCGGATCTGATATGTCTCGGCTTCTTGCACTCGTAGCATATAGGGGGTTGATCTTTCTCCTTTTCTTTGCTTTGATCCCTTTTTGTGAATTTCTTTCTCATCCCCTGTTTCCTTTTTCTTAGAAACTTCTTAAATTTCCGGGTGATTAGAGCCATCTCTTCATCCTGATCTTCATCTTCAGAGTCATCCGTTTCATAATCAGGCGAAGTTGTGGATTTGAGGGCAATGGTTCTTTTCTTTTTGACTTCATCCTCTTGATGTTGCTTCATGCTGAGTTCATGAGTCATCAAGGATCCAAGAAGCTCTTCTAGAGGTAGAGTGTTCAAGTCCTTTGCTTCTTGGATGGCAGTCACCTTGGCTTCCCAAGTTCTTGACAGTGACCTGAGAATCTTCCTTACAAGTTCACTGTTAGTATAAGATTTGCCAAGACTCTTTAAACCATTGATTATATCAGTAAAATGAGTAAACATAGCAGTTATGGACTCATCATGCTCTATTTTGAACAATTCATATTTATGTACAAGCATGTTTATTTTAGACTCTTTTACTTGATTTGTTCCCTCATGGGTTACTTCTAACCTATTCCATATTTCTTTAGCAGATGCATAAGTAGAAATGCGATTAAATTCACTTGCATCTAGTGCACAATAAAGAATATTCATGGCTTTGGCATTTAATTGTGCCAATTTCTTGTCAACCTCATCCCATTCTTTCTCGGGTTTGGTTGATTTCTCACCATCTATAATCTTGGTGGGTGTGTGAGGACCATTCACTATGATACTCCACATATCATAATCGAGTGCTTGTATGAAAATCTTCATCCGAGCTTTCCAATAGGTGTAATTAGACCCATTGAAAAGTGGAGGTCGGTTTGTTGATTGCCCCTCGGCTAGAAAAATACCAACATGGGTTGCCATAGATCTTTGGCTCTTTGATTATTAGATCAAAGAAGGGCTAGAGCACCGGCTCTGATACCACTTGTTGCCCAGCTATGCAACCCAAGAGGGGGGGTGAATTGGGTTTCTAAAAATTTTAAGCCCAACTGATTACTTATGAAGAACAAAACAAAGACTTTAATTCAATATTAATTACCTAAAGCAGGAATGCAAGAATATAATAAAGATATAAAGTGAAGCGATAAAGCACACCACAAACACAAGAATTTATAGTGGTTCGGTGCTAACCTTGCACCTACATCCACTCCCCAAGATCCTACTTGGGAATTTCAATCCACTATCCTTTGTATTCAACCCGAATACAAAACATCAGAAACTCCGACACTAGCTATCCCAAGCTAGATCACTTGTTTTCCGGGTACAAGTAAACCCAAAACACTCCGATTTAGGTTCGGATCAACCTTTCCTTGTTTTGGAAATCCTCCAAGAACAAGAACAAAAACTTACAAAGAGTAAGAATATTTAGAGCACTGATTAATACAATAACAGCTCCTTAAATGAGCAAATATAACAATAAAAACTTTACTCAAATGATGAACCCCTTTTTTCGGATTTTCTCAAAGTGGATGAATGCTTGAATGCTTGAGAAGAGGTTGATTGTTGATTGAAGATCTCTTGAAAGCTTTGAACGATCTCTAGATCAAGGTTGAAACAATAGGCGTGAAGAATTCTCTCCTTGAAAGCTCTTGCTTTTCTCTTTCACAATCTCTCTGGTATATTGTGGATCCTCTCTCTTTTTCTTTTTGGATTTTTCGTTGATCTCAGGCTTTTTCGTGCAGATTTCGGATCCTCTCTTCTGTTCTTCTCTTTTTTTGATTTCACGTTTGATCCGCTATTTAATCTGCAATTTCTTTCACCATTTTAAGCATTTTGTAGCATTAGAAGCAAGAGAAAATAATTTAGGTAGATAAAGAGCCGTTAGAGCAATTTTAGGAAGCATAAATGACAATTAAAATGGGCAAAAAAATAGCCGTTGCTGACATTTTCCATCGCAGGGGTCGACTCATGAGTCGACTCATGCATCAGGAGTCGACTCATGAGTCGACTTCTGTTGCACAGACCAGAAGGTCTGATTTCTGGATTTTTCGGCTCAAATCAGCAGAGGTCGACTCATGAGTCGACTCATGCCTTGTGGATCGACTCATGAGTCGACTCACAGGTCGTGCCAAGTCAAAAATCCAGCGTGCCATGAGAATTTTTTTGCGTACCAATCAGCTCACAGTGCCATGAGTTGACTCATGAGTCGACTCATGCACTTCAAACCTTCATAACTTCAAAAATATAAGTCCAAATACAATGAAATTTTTACCAATAGTTTACAAATCATTTGTTCTATCAAATGATACTATCAAATCAGGATTTTAGTAAAATTATAATTTTGCCCTTGAAGAGCATAAGGACTTTTTCATTTTAAAATTATTTGTATCCCTTCAATCTGCTTTGTAATCATCAAAATCAATCTAGGAGCAACATATATGATTATCTCAAGTAGAAATACATAGAGGTACAGAGAGTAGACTCTACATGGATTGTGGTAGGCCTAAGTCACTTAGCCAGCTAAAGATCGAAGCTTGTCTTTAGAAGATGGAGCTTAGGTATGGGGCAGATTAGTTTTAGTATAAGTGAAAGTTTGTTAGATGAGTGCCCTAGAAGCTAATCTTGGTTAATGCATACATTTCTCTAGGACATATTTTTATACTTTGTTAGGCAATTTTTATTACCAATCATGTTGTATGTGTCTATAATTTATCCTAAAAGTTAATAAAGATGATTTTGTATATTCTCAATATATTGAGAATTTGAGACATACATCATTAGTGGTTAATTTTTAAAAGCTTTCGATTGTAAGATCATCACGAAAGACAATGATCAATCCATTTAAGATCGATGCACGGATCACCTCTCTTCTAGACAAATGGATCTCGAGTCTGCAGTGTGGGGATACTAGGATGAGAGTGTCGGTGGTTGTTAGAGAATAACTTGTACTGAGCATGACCAACACAAAAAATCACTTGGATGTCTACTCACTCATCAGTGATTTTCTCAATGCCGTAGTGGTATGACTGGTTCTTTGACCTACAGTGTGTTGGCTATTTGCTTCGAGGCTACTTAGTTTGACTACATATTTTTTTAGTCCCTAACCATTCAGATCCTTACTGTGTATGTTGGCTATTATAGGTATAGATTCACTGTTTGAAGTAGGATACACCTAGATAGAATTTATTGATCTTGGTAGAAAAAGAGTAGTCCTATACGATTCACAAGACTGAGTTTACAAAGTCTCTATCCAAAGTAAGTGTGAATACTGAAAAAGAATTTTCATGAGATTTATAGAAGAATTCAAGTCAAGTCAATCTGACATACGACTGATGATGAGGTTTGATGAGTTCTCTATGACCTCCGTCTAGTCAGAACTTACAATAGAGAGATTGTATCATATGATAACTACACCTAGGGGTTCATCTTTTCTGTGCTATTAGGTTGCTACTATATGCTGCTAGACATTACTGATGAATCATGAGAACTCACTAGGATCATTTTTGGATCAACGATCCTCGTTGAGATGAGTTAAAATCATTCCAATTCGTCGAAAGGAGTTTCGATAATATTATGATGCAGATCACATTATGTCTCACTACCAGATAGAAAAAAACTTGAGGGGTCATACATAAAAAGAGTATAACCTGATCAATGATTTGGATCATATTTAAACTATCAATCAGAATGATAATTTAAATTTTGAAAACTACTAATTTGTAAGTGTTATAGTTTTGGCAGCTGTTGGGTATAAAATATCCTCAGTCGAAGTTTGTAAAAGACCGACCCTTCCAAGGCTTTTCCGACTTCCGACTTTGTGTGGCATCTTTCTGAACTCCCTCGACCGTTCGAGCTTCCATAATGCCATCCGGGCTTCTCCGATAATGAGCTCCTCCATTCATCTATCGGGCTGCTCCAAACACTTTCTAAGCTTTACTATCAGCCGATTTTCTACAGCGATCGACTATTCTCCAAATCTCTTCCAAACTTCTTCCGACCATGGATGACTCTACTCCGAACTTCTTTCGAGCTTTGTCAATATCCAAACTTCTCCGACAGTGGGATTTTTATAGTAACCAGACTCCATCCAAGTTTCTACGACGGTCAACCACCTTCCAGATTCCATTCGAGCTCCTACGAGAATCGAATTTCAGCCAAACTCCTACAGTGGATGGATTTCAGATGAATTTTGATAATGGAAGGGCTCCACCAGCCGGGTCTCTACTCCGAACTTCTACTGCAAGCGGTCTACTCCAAACTTCTACTGCAAGCGGTCTACTCCAAATTTCTACTGTAAGTGAATTCCATCCGAGCTTCTACTGTAAACGAATTCCTTCCGAACTCCTATTACAGGCGGACTTCCGTCGAGCTTCTTCAATAAGTGGTCTCCATCCGGACTTCTACAAGAATCAGACTCCGTCTGAACTTCTATAGTGGATGGATTCTGGACGAACTTCTACAACAGATGGACTCCAGTAGCTGGATTTCTACAATGATCGATCACCTTCGGTGTCTGCCATACCTCTCCAGCCATCAACCTTCAATAGTGCTAACCGGACTTCCATAGGATCCTCCAGACTCCTCCAGCGGACGAACCTCCACAACGCCATCCGAAGTCCACTGTCGGTCAACCCTCTGTCAGATTCCTCATGAAACTAGACTTCTCCAACAAAAAGTCCCTGTCCGAGCTTCTACAGCAGATGACTCCCGCCTGCAGCATCAGTGCTCTAGGCACCCGACAACAGTGGACTCATCAGCAACCTCAGAAATATCTGAGCCTCTCTTAGATTGCAGAGACAAAGAGCCATTCTGCTCCTTCAGACATCCCAGCCGAGCTTCAGCCGTCAGGTCCGAACTCTCTGGCAAGTCACGACAATGGCCACTACCCTACTCCACTCTCTATAACGAATTTTGCATGGCTCCACCACTCTCTGGCAAGTCACGATAACAGACACCACTCCAGTTTCCATAACAAACTCCACGTGGCCCTGAACAGCCCCCTGATGCCACTACTCTCTGTAACAAACTCCGCGTGGCCCTGAACAGCCCACTACCAAGCGGTTACAGATGTCGCTGTCAATCAATTACGCTCTCCATCTATAAAAAAGGACCTCCAGATACATTCTTCTCTAAGCTCTAAACTCTATCTCGAAACTCTGCAAAAATTTTATTTGAGTGCTTCATTTCTGTTGAAACAGAGTACTGACTTGAGCGTCAGAGAGTCTTGTCGGAGCACCTCCAACTCCGATTTAGACTTCCCTTGCAGGTCCTGATGGCGGCCACGGTCATCTCAACTCCAGCTTCTCCGATGTCAGTGAAATTCTGCACCAACAGAATTGATGCTTGAAGGAGGGCTGCGTGTCTTCACAGTACCCTTGTTTTTAAAGGAGTGCTCAACGGGACTGTCTCTGGTCATCTTCTCCGACATCTTCTTCTCCTTCTCCTGCCAGATCTCCACCTGATGCCTCCCCGAAAGGCATCCACCAGGCGATCCATAGCCTCTGTGACCAGATCTCAGCAAGCTCCGCAAGCTCCGGCCTCGTCTCTAATTTCTCAGGCTCCTCCTCCGACAACGGCAGTCGGCATGGAGCAGTTTGACTTGCTGGTTCAGCAGGTCAGGGGCCTCACCGAAGCAGTATAGGCCATGTAGCAGCAGCCGCAGGCATCAGTGCGGCTGGAAAGAGCATCGTCGGAGTTTCAAAATTCGGTGACTGGGTGGGCCACTTGGGCAAGTCGCCTTGTCTTCCTCAAAAAGGGGAAGCAAAAGGTGGAGAGCCCACCATCCGATCACGATTCCACCCCTGAAGAGTCCCTTCCTCCGTTCCACCAGAAGACCCTCGAGACTCGCGGTCGAGAGGACCTCTTGGATCAAAGATTTCGAGAGATGAACTGGCAGATTGAAGAGCTCCACCATGCTCCCACTGCTTACGGTGAGGACATCTGCACTGACCCTCCTTTCTCTCAAATGATCATGTAGGAGCCAATCCCGCCGAACTTCAAGCTCCCCCAATTCGAGAGCTACAACGGGACCTCAGATCCGGTTGACCACCTGGAAGCCTTTTAGACAATGATGCTGCTTCATGGTGCGCCAGACGCCATCCTGTGCCGAGCTTTTCCGTCTACCTTGAAGAGAGCAGCAAGAAATTGGTACTCGGCACTGAAGTCGGATACTATCTTCTCCTTTGATCAGATGAGCCACCAGTTCGTTGCTCATTTCGTCAGCAGCCGGCATCCCCGGAGAGGTTCAGAGTCCCTCATCAACATCAAGCAAAAGGAGGGATAATCCATCCGAGCTTACATCAACCATTTTAACATCGCCACAGTGGAGGTCTGGAACTTGGACCGATCGATCGTGATGGCCGCCCTGAAGGGCGGTCTCCAAAAGAACGATCTTCTATTTTCTCTGGAAAGGAAGTATCCCAGAGACTTTGCTGATTTACTGGCTCGGGTCGAAGGATATGTCCGAGTAGAAGAAGCCTTCAAGATGAAGGATGAAGAGGCCACGAAAGAGTGGCAAGCGGGAGACTCCAGTAAGCCCACAGTTGAAAAAGGGCCGAGTGAAGCTCAGCCACGTTCTCGAACTCCCTCCGGACACAAGCGTGTCCAGACTCCTCCCTGGGCTCGTGGACAGAGAAGCCCAGACCACAGAGTTCAGCGGGGCTCTCCCCCAGAAAGATTCCATAGCTACGCCCCTCTCAACGCGTCGAAAACCCAAGTGCTGATGAAGGTCAGGGAGCAACTGCCGAGGCCAGAAAGGATGCGCACACACCCCAAAAAGTGCAACCCTAACAAGTTCTACCTCTATCATCGTGACCACGGCCACGACACAGAGGAGTGCATTCAGCTCAGAGACGAGATCGAGAAGCTCATTAGATGAGGTCGGCTCGATAGATTCATTCGACACCGACCTGAAGGTAGGGAAGATCGGTCGAGGGCCCTGCCACAACCGAAGCCACCAAGGAGGGAGGAGCAGCCTGAAGATCGACCTCCAATTGGGATCATCAACTCCATCTTTGGAGGACCCCGACGGGGAGCAGACCTTCTGCGACTATGGGATTCGAAAAATCTACGAATGTATTACCAATAACTTTGTCTTAAATAAAAGTTTCTTTCATATTTGCATATCTTTTCTTTTGGCATGAGCTCATAATGACAGGGAGTAGCTCCTTCCGACAATCGAAACTAAGCGTGTTAGGAATAGGAGGAGAACCTCATCCTAACATGAGCAAAATTGAAGGCCCGGTTATTTCAAGATCGGATGGGGGGAGAGGCCTTTACAACGACCCTTATGTGCCCCCACAGCCATGTTAGGAACAGGAGGAGAACCTCATCCTAACATGAGCAAAGTCGAAGGTCTGATTATTTTAAGACTGGATGGAGGGAGAGGCCCTTACAACGGCCCTTATGTGCCCCCATAGCCTTGTTAGGAATAGGAGGAGAACCTCATCCTAACATGAGCAAAGTCGAAGGCCCGATTATTTAAAGATCGGATGGAGGGAGAGGCCCTTACAATGGCCCTTACGTGCCCCCACAGCCATGTTAGGAATAGGAGGAGAACCTCATCCTAATATGAGCAAAGTCGAAGGCCCGATTATTTAAAGATCGGATGGGGGGAAAAGCCCTTACAATGGCCCTTACATGCCCCCACAGCTATGTTAGGAACATGAGGAGAATCTCATCCTAACATGAGCAAAGTCGAAGGCCCGATTATCTAGAGATCAAATGAGGAGAGAGGCCCTTGCAACGGTTCTTACGTGCCCCCACAGTCCTATTAGGAGCAGGAGGAGAACCTCATCCTAACATGAGTTGAAATTGACTGTATCGAAAATAGGAGGAGAACCTCATCCTGACACAAATGAAGACCCGATCGATCAAGCCTGGATGAGGAGGAAAGCCTCCTCAATGGCTCCTCTACACTCCCATGATCCTGTTAAGAGCAGAGGAAAAACCCTCACTCGAATACAAAAAAAGAAGGGAGAGAAAAAGGAAGAGCGACGAACTACACCGGTGATAAGGAAAAAGCAAACTACATCAAAGACTCAAGGGACCTCATCTCAACGAGGAAGAAAACCCTTGTCGACAATCTCCAGTCCCTAAGGGTGAATCAACATGGCGATGACCAGGTACCTTCAAACAACATCGACATCAAACAAGATAAAAGACAAAAGAAGCTCGGTAAACAACAACTCAAAGCAAGAATAGATGAGATAATGAGAAAAATTTCTTTTCATTTCATTAGTGAAGTATACATTACAAAGCTTTTGAAGGCCAAAAAAGAAAAATGACAAGAAAAAAAAAGAATACATAGAATAAAAGGTAAAGAAGCTCTAAGGAAGCTCGGCTTCTTCAGACTTTAAACTCTCGATTCCAGCCATCATCGAGGAGTGCTTTAAGTTTTTGACTTCTTCCAGTTCTTTCTTTCTTAACAGCATCTCTAGATACATCTGGTGGAACCGCCGACTCTCGCCCTCCGACTCTCGAATCCTCTTCCTCAGAACTTCGGACTCCACCTCGACATCCTTGATCGACTACTGCTCGTAGGCCAGTTGAAACTTCAGCCGCTGCAGTTCGGCCTTCTCCTACCCAAGGGCCACAGACAATTTTTCCATGGTCTCCCTTAAGGAGCGGAGCTCGTCGGAGCCTTATGCAGAGGTGGACTAGACTCTCTCAGACAACTGTCTCTGAAGGCGGCCAACTTCGTCGGTCGCTGTCTTGAGCTTCCTTCGGTAGTCATCTATTTGCCCACACTAGCCGACTCGATAGGCGTTATAGTTCGCCTCGATGTCCTGCAGCTGCTTCTGAAGGTCAGAGAGTTTTTTTGACCAGTCTCGATCGTGATCGGCCTGAGTTGCGAGCTAGTATAAGCTCCCTTCCAACTGGCCAATCTTCTCCCATGCGACCGCCAACTCGACTTCAAGGGAACTGATCTTGGAAGCCTGGGTCTAAGATCGATCGCTGGCATATTTTCGGAGTTCCTCAAGCTCCTTCATGAAGTCAGCCTTCCTCCAGGTGTAGTCCATGAGACCCTTTTTATGGAGGTCCCGAAAGTGAGTAGTCTCCGCAGTGACTTCCGAATGGCTCTTCCTCAGTCGGTGAAGTTTGTCATCCAGCTTCTTTGATTTCTTCATCAAGTGACAAACTTTTCTTTTGAGATCCCGGATCATGGACTTCAAAAGGATCCCCTGCGGTAGGCGAAGAGCTTCGGCTAGGCACTGTTGTTGGGAAACAAGAGTGTCCAGTACAAATCAGTGCAAGAAAATAAAAGAGAAGAAGAAAAAGGAGCTCTCTGTAAAGAAGAATCCGATTTTATTGATAAAATAGTTTTTAAGTACAAGAGAACGAAGAAAAGTTACCACAAAGAAAAAATACAAAATTAGAGGTTTCGAACCTCTGGGACAGAAGTGGAGGAGCTCGGCACCCCCGGAAGGTCGGTCACAGTGGCCGCGGTAGTCGAGGAGGTCCCGATTGGAGGAGGACTGGCAGTGGCTTTGGAAGGTCCAGTTTCATTGTCGGATGCCTCATCTAGGAAGCCGAGGTCCAGTTCGAAAAATTTTCTGGCCACCTTCTCTTGGCAGAGCTCGAAGCCCTTGATGAAGGCATCCTGGCCGAACTGGACCTGCAGATCCTCCATCTCGGAGGAGGTCTTGAACTCCTCCAATGCTCGGGCCCCTACCTCCGAGACTAGGGACGGGATCTGTGCCTTCAGCTCGGAGACCTACGCCTTCAGTTCGGAGACCTTGGCCTCTGCCTTCTTTCTTTCCTCCTCCAAGGCGGCCCTCAGATCGGACGAGGTTTGTCCCTCCTTCTGCAGTGCCTCCTGGAGACTTGCGACCTCGGCGATCTTCTCCTTGAGGTGGGCAGCCTCAGCCAGGCGACCTTCCTCCACCTGGGCTGCTTCCCTCTTGGCGTTCTTCATCGCCTCGATGTTGGCGATGAGCTGGTGTCCAATCTGCAAGAGCGGTCGGGGGGTCAATATAAAAGCTAAGGAGTAAACTAAGTAAAGAAGCAAGAAGAAGAAAAAAGTGAATTGACCTACCTCGAGAAAGGATCCCAGAGAATCCTAGACCCACTGCTCAGGATCAGCATGGACGATCCTGTGGACGACCTCGGGCAGAATGCACTCTTCGACCAGCCTCTTTATTAAATCCCTATTGTTGAAGGGATTTTCTCTCAGATCTTCCTCGGAGCCGTCGGCCCCCTCGATGGTAGCCTTGCAGCTACGGCTCTTGTGGGCCAGGGTCTTCTTCCTCCTCCTCCTTTCGGCCCCTGGTGCCCCCTTGGGATGAGCCTCTGGAGCGGGAACCTCGGTCGGGGGGCTCCGTGAAGAGGCTCGGGGGACTTTGGACTCGACGTCAGAGGAGGCGTCGACGGCAATGGCCACCTAAGCAAGCACGACTGAGCTCGTCTCTTCTGTCCTAGCTCTCTTTGCCGACCTCGAAGTCGCGGTGCTTTTTCTCTTGTGGGTCTTGAGACCCTAGGCTAACCTTCGAGCCACGCCTGTGTCCATGTCTGCAATAAAAAAAGATCGACACGGCTCAGAAATAGAATAAGAGAAAGGGGAAGCAACAATATAATAATAATAATAATAATAATAATAATGATAGTACCGATAGGGTTAAGAGGGCTCAGGCCAACGTTGAATAAGAGTTGTTCCTTCAGAAGGTCAGAGAGAAGGGGGGCTGGATAGGCCTCAAGCTTGTTAGAGGCTTCGAGGTTGTCCCTTCCCAGACTAGAAGCCCGACGGACGGAATCCCTCAGAGAGCCCCAGGGGGTAATCCTAGCTCCAAGGTCGGGCATCGGACGTAGAACTACCTCTCCTTCCAGTTGTGGATAGAAGAGGGGGCACCTTTCAACAACCCTTTTCTACCGAACTGGGGGGAGAAGTACCACCATCTTTTGTCGAAGGGTGACGCTTGAAGGTATAGAAATTTCTAAACAAAGAAAGGGTTAGCTGGACTTCGACTAGGCAATAGAGGGAAAGAAACTCTCAAAAATCTAAAGGAGTTCGGCGCTACAGAAACTAAAGAAATGTTTAAAAAGCGGAAGAGAGCGATGACAAAAGGCGGAAGCGAAAGTCGAAGCCCGGTGCGGAAAGCTTCTTGGTATAAATAGAAGCAGCCAGGGAGAGGAGCGCTAGCCCGACCAGTTGGCACGAAAAGCTCCAGCTCATACTCTGAAGAAACCCCGTACTGAATCCTAATCAGCGAGAGTTCCTCCGGAGTCAGAGAGCTGGAGATGGTGTCTGGTACAAAGACCAGACGAGGTTCTTCTACAGAGCTAAGATTTTGTGGGACTAGAATGGACGAACTCCTAGAACTGCTAGAGGAGGAAGTGTTAGAGGACATTTTGAATCAAGTGAAAACCCTAAAAATCTCAAAAAAATTGAAAAAATAAGAGATGGGGCGTTCGCAGAAAATTGAACAAGCAGAATGTAAAGGAGGGAAAATGGATGAAGAACAGTAGGGAAGACAAAAAAAAAAAAGAGAGAAGAGGGGAGTTCTGGAACTAACCTAGGCTGGTCTGAGAGGTGCAGAGATACAGAGATGGGGATCGACTCGAAGAACGCCTAAGGTCGAAAGGAATGAAACTCTCGAGGAAGAAGAAGGGCACCAACATGACTCTCAGGCAAAGTGAAATCCCTAGAGGAGGGGAGCGGGTTTAAATAGGCAACAAGACCCAGCACAGTAATGATTGCGGATCTCCTCTGGCCGACCTACACTCGCCGCATGTCCCACTTACGACGGCAGGTGGCTAAAAGTGGCTGGCAACTGACAGAACCATTATTGCACCGTACCTAGAGCAATGCTCCGACTAAAATTTTGAAAAGACCTTTTTGGATCACCTCGATTTGAAAAGGCTCCGACACCAGCGCACCAAACGCCAAAATATCTGGAAACCACCGAGTGCAGAAATCAAGGGAGGCAACTTCGATTGTGAAAATTTTTTTGTACTTCATTCGAAATCCAAACTCGAAAGTAGGGGGACCGGTGTTGGGTATAAAATATCCCCAGTCGAAGTTTGTAAAAGACCGACCCTTCCATGGCTTTTCCGGCTTCCGACCTTATGTGGCGTCTTTCTGAACTCCTTCAACCGTCCGAGCTTCCATAATGTCATCCGAGCTTCTCTGATAATGAGCTCCTCCATTCATCTACCGGGCTGCTCCAAACATTTTCTGAGCTTCACTATCAACCGATTTTCTACAGTGATCAACTATTCTTCGAATCCCTTCCAGACTTCTTTCGACCACGGACGACTCTACTCCGAACTTCTTCTGAACTTTGTCAATGTCCGAACTTCTCTGACAGTGGGATTTCTATAGTAACCAGACCCCATCCAAGTTTCTACGACGGTCAACCACCTTCCAGATTCCATCCGAGCTCCTACGAGAATCAGATTTCAGTCGAACTCCTACAGTGGATGGATCCCAGATGAATTTCGACAATGGAAGGGCTCCACCAGTCGGGTCTCTACTCTGAACTTCTACTGCAAGCGGTCTACTCCAAACTTCTACTGCAAGCGGTCTACTCCTAACTTCTACTGCAAGCGGTCTACTCTGAATTTCTACTGTAAGCGAATTCCATCCGAGCTTCTACTATAAACGAATTCCTTCCGAACTTCTATTACAGGGGGACTTCAGTCGAGCTTCTTCAATAAGCGGTCTCCAATCGGACTTCTACAAGAATCAGACTCTGTCTGAACTTCCATAGTGGATGGATTTCGGACGAACTTCTACAACAGATGAGCTCCAACAGCTGGATTTCTACAACGATCGATCGCCTTCGGTGTCTGTCGTTCCTCTCCAGTCATCAACCTTCAATAGCACCAACCGAACTTCCACAGGATCCTCCAGACTCCTCCAGCGGACGAACCTCCACAACGCCATCCGAAGTTCACTGTCGGTCGACCCTCTATCGGATTTCTCATAAAATCGAACTTTCCCAATAGAAAGTTCTCATCTGAGCTTCTACAGCAGATGACTCCCACCTACAGCATCAGCACTCTAGGCACCCGACAATAGTGGACTCATCAGCAACCTCGAAAACATCCAAGTCTCTCTTAGATTGCAGAGACAGAGAGCTATTCTACTCCTTCAGACATCCCAGCCAAGCTTCAGCCGTCAGGTCCGAACTCTCTAGCAAGTCACGACAATGGCCACTACCCTACTCCACTCTCTGTAATGGATTCTGCATGGCTCCATCGCTCTCTGGCAAGTCACGACAACGGACACCACTTCACTCTCCATAACAAACTCCACATGACCCTGAACGGCTCCCTGACGCCACTACTCTCCGTAACAAACTCTGCGTGGCCTTGAACAGCCCACTACCAGGCGGTTACAGACATCGCTGTCAATTAGTTACGCTCTCCGTCTATAAAAAGGGACCCCCAGATATGCTCTTCTCTAAGCTCTAAACTCTATCTCGAAACTTTGCAAAAATTCTATTTGAGTGCTCCATTTCTGTTGACGCAGAGTACTGACTTGAGCATTGGAGGGTCTTGCCGGAGCACCCCCAACTCCAGTTTAGACTTTCCTTGCAGGTCCCAATGGCGGCCGCGGTCATCTCAACTCCAGCTTCTCTGACGTCAGCAGAATTCTGCACCAACAGCAGCTACTAATTGTTAGTGCTGGAACTTAATTGCAAGTGTTGTGATTTAATTGAGACTATTTGGATTATAGATCAAGTTTAAATTAATTTAAATCAAATTTAGTTTAATCAAATTTGATTTAATTTAATGCTAATTAGGTTTAATTATCCAAATTAGATTAGGATTTCAATCCTGATTGGATCAGATTTGACAATCTTTTCGCATTCGATTCGATTCAGACTCAATTTGAATCCGATTGGGATCAAATAAAAATCAAATTAAAACCTAATCCTTAAAGCCTACTTTGTTAGAAAATATATCCCAAAGTCAATCGTTAGCCTGTTGACGGTTGTGCTATTTGATGTAATTGTATATGAATTAATTAATAAAATATTTATTTAGTAATTTTTATCTTAAGTTTGTATATCTTCTACATCAAACTTCTGTGCTATGATGAAAGTCTTTAGGATTATTTTAAATCGATAAAGGAGAATTTATCATTGAGTCCTTAAATGAGTTCGCAACCAAATAATATGCTATTACTAGGATGATAGACATATGAAGTGTAGATCGTTGTGTGTCATATAGGTTGGTTAGCCTCTTAACCAAGGAGCGTAGAGACGTTCGTATGGCATATAGGTGAAATGTAAGAGTACATTTCACTGAATATGACCAACTCAGAAGCACTCTGCTATCAAGAGTCACTTCGAAAGGATATTGGTATAAGTGTCCCTCCGACTTGAGATCACCACGGTGACTTGTAAGCAACTCACTGTGCTTTGGTGCTGGACTACCTGAATTTTTAATTCAGAATTAAAAAGTTTTTGGGTACAGTCAAGTACTTGTGAAGTTGGTGCATGAGTCAAGATGGAATTAACCATTCCAAAAGATTGGAGAGAATACTTTGTGTTTCAATTTAGTAAGACCTTGGCCAGGGCAATCTTTGTGAGGAGTCACAGGATTTATCAGGTTGAGACACATAATGGATGTACTGTTAAAAGTTGATAGTTTAAACTCTAAGTCATCCTGACATCAAGGGTCAAAGGGATGAATTACATGGTAACTATATTGCATACATTCGATCTATCCGGACATCTGATATCATTGCTAGATGGTTACTCTGATTGGTACAGAAATCAGCTCTTATACTACCAACTTAGATTCAAACCTTTGGGGTCACACATATTAGAAGTTTCTCTCCGATCACATGACTAATCTGAAGAGTCCCAATGGATGGAGACTCTAGTGAAGAGTCTCACTAGATGGAGACTCTAGAGAAGAGTCCCACTAGACTTGGACTCTATCATTAATAAAAGATTAATTAGTAATTAGATCACTAATTAGCTTAATTTGATTAAGTATTAAAGTTTGGATCAAGTTTGATTGAATTAGATTCAATCAGATCAGGTCTGATTAGGTTATGAGATGACCTAATCAGTAAGGGAGAAATGATCCTGATTTGATCGAGTCTATGGCTAATTAATTTATTTATTTGATCAAATTTAATTGAAATTATAGAAGACTAATTAGATTAAATTTATCATATTTTATTTGGATCTAATGAAATTAGATTTGAAAGAAATTCAATTGGTTAAACTCTAGAGTCCCGAATGAATAGGACTCTATCCCTTACGCCACCTAAATTGTCTCACATCTTTTCTCACCGTATAAAATCAATTTATATATGATAAAATCAAAACTAATCTTTTTTTTATCACCCATTAAGAATAAAATTTGATTGGTTTTGATTTGAATTCAAATTGATTTGAATTTCAACTTAAAACCTTATCCATATCCTTCCATACGTCGGCAGTTTTTGAAGGTGCCCATTATGTATGAGAAAAAAAGGTCTTTCTAATTGATTTTTATATCTAATTTTTTTTAATAAGTCCCTATTTAAGATAGATAAGGGTGAAAAAAAGTTAGAGTTAAATTAAAATTCACAATTATTTAAATTGTAACAAACTCCAGCCCTTATCCTATCTTATCTGGTTTGTGCGATAATAAAAAAAAAGGCCATATTTTTGTGCACCAAATGAAGAGAGCTTTTCACTATGAGATATCAAAGAGAAAGTGGGGCAAAAATCCTTCTTTGGGATGTGAGCTTTGGGTGGATTTCGTTCTTCCTTGGTGTGAACAAAAGAGGAGACCGTTCTCCTCTCAGATGAGAGACCTAGAACTGTTCTAGATTTTTGGACGAAAAAAAAACCAAAGAGAAGAGAGTCTTCATCTAATTTTTCTCCACCATCCAGTATCCTCTTCTGATCTATTTTTGATATCAGAAGGTCTGAGGCAATCAAAGAAAGAGATCAAGTCAAATCTGCCATTAGAAACCGACTGCACGAGCTAGCACTCTCATGGAGGGCTAATCGGTTTGAAGGGCTTTGTGTGGACCATCCATAGAGATTGGATGCTTGTACGACTGTGAGAGACTAAAAAAAACTTTTAGATCTATATTTTTGATCATGGAGTTTGACTACCTATGCTCAGGTATTGGGTTCGAAATCCTAAAAGTGGTAGATTAGATTTATTACTAAATGTTATTTTTGGTTCACATGCTTGTCATTTTAGATTCAGATTTTTATGCATATGCATTCATATCATCAATCTATTTATAAGAATTTTAAGATCAGATCTTATGCATGTATTTATAGATTAAATAGTTTAATCTAATATTCTTTCACTGAAAATTTTTGAAATACATGAATGAAATCCCTGTGCTTCCCTACAGTGGTATTAGAGCCACGATTCGATATGACATGATATTATATGTATTTAGATATATAATTTAATTTAAATTAGATTTAATATATGATATTTAGATCTAAAATTAGTTATAGATCTGATCGTATAAACTGATATAAGATTATCCTGCTGTAAGGTTTACCTCTTGCAGTGCAAAGGTTGTCCTAATTTGTGTTGATCTTTATAAAATTTGATTTTAATTTGAAGTATGTAAAATTTATTTATGATTATTATTATCTAATTTTGATATGATCAAAATATAATAATCAGATCTGAAATAATTTAGATTAGATCTAAATTATTTAGATTAGATGATCTGAGTAGTGAAGTAATCGGATCAGATTTGTCACCAGGCCGTCCGATTATAAAAGGTAATAGAGATTAGATCTCTCTTTTTATTATTCAATTAGGTCCTCTTATGATGTGTAGGGGTACCATTGTGACTATATCCCATGAAGATGAATGCAAAAAGAAAATTTTACTTTTCTTAAAATCCTAAGATTGTGTATATAATATATTGTATGAAAAGTAACTGCATCTAATCTTTGCAAATAAAATTTAAAATTATGAATATATTTAGAATAGTTATAAAATAATTTATAATTGATTTTATTACTATTTATGTAGAATTATTTTGATTTGAAATTAATGTAATTATTGTAGTTCGCTTGTTGAGTCGACTCAGTATTATTTGGGTCGACTCAGGATCCTAGTTCCTCAGCTCAATTTTTGTTAAGCTGACTCATTATTATAGATTGAAAATTATGATTAATAATTTATTATTAATGAGTCAACTAAGTCTTGAAACTTTGTCGACCCATTATGATGAGTAGGCTCAATCCACGGATGAGCCGATTAAAGTTTCAAATTTAAATGATTGTGCATAAAATTAATTATAAAATTATTTTATAAAATTTAAAACTATTTTCAAATATAGAACTCCTATCCATAACCTCAAACTTAATTGAGAATTAAGTTAAACCTATTAGATCTAGAATTATGAATTAAAGATCTAATGTCATTTGCATAAAACATGGGTGACGGGTTTATAGGTTAGCTTGATCAGCTCCTCCTAATTAGGTTTGACCTAGGGTTAGAATCAAAGATCAAATAGACTAAGAAGAAAAATTAGATTAAATCAGATTTTTTCTAGAACCAATACAATAATTGTAGTTGGTCGAGTCCATGTCTTTGATGAGACCCAAATGAACTTTGATCTTGAGCTCAACAGTCGAACCCAAACCCATAAGTAGATCCAATTGAAACTGATTAACTAGTTGGTGTCTAAGGTAAGTTTGACAGTCTTGACCGATGGTCATTAATTGGGAGCTACTCGCATAGATTGAGTCTATGACGAGTTAATGGCATATCCCTCCCATCAATCTCACTTACCTGGCCAACATGGTGAATCAAATTTTGATCAGATCGCTTAATGATTAGGGTTGACTCATGCTTACTAGAAAATCCATTCGACTAATTTAGGTGTCCCTTGTTCGACTTATCTTTATCCTCGACATGACTTGATGAAGTCAGTGGGAGGATTGATGACTTGTCAGTTGGACCGATTTATTTCTAGTCTATCCTGATCTGACTTGGTGAAGTCAGTGGGAGGATTAAGATTAGTTGGTCTATGTATTTAGTTGTATTAATTAAATCTTTTAAATTATTAAGTCTATAAAATGAGCTAGTTATAGTGATAACTAGATCATAGCCTCCCATTAAGATGAATGATAATGGATCCATTATTTTTGATTGACATTACGAGCGCCATCCGTCTGATGTTTCTCTGAATGATGAAATTATTATTCATCATATAATGACTTTATTATACTATCTGATGAATAGTTGGGTTGGTCAAGCTATACTCAGGCCTGATTATTCATTAGTTAGAATCACTGAGTACATTCATGTTAATGGTTAGACCTAATCAAGACTTTCAGTGGAGGCCCATCACCTATTGAAATGAAATCTGGGATGAAACTAATTACTAAAAATTATTTAGAGAAATAATTGATTGAGAATCTATCCGTAGATGTATATGGGTTGGTCGAGCCATACTCGGGCCTGTATGCAGTCTGTGTAGATTCTAGTACCCGTTAAGAAATTAGAATAATTTTTTGAATTAAAGGTAGAGGCTACCAATTCGTATAAAATAGTAGAAAAACTTTTAGACTAAAGTTCATGTCTTTAGGCTTGATTAATTCATATACTAATTAGGTCTGTGTTTTTCTTTCTTTTCAGAAATGGCTAGTAATTTATCGCTCCACTCACTGTTTGATAGTGATGAGCTTATTGGACCCAACTTCGATAGCCAGTATCGAAAGTTGAATAATAGTTTTGAGCCCAATCTAGCTAAAAAGTTTAGGACTGAATCGAGTCAAGCAGACTATGACCCAAATAGGCTAAAGAGAAATGAGCAATTAGTTGCTGATCAAGATGCTTATATGATAACACCTTATAATTTTTCCATATGTAACACTACTACCTGGGTATTGGATACTGAAAGTTTAGTTCACATATACAATTCATTGCAGGAACTTCAAGTTAGTAGAAAATTTAAGAATGACGAGAGATTCCTAAATATGAGAGATGGAAGTCAAGTTTCAATCTGGGTTTTAGGAGTTGTCGAGCTTATTTTCGAGTCTAATAGTGTCATTTTAAGTGATTGTTACTATTATCTATTTTACTTGATGAATATAATCTCTATTGGTCTTTTGATCAAAGATGATTATAATTTATCAATAAAGAATGATTATTGTGATATCATTATGAATAATGTTACAATAATGCGAGGATAATTAAGAAATGACATCTATGTATTGTCACAGCCTATGAGTGTAATATACACTCTAAATAAACATCTAAAGTTAGATAATATCACTGATGCCTATCTTTGGCATTGCAGGCTTGATCATATTTACAAAAGTAGGATAAACAGGTTAGCACAAGAGGGTATCCTCAATATTAATGATTGTGAATCATTGCCGATCTGTGAGTCTTATCTTCTTGGAAAGATGACTAAGTCACCTTTTACTAGAAAAGGTGAACGAGCTAGTGAAATTCTAGGTCTAATACATAGTGATATTTGTGAACCTATGAACATTAGTGCCAGAGAAGGGTATAGATATTTTATTACGTTCACAGACGATCTATCTAAGTATGGGTATATCTATTTGATGAAACACAAGTCTGAATCGTTTAAAATGTTCAAACAATTTTGTAATGAAGTAGAGAAACAAATTGAAAAATATATTAAGACTCTTCGATTGAACCGAGGGGGTGAATACCTTTTCAGTGAATTTCTGATATATCTTGGAGAGAATGAGATTCTCTCACAATGAACTCTTCTAGGGACACCACAGCATAATAGTGTCTCAGAAAGAAGGAATCAAACCTTATTCGACATGGTTCGATCCATGATGGGGTTTGCAAGTCTTCCGATCTCCTTTTGGGGATATGCACTTGAGATAGCCTGTTTTGTGCTCAATAATATTTCAAGCAAGTCAGTTAGTAAAATACCATATGAGATATGGTCAGGACGTAGGTTGAACCTCACTTACCTTAAGGTCTAGGTGTGTCTAGCTTATGTCAAATGATTACAAACCGACAAGCTCAGACCTAGGTCTGATAAGTATAATTTTGTAGGGTATCTTAAGAAAATGAGGGGATACTACTTTTATCTTCCTGCTGAACAAAAGGTATTTATCAGCAGTAAGACATACTTTTTGAAAAAAGAGTTTCTTAGTGAAGAAACAAGTACCTCTAAAGTCGAGCTTGATGAAGTTCGACAGGTAGAAGAACTGACACCAGCAACTAAATCTGAATCAAATTTGATAAGATCAAATCCAGAGCCCAATATACAAACATCCTTAAGGCGATCCGATAGAGTACCACATCAGTCGGACAAATATTTAAATTTTTTGGTCTGGGATAGAGATCTTGTTGAGCTCGATGAGAACAATGAGGATCTAGTCATCTATATGGATGCAATGCAGAGGTCTGACTCTGAGAAATAGCTTGAAGTCATGAAATCCAAAATGGAGTCCATGAAGATCAACAATATGTGGATATTGGTTGATCCACCTGAAGGGGTAAAATCCACAGGATGTAAGTGGGTCTTCAAAATAAAAAGGGGCATAAACAGGAAGGTTGAGACCTATAAAGCCCATCTGATTGTCAAGGGATATCATCAATATTGTGGTATTGACTATGATGAGATGTTCTCTCCTGTGGCAATGCTCAAGTCTATTTAGATCATGCTTGCGATAGCGACATTCCTGGACTATGAAGTCTGGCAAATGGATGTGAAGATAGCTTTTTTAAATGGAGAGCTAAATGAAGAGGTGTATATGATACAACCTGAAGGGTTTACATCTACAGATGAGTCCAAGGTGTGCAAGCTTCAAAGATCTATTTATGGATTGAAGCAAGCATCTCAGAGCTAGAACATACGTTTTGATAAGATGATCAGAACGTATGACTTCATTAAGAACGGAGAAGAATCTTGTATATATAAGTGGGCTAATGATTCAGTAATTATATTTCTTATTTTATATGTGGTGATATTCTCTTAATCGAAAATGATGTCCCTGCATTACAGGGAATAAAAGTGTGGCTGTCATCACAATTCTTCATGAAGGATTTGGAAGAAGCAGCCCACATCCTAGGGATGAAGATCTATAGAGATAGATCTAAGAGGTTGCTCGGACTCTCTCAATCAATGTACATAGATACCATGCTGAAACAGTTCAGCATAGAGAATTTCAAGAAAGGCTATCTTCCAATAGGCCACGAAATTTTTCACTCGAAGAAAGATTGTCCAACAAACCCTCAAGAGAGAGAGTGTATGAATAGAATTCGATATGCCTCGACAGTGGGTTCTGTAATATATGCCATGACATGTACAAGACCGAATGTGGCATACTCACTAGGAGTAGTGAGCAGATACCAATCAAATCTAGATGAGAACTGTTGGGTATAAAATACCCCCCAGCCGAAGTTTGTGTCAGGAGTGACCCTCCCGGGACTCTACCGATGTCCGACCTTGGGCGACATCTTTTCGAACCTCTCCAGCGGTCGAGCTTCCGCAATGTTCCCGGATTCTCTCGATGGATGAACTCCTACCGCATCTCTCGGGCTTCTCCAATGATAAGCTTCTTTAGTCGTCTATCAGGCTGCTCCAAGTGCTCTCTGGATTCCACTATCGGCTGACCTCCTACAATGGTCAACTATTCTTCGGATCTCTTCCAGATCTTTTCCAACAGGATTCGATCGACTCCAATCCGAATTTCTTCCAAAACTTCATCAGTGGCCGAACTTTTCCAACAGTAGATCTCCACGACGGACGGACTCCATCCAAGTTTCTACAGCGGTCGACCGCCTTTCGGATTTCGTCCGAGCTCCTACAGGAGCTGGACTTCTACCCCGAACTCCGACTGCAGGTAGACTTTGTCCGAGCTCCTACGGGAGCTGGACTTCTGTCTTGAGCTCCTATTGCAGGTAGACCTCATCCGAACTCTTACAAGGGCCAGACTCCGAGCCCCCACCACAAGCGATCTACTCTGAGCTTCTATTACAAGCGATCTACTCCGAGCTTCTACTACAATCGATCTACTCCGAGCTACTACTACAAGCGGTCTACTTCAAATTTCTACTACGAGCGGTCCATGTCGGATTTCTACTGTAAGCCTCCACCCGAGCTTCTATTGTGAATGAATTTCTTTCGGACTTCTATTGCAGGCAGGCTTCGGTCGAGCTTCTTCAACAAATGATCCCCATCCGAACTTCTACAGGAACCAGACTCCGACCGAACTTCTGTAGTGGATAGATTCCCGACGAACTCCTACGACACACGGGCTCCAGCAGTCGGACCCCTCCAGCGGGTGAACGTCTCCAGCACCATCCGACATCCACTGCCGGTCGACCTTCTGTCGGATTCTGCATGAAACCAAACTTTGTCCGAGCTTCGATCGACAGGCCTGGACTCCCTGGCAGGCCACAGTAATGGCCACGACTCTGCTCCACTTCCTATAACGGATCCCATGCAGCTCCATCATGCTCTGGCAAGTCACGACAACGGACATCACTCCACTCTCCACAACAGGCTCCACGTGGCAGGCCACGGCGATGGCCACGACTCCACTCCACTACTCTCCGTAACAAACTCCTCATGGCCCCGAACGACCCACTACCAGGTGGTTACAAACGTCGCTGTCAATCTGTTGCGCCCTTCGCCTATAAAAAGGGGACCTCCAGATACGTTATTCTCTAAGCTCTAATCTCTATCTCAAAACTTTGCTAAAATTTTTATTCGAGCACTCCATTCTTGTTGAGGCAGAGAACTGACTTGAGCGTCGGAGGGTCTTGCCGGAGTACCCCCAACTCTGGTTTAGACTTTCTTTGCAGGTCCCGACGGCGACCGCGACTCCCTCGACTCCAGCTTCTCCGATGCCGGTGGATTTTTGCACTAATAGGATTGGCGCTAGAGGAAGGGCACTGTGTCTTCGCAGTACCCTTGTTCTTAAAGGAGCGCTCAATAGGACCCCCTCCGGTCATATTCTCCGACATCTTCTCCTCCAGTTTCCTGTCTGATCTCCACCTGATGCCTCTCAGAAGGGCATCCACCAGGCGGTCAATGACCTCCGCGGTCAGATCTCAGCGAGCTCCGCAAGCCCCGACCTCATCTTCAGTTTTCCAGGCTCCTCTTCCTCCGACGACAGTAGTCGGCATGGAGCAGTTTGACCTGCTGGTTCAACAGGTCAGAGGCCTCACCGAAGTAGTTGTTAAGATTTGATGCCTCGAGATTCAGCCTACATTGAGCCTACAGTGAGGTTCGCGGTGAAAAATGGAGTCCAACGAGGCCAAGATCACCCGAAATAGAGCTTGGATGGAGGAGATACGAGCTTTTGAAGTCGGCATGAGATTCGAGGTGACGGAGGACCACCGGCGACCAATGGCAGGCGGCAGCGGCGCGGCCGCAGGAGGCGGCGTGTGGGATGCGTGACCCAGGCCCACGTGGGATGCGCAACCCACGTGGGTAGGCGGCCCAGGCGGGCGCGCGGCCCAGGCGTGCGCGGGAGCGGGCCGGCCCAGACGGCCTGCTGGCCCTATTCTCCAGTCCACCATGGATCGGGCGGTCCACGGCTGGGCCTGTGGACCCCGCATGGGCGTTTCCCACGCATTTCTCGCAGTCCACGGTACTATTCCATGGACCGCAGTGTGATCCGATGGCATGAGTGCCTCTCGATCTTGATACGACGGTCCAGGGGATTTTTTGGCTTTGTTTAGGACTCCTAATCCCTCTCTAATCATGTTTAAACATAGTTTTAACCCTTTAAAAGCCTGTGCGTGAAATAGAGAGGGTGGGATTGGTTTCTTGCACCGTACGAAGCCCGTACGAACCCGATTGAAGAGAGAGAGGTGGAAGCACTGAGAGAGAAGGAGCAGGAGACTCCTGGACAGCGATCGTCAGGCACTTCAGGGGTTCAGGGGGGTCTTCAAGAGAGAGAGAGCTTTTGTGAGGGAAACTTCAGGTGAGAGAGAATTGGGTGTACAAGGGTTGGGGATGAGGTCTCCTCTTGTAAAATTTTTTTTTCATAGTGAAGTTTGCATGCCCTATGGAGGCAAGCCCTTTTGTGGCTGATCTACATATTTTGATTATTTTTCTTTTTATTTTGTTTCTTCTTTCTTCCTACTGCATCGCGTGGTACTGAAAAGGTCTTAGGAGGTGGTGTCTTAGCCAGACATCCACCCAACAAGTGGTATTAGAGCAAGGTGGTACAAGGATGCAGATTGCAGCGGTGGTGAGCAAGACTGAAGATGGAGAAGACAGGAACAATCAAGATGGAGATCAAGAAGTTCGATGGTAAGAGCAATTTCTCCTTGTGGCAGGCAAGGGTGAAGGACATGCTCATCCAATAGGGGTTGATCGAAGCTCTCTTGTGCGATGAGAAGCCGACCACCATGGAGGTGCGGGATTGGAAATGGCTACGAATGCAGGCAGTGAGTACCATCCGTATGTACCTGGTGGATGAGGTGGTGATCCATGTGCTGTGCGAGACTTCTCCGACGGTGCTGTGGTCGAAGCTCGAGGAGTTGTACATGGAGAAGTCTCTCACCAACACACTTTTCCTCTGGAGGCAGTTTTACCAACTGCGGATGACTGAGGGACAGAGTGTGTAGGAGCATCTAAGCCACTTCCAGAAGATCCTCACCGACCTCCTCAGTGTTGGCGAGAACATTGAGGAGAAGACCAGGGCACTGGTTTTGCTGGCGTCGCTTCCCTCTTCGTACGAGTCCTTGGTGACTGCTCTTCTAGTGGGAAAGAGCACCATCAAGATAGATGAGGTCACCGTGGTAATACTCTAGAATGAGGTTCTCAGGAGGGAGAACCCAGCTTCGAGCTCAGGTGGCGGTAGCTCAGCTTTGGTGGCTTCTGGAGGAGCAGGAGGCGGTAGACAGAGCGATAGGAGATCGCAATGAGGGCGATCTAAGTCCAGGAGGGACTTGAGCAAAATCAGGTATTATCGGTGTGAGGAGTTGGGGCATCTAGCCAAAGATTGCCCTCAACTCAAAAATCGGATGGTGGCTGCTGTAGCGACGGCCGACAGCAATTTAGATGGAGATGTCCTGGAGATATCTGATGAGGTATCTACTTCTTTCCAGTAGTGGATATTAGATTCTGCATGCCTCTATCATGTGTGTTGCAGAGAGGAGTAGTTTAACTTCCTAGAGAACAGTGAGGGCACTGTATATCTGTCGGATGGATCGAGCTGTGCGATCAGAGGCATTGGGATGGTCAGCTGGAGGACACATTATGGTGTAGTGAGGAGATTGGGGGAGGTCCGATACATACCCGATTTCAGATGGAATCTTATCTCACTTAGCAGACTAGATTCGAGAGGCTACAAGATGGTTGCTGGTGGAGGAATCCTGAGGGTGCTACGCGGCGATAGGATTGTGCTGGAGGGGAAGAAGGGGAGCAGAGGATATTATTATCTGGTGGAGAGCCCAGTGCGAGGTGGAGCTTCGGGAGCCAGGCAGAGTCCAGAGTGAGGTGGAGCTCCAGGAGGTGGATCGGGCATGAGACAGGAGACTCGGGAGGACGAGAGGCGACGTCGCAAGGTGAGATTCCTATTGCTTCAGGATGATGCCCCGAGTAGGTCTCAGGTCAGGAGGAGCACAGCATACGATGGAGATGGGATCGAGCAGCCTGGCTCGACTCCCATGTTTGCCCATCCATGATCAGCAGGCGATTGCCCCAGGGCATGGGGGCGAGGAGATCCAGAAGCTCTCAGAGTTTGGAGGAGGTCGAATATCGAGTCAAGGTGGAGATTGTTAGGATTTGACGTCTCAAGATTCAGCCCACATTGAGCCCACAGTGAGGTTCACGATAAAAAATAGAGTCCAACAGACCAAGATCACCCGAAACAGAGCTTGGATGGAGGAGATACGAGCTTTTGAAGTCGGCACGAGATTCGAGGTGGTGGAGGACCACCGGCGACCGACGGTGGGCTGCAGTGGCACGGGCGCAGGCGGCAGCGTGCGGGACGCACGACCCAGGCCCGTGCGGGATGCGCGACCCATGCGGGCGGGCGGCCCAGTTGGGCACGCAGCCCAGGCGGGTGTGCGGCCCAGCCTGGCGTGTGGCCCAAGCGGGCGCGCGGCCCAGGCACGCGCAGGAGCGGGCCGACCCAGACGGCCTGCTGGCCCTATTCTCTGGTCCACCATGGATCGGGCGGTCCATGGCTGGGCCTGTGGACCGCGTGGGCATTTCCCACGCATTTTTCACGATCCACGGTACTATTCTGTGGATCGGAGCGCGATCCGATGGCATGGGTGGTTCCCGGTCTTCATTCGACGGTCCAGGAGATTTTTTGGCTTTGTTTAAGGCTCCTAATCCCTCTCTAATCATGTTTAAACCTAGTTTTAACCCTTTAAAAGCCTGTGCGTGAAACAGAGAGGGTGGGATCGATTTCTTGCACCGTACGAAGCCCGTACGAACCCAATTGAAGAGAGAGAGGTGGAAGCACTGAGAGAGAAGGAGCAGGAGGCTCCTGGACAGCGGTCATCAGGCACTTCAGGGGTTCAGTGGGGTCTTCAAGAGAGAGAGAGCTTTTGTGAGGGGAACTTCAGGTGAGAAAAAATTGGGTGTACAAGGGTTGAGGGTGAGGTCTCCTCTTGTAAATTTTTTTTTCATAGTAAAGTTTGCATGCCCCGTGGAGGCGAGCCCTTTTGTGGCTGATCCACATATTTTGATTGTTTTTCTTTTTATTTTGTTTCTTCTTTCTTCTTGCTGCATCATGTGGTACTGAAAAGGTCTTGGGAGGTGGTGTCCTGGCCAGACATCCACCCAACAGCAGTACAGGCCATGCAGCAGCAGCCGTAGCAGCCGCAGACATCAGTGCGGCTGGAAAGAGCATCATCGGAGTTTCAGAATCTGACGATCGGGTGGGCCACATGGGCCAGCCACCCTGTCTTTCCCAGAAGAGAGAAACAGAAGGCGGAGAGTCCTCCGTCCGATCATGATTCAACCCCCGGAGAGTCCCTACCTCCGCTCCACCAGAAGACCCTTGAGGTCTGCAATCGAGAGGACCTCTTGGATCAGAAATTTTAGGAGATGAACCGATGGATCGAAGAGCTCCACCGTGCTCCCACTGCTTACGGTGAGGACATCTATATTGACCCTCCTTTCTCTCAAATGATCATGCAGGAACCCATCCCGCCGAACTTCAAGCTCCCCCAATTCGAGAGCTATGATGGGACCTCAGATCCGATCGACCACCTGAAGGCCTTCCGAACCATGATGCTACTCCATGGCACGCCAGACGCCATCTTGTGTCGAGCTTTCCCGTCTACCTTGAAGGGAGCAGCAAGGAACTGGTACTCGACACTGAAGCTGGGTACAATCTTCTCCTTTGACCAGATGAGTTACCAGTTCGTGGCTGATTTCGTTAGCAGCCAGCATCCCCGGTGAGGTTCGGAGTCTCTCATTAACATCAAGCAAAAGGAGGAAGAATCCATCCGAGCTTACGTCAACCGCTTCAACGCCGCCGCCCTGGAGGTCCGGAACCTGGACCAATCGGTTGCGATGGCCACCTTAAAGAGTGGCCTTCAAAAGAATGACCTCCTCTTCTCCCTGAAAAAGAAGTATCCCAAAGACTTTGCCGATCTACTGGCTCGGGCCGAAGGATATGCCCGAGCAGAAAAAGCCTTCAAGCTGAAGGATGAGGAGGCCGCGAAGGAGCGGCAGGCGGGCGACTCCAGTAGGCCCGCAGTTGAAAGAGGGTCGAGTGAAGCTCGGCCACATTCTCGGACTCCTCCTGGGCACAAGCGCACCCAGACTCCTCCTCGAGCACACAGGCAGAGAAGCCCAGACCGCAGAGTTCGGTGGGGCTCTCCCCCAGGAAGATTTTGCAGCTATGCCCCCCTCAATGCATCGAAAACCCAAGTATTGATGGAGGTCAGGGAGCAGCTCCCAAGGCCAGAAAGGATGCACACACACCCCGAGAAGCGCAATCCTAACAAGTTCTGCCTCTACCATCGTGACCACGGCCATGACACAGAGGAATGCATTCAACTCTGAGATGAGATCGAGAAGCTCATCAGACGAGGTTGGCTCGACAGGTTCATTCGACGCCGACCTGAAGGTAGAGAGGATCGACCAAGGGCCTTGCCGCAACTTGAGCCACTGAGGAGGGAAGAGCAGCCCAAAGATCGGCCTCCAATCGGGATCATCAACTCCATCTCTGGAGGACCTCGATGGAGAGTAGACCTTCTATGACCATGGGACTTGAAAAATCTGTAAATGTATTACTAACAACTTTGCTTTAAATCAAGATTCCTTTCAGATTTGCATATCTTTCCCTTTCGGCATGGACTCGTAACGACAGGGGATAACCCCTTCAGACAATCAAAACAAAGCCATGGTAGGAACAGGAGGAGAACCTCATCCTAACATGAGTAAACTTGGAAGTCTGGTTGTTTTAAGACCGGATGGGGGGAGAGGCCCATATAACGGCCCTTATGTGCCCCCACTGCCATGTTAGGAACAGGAGGAGAACCTCGTCCTAACATGAGCAAAGTTAGAAGTCCGGTTTTTTTAAGACCGGACGGGGGGAGAGGCCCATATAACGGCCCTTATGTGCCCCCACAGCCATGTTAGGAACAGGAAGAGAACCTCATCCTAACATGAGCAAAATTGGAAGTCTGGTTGTTTTAAGACCGGACGGGGAGAGAGGCCCATATAACGGCCCTTATGTGTCCCCACAGCCATGTTAGGAACAGGAGGAGAACCTCATCCTAACATGAGCAAAGTCGAAGGCCCGGTTCTCCTTAGGTCGGATGGGGGGAGAGGCCCTACAACGCCCTTATGTGCCCCCACAGCCATGTTAGGGAAAGGAGGAGAACCTTGCCCTAACATGAGCAAAGTCGAAGGCCCGATTCTCCTTAGATCGGATGAGGGGAGAGGCCCTACAACACCCTTATGTGCCCCCACAGCCATGTTAGGGACAGGAGGAGAACCTCGCCCTAACATGAGCAAAGTCGAAGGCCCGATTACTTTTAGACCGGATGGGGGGAGAGGCCCTACAACGCCCTTATGTGCCCCCACAGCCATGTTAGGGACAGGAGGAGAACCTCACCCTAACATGAGCAAAGTCAAAGGCTCGGTTACTTTTAGACCGGATGGGGGGAGAGGCCCTGCAACGCCCTTATGTGCCCCCACAGCCATGTTAGGAATAGGAGGAGAACCTCATCCTAACATGAGCAAAGTCGAAGGCCCGATTATCTTCAGACCGGATGGGGGGAGAGGCTCTCACAACGGCCCACATGTGCCCCCACAGTCCTGTTAGAAATAAGAGGAGAACTTCATCCTAACCTGAGCTGAAATCGACCACATCAAGAATAGGAGGAGAACCTCATCCGAACGCCAACTAAGATCCGGTTGCTCAAGACCTGATAAAAAAAAAGAGAACCTTCTCGACGGCCCCTCTACACTCCCGCGACCCCGTAAAGAGTTGGGGAGAACCCTTACCTAAAAAGAGGAGGGAGATGCGAAGGAAAAGCGATGGACTACACCAGTGAAAAATGGAAGCCAAACTATACCAAAGACACAAAGGACCTCGTCTCAATGAAGAAGGAGATCCCCATTAAAAACCCTCAGTCTCTAAGAGGGAACTCAACACAGGCCAAGGACAAATCGACTTCCTCAAGGCAGCTCAAACAGCCAAAAAAAAAAGAGAAGAAGAAAGTGAAAGAGAGACCTACGGTCATGAACGAAAAGGCAAATCAACACGACAATGGCTAGGAACCTTCAAACGATGTCGACGTCGAACAAGTCAAAAGATAAAAGAAATTCAGTAACGACGACCTAATACAAGAATGAACAAAGTAATGAAATTTTTTTTTTTCATTTCATTAGCAAAATATACTTTATAGAGCCCAGAAGGCTAAAAAAGAAAAACGACAAGAACAGAAAAAGAGGACACATAGAAGGACGAAAAACAAAAAGAGCCCTAAGGGAGCTCGGCTTCTTCCGACATCGAACTTTCGATTTCGACCCTCATCAGGGAGTGCCTTAAGCTTTCAACTTCTTCTTCCAATTCTTTCTTCCTTATCAGCATCTCCAGATACATCCGATGAAACCGTTGGTTTTCGTTCTCTGCCTCTCGGAGCCTTTTTCTCTGGACCTCAGACTCCACCTCCGCATCCTTGACGGCCTGCTGCTCATATGCCAGTTGGATCTTCAACTGCTGCAGCTCGGTCCTCACCTCTCTAAGGGCGACGGATAGCTCTTCTATGGTTCTTCTCAAGGATCGGAGCTCGTCGGGGTCCCGAACAGGGACGAACTGGGCTCCTTCAGATAACTACCTTTGAAGGCAGGCAACCTCGTCGGTCGCCATCCTGAGCTTCCTCCTGTAGTCATCCACCTGCTTGCACCAGCCGGCCCGGTATGCATTGTAGTTCGACTCGGCATCCTGGAGCTATTGCTAAAGGTCGGAGAACTTCTTTGACCATTCTCGATCGTGGTCGGCCCGAGTCGAAAGCCAGGATGAGCTTCCTTCCAGCTAGCCGATCTTCTCCCGTGCAGCCGACAGCTCTGCTTCAAGAGAGCTGATCTTGGAAGCTTGAGCCCAGGATTGATCGCTGGTGCGCTTCTGATGTTCCTTGAGCTCCTTCTCAAAGTTCACCTTCTTCCGGCTGTAATCCATGATCCTTTTCACGTGGAGGTTCCGAAAGTGGGTGGCCTCCGCAGTGGCCTCTGAGTGGCTCTCCCTCAGCCTGTGAAGTTCGTCCTCCATCTCCTTCGATTTTTTTGTTAAATGATGAACTTTCTTCCTCAAATGTCAGATCGTGGACTTCAGCGAAACTCCCTGTGGCAAGGGAAGCACTTCAGCAGGACACTACTATCGGGCGACAAAAGCGTCAAGGTGCGGCTCATTGCAGAAAGAAAAAAGAAAAGAGAAGAGAAGTCCCCCATAAGGAGGAGCCCAATTTTATTGATTGAATGTTTCTTAAAGACAAAAGAAAAAAGAAAAATTGCAGTGAAAGAAAAATACAAAGTCAGAGGTCTCAGACCTCCGAAGCAGGAGTTGGGGAGCTCGGTGTTCTTGGAAGGGGGGCTGCGGTGGCAGCGGCAGTAGGAGAGGGCCCGGCTTCATCTTCAGATGCCTCATCCAAGAAGCTGAAGTCGAGCTCAAAAAATTTCTTGACCATCTTCTCTTGGCAGAGCTCGATTCCTTTGATGAATGCATCTTGGCCGAACTTGACGTTCAGGTCCCTCATTTCGGCAGAGGCCTTGAACTCCTCCACCGCTTGGCCCCTGGCCTCCGAGATCAGAGCCGAAATCTGCTCCATCAAATATGCGACCTCGGCCTCCGCCTTCCTCACCATCTCCTCCGAGGCCTGCTTTTCTTTCTCAAGTGCCTGTTGGAGGTTGGCTACCTCGACAGCCTTTTCCTTAAGGCGGGCGACCTCGGTCCGGTGACCTTCCTCCACCTGGATAGTGTCCCTCCTCACCTTGTTCGTCGCCTCGATGTTGGCAAGGAGCTGGTGCCCGATCTGCAAGGGTGGCCAGAAAGCCAGAATGAAAGCTGAGAAGTTAATTGAATGAAAGAGTGAGGGGAAGGAGGAAAGTGAATCTGCTTACCTCGAGAAAGGACCCCAGAGAGTCCCAAACCCACTGTTCAAGATCAGCACAGATTATCCTCTGGACGACTTCGGGCAGGACACACCCGTCAACCAGTCGCTTTATCAGGTCCCTATCATTAAAGGGATTCTCCACCGGCTCTTCCTCGAAACCGTGGGATTCTTCGATAGAAGCTCGGCGACTGCTGACCTTGCGGACCACCGTCTTCTTTCTCCTCCCCCTCTCAACCCCTGGCACTTCCTCGGAGTAGGCCCCTGGAGCGAAAACCTCGGTGGGAGAACTCCTCGAAAAGGCTCGAGGAACTGGGGGCTCGACGTCTGAAGGAACATCGACAGTGAGGGCCACCTGGGTAGGCATGGCCGAGCTTGTCTCCTCCATTCTGGCCTTCTTCGTCGACTCGGAGGCCACAGCGCCTTTTCTTTTGTGAGCCTTGAGGTCCTTGGCAAGCATCCGTGCTGCTTCGGCATCCATTCCTAAAAAAAAAAAAAAAAAGAGAGAGAAAAGAGATCAATAACGGAGTGAAAAAAGGAAGAGGTGACGCATGGTTAAAAAAAAAAAAAGAGAAGAAGAGAAGAAGAAAAAAAAAAAGAAAAAGAAAGATGGAATACTCGCAGGATCCAGGGGACTCACGCCGATGTTGAACAGGAATTGCTCTTTCAGAAGGTTGGGAAGGGAAGGAGTTGGATAACTTAGGAGTTTCTGAGCGGCTTGAAGGTCGTCCTCCCCCAGGCTAGGAGCCCGACGGACGGAGTCCCTCAGGGAGCCCCAAGGGGGCAATCCCAGCCTCAAGGTCGGACATTGGACATAGAGGTACTTCCTCTTCCAGTTATGGATAGAAGAGGGAGCACCTTTCAGCAACCCCTTCTTACCGAACTGGAGGGAGAAGTACCACCAGTCTTTTACCGAGGGATGGTGCTTGAAGGTGTAAAAATACCTAAACAAAGGAAGGGATGGATGAACTTCGACTATGTGGCAAAGAGAGAGGAACCCTATCAAAAATCTAAAGGAGTTCAGCATGACTAAAGCTAAAGAAATATCTAGAAAATGAAAAAGAGTGACGATGAAGGACAGAAGCGAGAGCCAGAGTCCAGCATGGAAGGCCTCCTGATACAGACAGAAACGGCCAGGTGGGGGGTGCTGGCCCGGTCGGCCGGATCAAGAAGCTCCAGATCATACTCCGGAGGAACTCCATACTGAATCCTTAGCAGTAGGAGTTCGTCCAGAGTCAGAGAATAGGGAATGGCATCCGACACAAAAATTGGATGAGGTCCAGCCCTAGTTATGGGTTCATCTACGGTATAAGGGTTCTGAGGGACTGAGGTAGACGAACTCCTGGAACCGCTAGAGGTGGAGGTGCTAGAAGACATTTCAAGCAAAAACCCTAAAAATCCCAAAAAAATTGAGAGAAATAAGAGATGAAAGGTTCGTGGGGAACCAAATAGGTGGAATGCGACAGAAGAAAAATGAAGAAGAAGGAACACCTAAATGACAAGAGAAGGAACGAAAGTTCTGGAACTAACCTAAGTTGCTCCAAAGGATGCAGAGATGCAGGGACAGGGATGACTCGAAGAACACCTAGGGCCGAAACGGACGCCGAGGAAGGTCTGAGCTCTCAGAAAGAAGACGGGCACCAACAGAACTTTCAGGCAGAATGAAACTCCCGGAGGAAGAAGGGCAGATTTAAATAGACCCTGGGATCCGGCATAATAATGATTACGGATCTCTCCAGGCCGACCCATATTCGCCACATGTCCCACTCGCCACAGCAGGCGGCTAAAAATGGCTGATAGCTGGCAGAGCTATCATTGAAGCATACCTGGAGCAACGCTCCAGCAAAAATTTCGAAAAGTCTCTTCGGATCGCCCTGATTTGAAAAGACTTCGGCACGCGTGCATTAAATGTCAGAATATCTGAGAGTGATCGCGCGCAGAATTCAAGGGAGCAACTTCGACTGTGAAAATTTCTCTTTACTTCCTTCATTCGAAACTCAAACTCGGAAGTAGGGGGACTGGTGTTGGGTATAAAATACCCTCCAGCCAAAGTTCATGTCAGGAGTGACCCTCTCGGGACTCTACCGACGTCCGACCTTGGGCAACATCTTTCTGAACCTCTCCAGCGGTCGAGCTTCCGCAATGTTCCCAAATTCTCCCGACGGACGAACTCCTGCCGCATCTCCCAGGCTTCTCCAATGATAAGCTTCTTCAGTCATCTATCAGGCTGCTCCAAGTGCTCTCTGGATTTCACTATCGGTTGACCTCCTACAATGGTCAACTATTCTCCGGACCTCTTCCAGATCTTTTCCAACAGGATTCGATCGACTCCAATCCAAATTTCTTCCAGAACTTCATCAGTGGCCGAACTTTCCCAACAGCAGATCTCCACGACGGACGGACTCCATCCAAGTTTCTACGGCGGTCGACCGCCTTTCGAATTTTGTCCGAGCTCCTACGGGAGCCAGACTTCTGCCCCAAACTCCGACTGCAGGTAGACTTTGTTCGAGCTCCTACGGGAGCTGGACTTCTGCCCTGAGCTCCTATTGCAGGTAGACCTCATCCGAACTCTTACAAGGGTCAGACTCCGAGCCCCCACCACAAGCGATCTACTTCGAGCTTCTATTACAAGTGATCTACTCCGAGCTTCTACTACAAGCGATCTACTCCGAGCTACTACTACAAGCGGTCTACTTCAAATTTCTACTAGGAGCAGTCCACGTCAGATTTCTACTGTAAGCCTCCACCCGAGCTTCTATTGTGAACGAATTTCTTCCGGACTTCTATTGCAGGCAGGCTTCGATCGAGCTTTATCAACAAATGATCCCCATCCAGACTTCTATGAGAACCAGACTCCGACCGAACTTCTGTAGCGGACAGATTCTGGATGAACTCCTATGACACACGAGCTCCAGCAGTCGGACCCCTCTAGTGGGTGAACCTCTCCAACGCCATCCGACATCCACTGTCGGTCGACCTTCTGTCGGATTCTGCATAAAACCAAGCTTCGTCCGAGCTTCGGTTGATAGGCCTGGACTCCCTGGCAGGCCACAGTAATGGCCACGACTCTGCTCTACTTCCTGTAACAGATCCCACGTGGCTCCATCATGCTCTGGCAAGTCACGATAACGGACATCACTCCACTCTCCACAACAGGCTCCACATGGCAGGCCACGGTGATGGCCATGACTCCACTCCACTACTCTCTATAACAAACTCCTCATAACCCTGAACGGCCCACTACCAGGTGGTTACAGACGTCACTGTCAATCTGTTGTGCCCTCTGCCTATAAAAAGGGGATCCCCAGATACGTTATTCTCTAAGCTCTAATCTTTATCTCAAAACTCTGCTAAAATTTTTGTTCGAGCACTTCATTCTTGTTGAGGCAAAGAATTGACTTGAGCATCGGAGGGTCTTGCCGGAGCACCCCCAACTCCGATTTAGACTTTCTTTGTAGGTCCCGATGGCGATCGCGACTCCCTCGACTCCAGCTTCTCTAACGTCGGTGGATTTTGCACCAACAAAAACCATTGGAAGGTTGCAAAAACCATCCTTAAGTATTTAAGAAATATTAAGGACCAGAGGTTCATTTATGGAGAATCTGACTTAAAACTCATGGGATATACTGATTTTAATTTTTAGTCAGATCATGACGATAGCAAAAGCGTGTCGGGATACATCTTTATCCTAAATGGTGGAGCTATCTATCAGAAAAATTTTAAGCAGCACACCGTAGCCGATTCTATTTGCGAGGTGGAGTACATCATGGCATTCGATGCTGCAAAGAAAGCTGTAAGGCTGAGGAAGTTGATCATTGAGCTTGGAGTGGCACCCTTCATCGATGGTTTAGTTCTGCTTTATTGCAATAGTACTGGAGCCATAGCTCAAGCAAAAGAGCTGAAGGCACACCAGTGGACAAAGCATATTCTGCATCGTTACCACCTTGTCTGAAAGATCATGGATCGAGGTGATGTCGACCTTCAAAAGATCGATGGAAAAGATAACCTCGCTGACCCATTAACTAAAGCCCTTACGGTAAAAGAGTTTGAAGATCATAAAATGAAGATGGGTATACGATACTGTATCGATTGGCTTTAGTATAAGTGAGAGTTGTTGGAAAATATGTCCCAAAACTAATCATCAGCTTGTTGACGGTTGTGCTATTTGATGTAATTGTATATGAATTAATTAATAAAAAAATTATTTGATAATTTTTATTATAAACTTGTACATCTTCTACATTGAACTTCTATATTATGATGAAAGTTCTTAAGATTATTTTAAATCGATAAAGAAAGATTTATCGTTTAGTCCTTAAATGAGTTCGTGACCAAATGATATGCTATTACTAGGATGATAGACATATTAAGTGTAGATCATTGTGTGCCATATAGGTTAGTTGGCCTCTTAACCAAGGAGCGTGGAGACACTGGTATGGCATGCAGGTGAAATATAGGAGTATATTTCACTAAACGTGACCAACTCCAGAGCACTCTGCTGTCAAGAGTCACTCCGAAAGGATATGGGTATAAGTATCCCTTTGATCTAAGATCACCACGGTGACTTGCAAGCAACTCACTGCGCTTTGGTGCCAGACTACTAGAATTTTTAATTCAGGATCGAAAGATTTTTGGGCACAGTCAAGTACTTGTGAAGTCGGTACGAGAATCAAGATGAAATTGATCACTCCAAGTGTTTGGAGAGAATACTTTGTTTCAATTTAGTAAGACCTTGGCCAAGACAATCTTTGTGAGGAGTCACAGGATTTATCAGGTTGAGATACATAATGGATATACTATTAAGAGTTGTCAGTTTAAACTCTAAGTCATCCTGACATCAAGGGTCAAAGGGATGAATTATATGGTAACTATATCCAAATAGATTATTGAGTGTTGCTTTGCATATATTCGACCTATCCAGACATTGAGTATCATTGCTAGATGGTTACTCTGATTGGTATAAGAATTAGTTTCTGTGCTACTGACTTAGGTTCGAACTTATGGAGTCACACATGAAAGAATAGTGCCCTAGAAGCCAATCGCATTGGGATGCGATGGGATATTTCTTTATTATCTTCCTACTCAGTTGCATGACATTAGTTATATTATTTATATGAGATATTATATTTTATCATTTGCTGCATAATTTTTATATGATTATGATAAACCTCAGAGATTAGGACAATGATTTTAGGGCCATGATGAGATCATGCCAGTGAGATCAAAAATTTTGATAGCCTCAATCTAAAATATTTTCAATCATTGGATCATCGAGTCAGAAATTGATGACTCTGATAAGACTGGTATATCCTATGTATGCTCGACGGAGAGGGTGGTTGATCTCACAACCATTTGTGTGGTAACACTAATATAAGGATGTAGGTGCTCATTAGAGAATAAGTTCACTGAATTGACCTGCAAAAGAATATCTAATGGAGCCTTACAGTATGTCAACAGATGGTTCTTCAGTGGAAGTGGTGCATGTGATCTTTTGATCTGAGATCATCATGGTACCTTGTGTGCATGGACCCTTACTTTGGTTTATTCCCTAGCACACTACTTTGAGATATGTGTGGGATATTTTGGGTATGGTAAAGTGTGCATAGAGGTTGTGAGTGGTCAATAAAAAATTGATCACTCCTTGTAGGAGGAGAGAACATCCTATGTGATCTCATAGGATGATGACTCTGAGAGTCTCTGGCCAGAGTAGGGATGAACAGTAGAAGTAGTTTTTCTACTGATTCATCAATTGAGTCATCATCATTGGATCGAGATACATATGGTTAGATATTTGGATTTGACATATTTTCATATCCATAATCTTTTCGAGATATTGTGTGATCGAAGGATTAAATTAGTACGATAACTTGCCATGGATGGATAATTTTGATATTTTCACCAAATTTTAAATCTTTCGGATAGTCATGATACATTGCTAAATGTCAATCTTGATTTATGAATTCGACAGAATTAAAAGAGTTTAATTCTAAAATAAATTAGGAAGAGTCCTAGTTGATTGGGACTTTTGAACTGACTTAATCCAATCGGATTAGGGTTTCATCAAGAGTTTAGGTCTGCTGTTGGTTAGATTTGAAACTCAATGGATCACACACAATAGAGATTTGATCTTTATCCAATCAATTTAAATTTATTATAAATTCAATGAGTTAATTAAATTACTAGCACATGATTAACCCAAGTTCTCAATTAGGTTCAGTGCAAAAGTGTTTGTGCTAACCTAGTCTTGTTGCCTTGACCTAATGTGATTAGGTTTGAATCATTTAATTAATTAATTAGTTTTATCTACTTTTATGGAAGTGTTCTACATGGAACTGATAAACACTTAATTTAAGTGTTTTTAAAGTAAAAATTATATTTAATTTATCTTATTTATTAAGAATTTGATATTTTTTTATATTTTATAGGAAAGGTGATCGTCGATACAAAGAGTCCGATTCGTAGATCAAAAAGACTCAAGTTTGAAGAAAATTAGACTTAAAATGAAATTAAAATAAAAGAAGGATGCATACGGTATTATAGAAAATGAAGATACTATGCAAGGAATCCAAAAGGATATGGGCGTCATTTTAAAGAAACAAAAGTTTCTTTTTGTAATTGGGAAACTTTTATTTCTTGTTTCACGGGTGCTTTTCTCGTGAATGCGGGCACAGCGCGGGGCGCGAGCGGCACAGCACGGGCAAGCGTGGGTGCAGGCGCGAGCGGCACAGCGGTGCCCGGATCGTGGCAGCAGACGCGTAGGCGACGCATAGGCGACGCACAACGCGGGCGGAATGTGGATGACATGCAGACGGGCACGGATGCGGGTGCGACATTCGGATGCGCGGTCTTTAGTATTTTTTTTTCTTTAGTCTCATATCGAAAAATCATGTAAAACTCCTCCCTCTTAACACCTATAAAAAGGCTCTTGTACTCCTATTTGAGGAGCATCCCAAAAATTCTTCTAGAGCCTTGCATAGAGAAAAAAAAAGAGACTACTTCATGAGCAGCTAGGCTAGCAGTCTCGGGAGTGGAGAAAAAACTTTGTAACGACACAAAGTGGATTTATTGTTCTAAACTTTCTTGTATTTCTTTATATGCAATAAAGATTATGTTTTTTATTTAAATTGTCATGAGTTCTTTATTTGCTCTCCTTCATATGCTTTTATTTATGCTTTCTTGTTAGATTAATATTAGGAACAACTTTTACTTTTCGGAGATGCACCGTGATCTACGGATACGGAGCGTGTCGAGGAAAGAAGAGTTGTTTACCTAATACTTTCCAGAGACGCACCGTGATCTACGGGTACGAGGCGTGCCGAGGAAAGATAGGTATTTTTTCTAAGATTAATCACATCTATTTAATTAAAAAAGAGATACAACTCTGCTAGTGCAAAATTAATTTAAAACTCCTGAGTTCTTTATTTTCTAATTACATCAATTTTAAGATAATTTATTTTCTAAATCAAAAACAACTCTTCTTTCTTTTATTTTGCAATCTCAACTTAGCCCAAGGTCCCTGAGAAGACGATCTCGACTCATCCTACCTACGTAGTGAGTAGAGTTATTTTTGGTGCTATCAACGACTACGCATCAGGAACCAACCTCCTTCATGCCAAAAGTCATGCACATATTAAGTGTCAGCCCAAAATAAATTATGATGAGAAGAAAGAGTCCTTATCTACTCCTCTTAATTTTATTACCAAATTCCACATGTTCCAATTTTTTGTATGCCATCTGATGGAGCTGTGGGATGTGTGGGTGTGGAAGAGAAGAAGAAGTCCTTCTCTTGGAAGGAACTCCACACCAATTTATTTGGACACCTCCTTTATTTTGGGCATTGAAGTGGAAGAGTCCACTTCACTTGGGACTCTTAATTTCTCTTATAATCCATGCATTTTCTCCCTCCGCCGACCATATGAGGCTCCTAGGATATTGTTGGCACAAAAGTGGAGTTCTTTTGCTTGAAGGCTCTTCCACACATAGAATTTTTATATAAAGAATTTATTCTTTATGGAAACAAAAGGACGGCACATGGGATGTGTTTGCGCCAATTAATTTCTTCCTTTGTTCCACACGCCATTTTATGGTGTTCAGATTTTTTTTGGTAGAGGAGGAGTCTTTTTGCAAATAGAACTCTTTTTATTCCATGCCATATTCATTGGGTTTATATGTTAAAAAATTAATATATGCATGTAATATAGTTGGGATGCCAGAGTTGGCACACCTTGGTGTCATGGTGTGGCGCCCCTTCATCCCTTATATAAGGGGTGCCCATATGGCATTAAAATTAATCCAAAATTTGTTTTAGACGTGGGATTAGATAAGGAAGTGATAGAAAAAGTTTGAAGTAAAAATAAAAAGGGAAAAGGGAAAGAAAAATAGAAAGGAAGAGAGGAAGAAAAAAAGAAAAGTATGAAATACTTGTCCTAAAATCAGATTGTTCATGTGTTGAACATAAACTCTGATTAGAGTATGGTTCGATACTTTGAAAAAAGATTTCTAGAGTAGTCTTAGTAGAGGTTATGAAGGCATACAAGTAATGGTGTATCAAGTTCTTGCGGAGGACTATCGGCAGCGCACTTAGGAAGAAGGCCTGCAGCACTATGACAAGTTGGGAAGGGCTCTGATCAATTCTGTGTGGATCACCATTGGAGGGCTTCTACTTTAGAATCTCATGGAGATCTCAAAATCACCAGTTCATGGTCTTCATGGTGGTATATGACTTTTAGTCTTC